>NC_079208.1:12677064-13027064 GCF_026745355.1 Beta vulgaris subsp. vulgaris
TTTCGAAAACCATTTTCAAAACCTTTTCGAAAATGGTTCTTGATTTCGAAATTTTTCGAATTGATTTTCGAAAATGTTTTCGAAATTGATTTTCGAAAATGATTTCGAAATTGTTTTTGAAATTGATTTTTGAAAACAGGTTTTGAAATCAAGAATGGTGGTGGTTGCTGCTAGGGGAGGGGGTACGCTGTCGGGGGTGGGGATGGGCGTGGGGTTGGGGTGGGCGTGGGCGTGGGGTTGGGCTGGGGGCTGGGGGCTGGGGGATGGCGGTGGGTTGGGGAAATCAAGGGGGAATGAGGCTTGCTGCAGGGGTTTGTCGGCAAGGCGGCGCGAGAGGGATCGGAGGTGGTTTGCCGGCGACGGAGAGGGGTTTGCGCGAGGGGTTGCCGGCGAGGGGGAGGGGGGGCTGGTGGGGGGGCTGGGGTTGTTGGAGGGGTGGTGGGTTAGGGGAGAGGAAGGGGGTGGTGGTGGTTGGGTGGTGGTTGGGGGTTAGGGTTTCAAGTTATGGAGTTAGGGTTTAGTTAGTTAATTAGGGCTTAATTAGGGCTTAATTAGGGTTTAATTAGGATTAGAGGAGTTAATTAACCCTAATGACTAACGGAAACTTGACACCGTTAGTCATTAAGGGTATTTGGTGCATTTAACTTAAATAATAAGGGTACCTTGTGCATTAGTTTCAAGTTAGGGGTACCCCATGAAATTTGTTAAAGTACAAGGGTACCTGGTGAAAAAACCGTTTTTTTTACCATTTCTAAGGGGTTCGTGAGCTCAGAAGCTGAATTCGTTAAAGTCGATTTTTTGCGTCTGTTTCGTGCTCATCTTGGCCCAAACTCGTAATTTAGGCTTAAATCCTAGCTCGGACATCAGAATGATCGATTCAAAAGCATGAAATGTTTTTTTACCATTTCTAAGGGGTTCGTGAGCTCAGAAGCTGAATTCGTTAAAGTCCGATTTTTTGCGTCTGTTTCGTGCTCATCTTGGCCCAAATCGTAATTTAGGCCTAAATCCTAGCTGACATAGAACTGATCGATTCAAAAGCTGAAATATTTTTTTACCATTTCTAAGGGGTTCGTGAGCTCAGAAGCTGAATTCGTTAAAGTCCGATTTTTTGCGTCTGTTTCGTGCTCATCTTGGCCCAAACTCGTAATTTAGGCCTAAATCCTAGCTCGGACATCAGAATTTATCGATTCAAAAGCATGAAATATTTTTTTTACCATTTCTAAGGGGTTCGTGAGCTCAGAAGCTGAATTCGTTAAAGTCCGATTTTTTGCGTCTGTTCGTGCTCATCTTGGCCCAAACTCGTAATTTAGGCCTAAATCCTAGCTCGGACATCAGAACTGATCGATTCAAAAGCATGAAATGTTTTTTTACCATTTCTAAGGGGTTCGTGAGCTCAGAAGCTGAATTCGTTAAAGTCCGATTTTTTGCGTCTGTTTCGTGCTCATCTTGGCCCAAACTCGTAATTTAGGCCTAAATCCTAGCTCGGACATCAGAAATGATCGATTCAAAAGCATGAAATGTTTTTTTACCATTTCTAAGGGGTTCGTGAGCTCAGAAGCTGAATTCGTTAAAGTCCGATTTTTTGCGTCTGTTTCGTGCTCATCTTGGCCCAAACTCGTAATTTAGGCCTAAATCCTAGCTCGGACATCAGAACTGATCGATTCAAAAGCATGAAATGTTTTTTTACCATTTCTAAGGGGTTCGTGAGCTCAGAAGCTGAATTCGTTAAAGTCCGATTTTTTGCGTCTGTTTCGTGCTCATCTTGGCCCAAACTCGTAATTTAGGCCTAAATCCTAGCTCGGACATCAGAACTGATCGATTCAAAAGCATGAAATGTTTTTTTACCATTTCTAAGGGGTTCGTGAGCTCAGAAGCTGAATTCGTTAAAGTCCGATTTTTTGCGTCTGTTTCGTGCTCATCTTGGCCCAAACTCGTAATTTAGGCCTAAATCCTAGCTCGGACATCAGAAATGATCGATTCAAAAGCATGAAATGTTTTTTTACCATTTCTAAGGGGTTCGTGAGCTCAGAAGCTGAATTCGTTAAAGTCCATTTTTTGCGTCTGTTTCGTGCTCATCTTGGCCCAAATCGTAATTTAGGCCTAAATCCTAGCTCGGACATCAGAACTGATCGATTCAAAAGCTGAAATTTTTTTTACCATTTCTAAGGGGTTCGTGAGCTCAGAAGCTGAATTCGTTAAAGTCCGATTTTTTGCGTCTGTTTCGTGCTCATCTTGGCCCAAATCGTAATTTAGGCCTAAATCCTAGCTCGGACATCAGAACTGATCGATTCAAAAGATGAATATTTTTTTTACCATTTCTAAGGGGTTCGTGAGCTCAGAGCTGAATTCGTTAAAGTCCGATTTTTTGCGTCTGTTTCGTGCTCATCTTGGCCCAAACTCGTAATTTAGGCCTAAATCCTAGCTCGGACATCAGAACTGATCGATTCAAAAGCATGAAATGTTTTTTTTACCATTTCTAAGGGGTTCGTGAGCTCAGAAGCTGAATTCGTTAAAGTCCGATTTTTTGCGTCTGTTTCGTGCTCATCTTGGCCCAAACTCGTAATTTAGGCCTAAATCCTAGCTCGGACATCAGAACTGATCGATTCAAAAGCATGAAATGTTTTTTTACCATTTCTAAGGGGTTCGTGAGCTCAGAAGCTGAATTCGTTAAAGTCCGATTTTTTGCGTCTGTTTCGTGCTCATCTTGGCCCAAACTCGTAATTTAGGCCTAAATCCTAGCTCGGACATCAGAACTGATCGATTCAAAAGCGAAATGTTTTTTTTACCATTTCTAAGGGGTTCGTGAGCTCAGAAGCTGAATTCGTTAAAGTCCGATTTTTTGCGTCTGTTTCGTGCTCATCTTGGCCCAAACTCGTAATTTAGGCCTAAATCCTAGCTCGGACATCAGAAATGATCGATTCAAAAGCATGAAATGTTTTTTTACCATTTCTAAGGGGTTCGTGAGCTCAGAAGCTGAATTCGTTAAAGTCCGATTTTTTGCGTCTGTTTCGTGCTCATCTTGGCCCAAACTCGTAATTTAGGCCTAAATCCTAGCTCGGACATCGAATGATCGATTCAAAAGCAAGAAATGTTTTTTTTACCATTTCTAAGGGGTTCGTGAGCTCAGAAGCTGAATTCGTTAAAGTCCATTTTTTGCGTCTGTTTCGTGCTCATCTTGGCCCAAATCGTAATTTAGGCCTAAATCCTAGCTCGGACATCAGAATGATCGATTCAAAAGTCTGAAATGTTTTTTTTACCATTTCTAAGGGGTTCGTGAGCTCAGAAGCTGAATTCGTTAAAGTCCGATTTTTTGCGTCTGTTTCGTGCTCATCTTGGCCCAAACTCGTAATTTAGGCCTAAATCCTAGCTCGGACATCAGAATGATCGATTCAAAAGTCTGAAATGTTTTTTTTACCATTTCTAAGGGGTTCGTGAGCTCAGAAGCTGAATTCGTTAAAGTCCGATTTTTTGCGTCTGTTTCGTGCTCATCTTGGCCCAAACTCGTAATTTAGGCCTAAATCCTAGCTCGGACATCAGAACTGATCGATTCAAAAGCATGAAATGTTTTTTTACCATTTCTAAGGGGTTCGTGAGCTCAGAAGCTGAATTCGTTAAAGTCCGATTTTTTGCGTCTGTTTCGTGCTCATCTTGGCCCAAACTCGTAATTTAGGCCTAAATCCTAGCTCGGACATCAGAATGATCGATTCAAAAGCATGAAATGTTTTTTTTACCATTTCTAAGGGGTTCGTGAGCTCAGAAGCTGAATTCGTTAAAGTCCGATTTTTTGCGTCTGTTTCGTGCTCATCTTGGCCCAAACTCGTAATTTAGGCCTAAATCCTAGCTCGGACATCAGAACTGATCGATTCAAAAGCATGAAATGTTTTTTTTACCATTTCTAAGGGGTTCGTGAGCTCAGAAGCTGAATTCGTTAAAGTCCGATTTTTTGCGTCTGTTTCGTGCTCATCTTGGCCCAAACTCGTAATTTAGGCCTAAATCCTAGCTCGGACATCAGAATGATCGATTCAAAAGCATGAAATGTTTTTTTTACCATTTCTAAGGGGTTCGTGAGCTCAGAAGCTGAATTCGTTAAAGTCCGATTTTTTGCGTCTGTTTCGTGCTCATCTTGGCCCAAATCGTAATTTAGGCCTAAATCCTAGCTCGGACATCAGAATTGATCGATTCAAAAGCCTGAAATGTTTTTTTTACCATTTCTAAGGGGTTCGTGAGCTCAGAAGCTGAATTCGTTAAAGTCCGATTTTTTGCGTCTGTTTCGTGCTCATCTTGGCCCAAACTCGTAATTTAGGCCTAAATCCTAGCTCGGACATCAGAATGATCGATTCAAAAGCATGAAATGTTTTTTTTACCATTTCTAAGGGGTTCGTGAGCTCAGAAGCTGAATTCGTTAAAGTCCGATTTTTTGCGTCTGTTTCGTGCTCATCTTGGCCCAAACTCGTAATTTAGGCCTAAATCCTAGCTCGGACATCAGAACTGATCGATTCAAAACATGAAATGTTTTTTTACCATTTCTAAGGGGTTCGTGAGCTCAGAAGCTGAATTCGTTAAAGTCCGATTTTTTGCGTCTGTTTCGTGCTCATCTTGGCCCAAACTCGTAATTTAGGCCTAAATCCTAGCTCGGACATCAGAACTGATCGATTCAAAAGCATGAAATGTTTTTTTTACCATTTCTAAGGGGTTCGTGAGCTCAGAAGCTGAATTCGTTAAAGTCCGATTTTTTGCGTCTGTTTCGTGCTCATCTTGGCCCAAACTCGTAATTTAGGCCTAAATCCTAGCTCGGACATCAGAAATGATCGATTCAAAAGCATGAAATGTTTTTTTACCATTTCTAAGGGGTTCGTGAGCTCAGAAGCTGAATTCGTTAAAGTCCGATTTTTTGCGTCTGTTTCGTGCTCATCTTGGCCCAAATCGTAATTTAGGCCTAAATCCTAGCTCGGACATCAAAAATGATCGATTCAAAAGCCTGAAATGTTTTTTTTACCATTTCTAAGGGGTTCGTGAGCTCAGAAGCTGAATTCGTTAAAGTCCGATTTTTTGCGTCTGTTTCGTGCTCATCTTGGCCCAAACTCGTAATTTAGGCCTAAATCCTAGCTCGGACATCAGAATTGATCGATTCAAAAGCCTGAAATGTTTTTTTTACCATTTCTAAGGGGTTCGTGAGCTCAGAAGCTGAATTCGTTAAAGTCCGATTTTTTGCGTCTGTTTCGTGCTCATCTTGGCCCAAACTCGTAATTTAGGCCTAAATCCTAGCTCGGACATCAGAACTGATCGATTCAAAAGCATGAAATGTTTTTTTACCATTTCTAAGGGGTTCGTGAGCTCAGAAGCTGAATTCGTTAAAGTCCGATTTTTTGCGTCTGTTTCGTGCTCATCTTGGCCCAAACTCGTAATTTAGGCCTAAATCCTAGCTCGGACATCAGAACTGATCGATTCAAAAGCATGAAATGTTTTTTTTACCATTTCTAAGGGGTTCGTGAGCTCAGAAGCTGAATTCGTTAAAGTCCGATTTTTTGCGTCTGTTTCGTGCTCATCTTGGCCCAAACTCGTAATTTAGGCCTAAATCCTAGCTCGGACATCAGAATGATCGATTCAAAAGCCAGAAATGTTTTTTTTACCATTTCTAAGGGGTTCGTGAGCTCAGAAGCTGAATTCGTTAAAGTCCGATTTTTTGCGTCTGTTTCGTGCTCATCTTGGCCCAAACTCGTAATTTAGGCCTAAATCCTAGCTCGGACATCAGAACTGATCGATTCAAAAGCATGAAATGTTTTTTTTACCATTTCTAAGGGGTTCGTGAGCTCAGAAGCTGAATTCGTTAAAGTCCGATTTTTTGCGTCTGTTTCGTGCTCATCTTGGCCCAAACTCGTAATTTAGGCCTAAATCCTAGCTCGGACATCAGAATGATCGATTCAAAAGCCAGAAATGTTTTTTTTACATTTCTAAGGGGTTCGTGAGCTCAGAAGCTGAATTCGTTAAAGTCCGATTTTTTGCGTCTGTTTCGTGCTCATCTTGGCCCAAATCGTAATTTAGGCCTAAATCCTAGCTCGGACATCAGAATGATCGATTCAAAAGCATGAAATGTTTTTTTTACCATTTCTAAGGGGTTCGTGAGCTCAGAAGCTGAATTCGTTAAAGTCCGATTTTTTGCGTCTGTTTCGTGCTCATCTTGGCCCAAACTCGTAATTTAGGCCTAAATCCTAGCTCGGACATCAGAATGATCGATTCAAAAGTCTAAAATGTTTTTTTTACCATTTCTAAGGGGTTCGTGAGCTTAGAAGCTGAATTCGTTAAAGTCCGATTTTTTGCGTCTGTTTCGTGCTCATCTTGGCCCATAATCGTAATTTAGGCCTAAATCCTAGCTCGGACATCAGAATGATCGATTCAAAAGCTGAAATGTTTTTTTTACCATTTCTAAGGGGTTCGTGAGCTCAGAAGCTGAATTCGTTAAAGTCCGATTTTTTGCGTCTGTTTCGTGCTCATCTTGGCCCAAACTCGTAATTTAGGCCTAAATCCTAGCTCGGACATCAGAACTGATCGATTCAAAAGCATGAAATGTTTTTTTTACCATTTCTAAGGGGTTCGTGAGCTCAGAAGCTGAATTCGTTAAACCGATTTTTTGCGTCTGTTTCGTGCTCATCTTGGCCCAAACTCGTAATTTAGGCCTAAATCCTAGCTCGGACATCAGAACTGATCGATTCAAAAGCATGAAATGTTTTTTTTACCATTTCTAAGGGGTTCGTGAGCTCAGAAGCTGAATTCGTTAAAGTCCGATTTTTTGCGTCTGTTTCGTGCTCATCTTGGCCCAAACTCGTAATTTAGGCCTAAATCCTAGCTCGGACATCAGAATGATCGATTCAAAAGCCAGAAATGTTTTTTTTACCATTTCTAAGGGGTTCGTGAGCTCAGAAGCTGAATTCGTTAAAGTCCGATTTTTTGCGTCTGTTTCGTGCTCATCTTGGCCCAAATCGTAATTTAGGCCTAAATCCTAGCTCGGACATCAGAATTGATCGATTCAAAAGCCTGAAATGTTTTTTTTAACCATTTCTAAGGGGTTCGTGAGCTCAGAAGCTGAATTCGTTAAAGTCCGATTTTTTGCGTTGTTTCGTGCTCATCTTGGCCCAAACTCGTAATTTAGGCATAAATCCTAGCTCGGACATCTAAATTGATCGATTGAAAAGCAAGAAATGTTTTTTTTACCATTTCTAAGGGGTTCGTGAGCTAGAAGCTGAATTCGTTAAAGTCCCATTTTTTGCGTCTGTTTCGTGCTCTCTTGGCCCAAATCGTAATTTAGGCCTAAATCCTAGCTCGGACATCAGAATTGATCGATTCAAAAGCCTGAAATGTTTTTTTACCATTTCTAAGGGGTTCGTAGCTCAGAAGCTGAATTCGTTAAAGTCCGATTTTTTGCGTCTGTTTCGTGCTCATCTTGGCCCAAACTCGTAATTTAGGCCTAAATCCTAGCTCGGACATCAGAATGATCGATTCAAAAGTCTGAAATGTTTTTTTTACCATTTCTAAGGGGTTCGTGAGCTCAGAAGCTGAATTCGTTAAAGTCCGATTTTTTGCGTCTGTTTCGTGCTCATCTTGGCCCAAACTCGTAATTTAGGCCTAAATCCTAGCTCGGACATCAGAATGATCGATTCAAAAGCTGAAATGTTTTTTTACCATTTCTAAGGGGTTCGTGAGCTCAGAAGCTGAATTCGTTAAAGTCCGATTTTTTGCGTCTGTTTCGTGCTCATCTTGGCCCAAACTCGTAATTTAGGCCTAAATAGCTCGGACATCAGAACTGATCGATTCAAAAGCATGAAATGTTTTTTTACCATTTCTAAGGGGTTCGTGAGCTTAGAAGCTGAATTCGTTAAAGTCCGATTTTTTGCGTCTGTTTCGTGCTCATCTTGGCCCAAACTCGTAATTTAGGCCTAAATCCTAGCTCGGACATCAGAATTGATCGATTCAAAAGCCAGAAATGTTTTTTTTACCATTTCTAAGGGGTTCGTGAGCTCAGAAGCTGAATTCGTTAAAGTCCATTTTTTGCGTCTGTTTCGTGCTCATCTTGGCCCAAATCGTAATTTAGGCCTAAATCCTAGCTCGGACATCAGAATTGATCGATTAAAAAGCCTGAAATGTTTTTTTTACCATTTCTAAGGGGTTCGTGAGCTCAGAAGCTGAATTCGTTAAAGTCCGATTTTTTGCGTCTGTTTCGTGCTCATCTTGGCCCAAACTCGTAATTTAGGCCTAAATCCTAGCTCGGACATCAGAATGATCGATTCAAAAGCCAGAAATGTTTTTTTTACCATTTCTAAGGGGTTCGTGAGCTCAGAAGCTGAATTCGTTAAAGTCCGATTTTTTGCGTCTGTTTCGTGCTCATCTTGGCCCAAATCGTAATTTAGGCCTAAATCCTAGCTCGGACATCAGAATTGATCGATTCAAAAGCCTGAAATGTTTTTTTTACCATTTCTAAGGGGTTCGTGAGCTCAGAAGCTGAATTCGTTAAAGTCCGATTTTTTGCGTCTGTTTCGTGCTCTTCTTGGCCCAAATCGTAATTTAGGCCTAAATCCTAGCTCGGACATCAGAATTGATCGATTCAAAAGCCTGAAATGTTTTTTTTTACCATTTTTAAGGGGTCGTGAACTCAGAAGCACAATCCGTTGAAGTCCGATTTTTTCGCTTCTGTTTCCTACTCATCTAGAATCAAAATCGTAATTTGGGCCTAAATCCTAGCTCGGACATAAGAATTGATCGATTTAAAAGCCTGAATTGTGTTTGTTGTATAATATCTGCACTATAAGAGGGGGGGTGAATTATAGTGAGAGAATAAGCTATACTTTTTGGAATTAAAAGTAAACTTGGGAACAAACAATGGGAACACGAGAGATTTAACGAGGAAAAACTTCCTAGGCTTAGTAGGAAGAAACAACCTCGACCACAAGGGATTTTAA
This sequence comes from Beta vulgaris subsp. vulgaris, assembly GCF_026745355.1. Lineage (NCBI taxonomy): Eukaryota > Viridiplantae > Streptophyta > Magnoliopsida > Caryophyllales > Amaranthaceae > Beta > Beta vulgaris. Next base: position 12,686,016 of record NC_079208.1, read on the forward strand.
AACAACTTTCCACTATAATAGGCCAAAACAACTCTGATTACAACGTATTACTTTTCTTTCGATTCTCAACTTAAGTCACTCAACTCAAGTTCCCAACGACAGTTCCCACACCTGACGTTCCTCTCAAACTTCACTCGAAGTTCCTTACTCTTACTCTTTCTCTTGCTTTACTCAAAGCTTCTCACACTTACAAGAGTTCACTCAAACCCTTTTCTCAAAAATACACTTTGTAAAACAATGGAAGAGTAATAAACTCGATTAATGTAAGTATGAATTCTCTTAAGGAAAAGGCACTGACTCTTTTAGACAACTAAGACAATATTAGCTAAGTCAGACACAAATTGTTCAAAGGATTTAGGCGCCTATTTATAGACATTTAAGACAAGACATGTTCTCCACTAATTAAACCATTATCACATGATCTCCATGATTTTAATTAATTAATTAAATAAATTAAATATTTCAAGAAAAGTAAATAACCCACTAATCCACTACTTCACTTCATAAGAGAAGCAGTAACATATTACGTGGTTTTACAAAACTTGAGAAATAATTAAACCCATTTAATTAAATTAAATACTTGGGGAATAATTAACTAAGCCACTAAATCCACTAACTACAAAAAGCGTGTAGCAGTAACTTTAGGCGTGCAATCCAAGTTTTAGGAAATAAAATAATTTATTTATTTAAAAATATTTTTAAATCTTAAAATCGAAAAACAGTTTTATATCTTAAGACCAAATTCTTTTAAAATCGGAAAGATATAATTTTTGAAAACACAATCTTTTAAATAAAATATAAAAGATAAAAGATAAAAGATAAGATTTGAAAATAGGTTAGATTAAAATCAGAAAATCTTTTTAAAATCTTTTCCTAACAAACTAAAACTAAATTCCTAAAATAGTGGATCTTTGTTAAAACAACCCTAAAAACTCTAACAAATATATTGGGCGCATATTTGAGTTAGGCGCACAACTATAGAGACTCTTAGGTGTTCCTAAATCATTTTTAAGTCTTGTTCCCTAACCTTGTTCCTATAGTGTCAGGTATGTTCCTATCATGGGAACAGAACCAAGTTCCTTTGAGAATTCACCACGAACTTAATTGAGCTTTACTCAACCTTAACATGAAGATAATAAATACACCCTAATGTATTCTAATCTTCATTCCATGCTTGATTCTTCATCACTCGAACATCTTTACTTCGATCTTGATTAATTCTCCGTTTTAATCTTCAATCAAGTATTCTCTTTGCTCGAGAATGAATTACCTTGCAACAACATAAATAAAATATACTATGTCTTTTGTGGTTAGGTCATATTCAAAACTCAAGGGTCAATAGTGTTTTTACCATTTCTAAGGGGATTGTTTTCTCAGAAGCTGAATTTGTTAAAGTCCGATTTTTCGCGTCTGTTTCATGCTCATCTTGATCCAAAATCGTAATTTGGGCTTAAATCCTAGCTCGAACATCACAATTAAGCGTATCAAAAGCCTGACATGTTCTTTTACCATTTCTAAGGGGTTTGTGAGCTCAGAAGCTAAATTTGTTGATGTCCGATTTTTCGCGTCTGTTTCCTACTCATCTGTAACCAAAATCGTAATTTGGGCCTAAATCCTAGCTCAGACATCAGAGTTGATCGATTCAAAAGCTGTATTATTTTTTACCATTTCTAAGGGGTTCGTGAGCTCAGAAGCTGAATTCGTTAAAGTCCGATTTTTCGCGTCTGTTTCGTGCTCATCTTGAACCAAAATCGTAATTTGGGACTAAATCCTAGCCCGAAAATCAGAATTGAGCGATTCCAAAGAGTGACATGTTTTTTTACCATTTCTAAGGGGTTCGTGAGCTCAGAACCTGAATTCGTTAAAGTCCGATTTTTCGCGTTTGTTTCCTACTCATCTGGAATCAAAATCGTAATTTGTGCCTAAATTTTAGCTCGGACATAAAAATTGATCGATTTAAAAGCCCGAATTGTGTTTTTACCAATTCTAAGGGGTTCGTTTTCTCAGAAGCTGAATTCGTTAAAGTCCGATTTTTTGCGTCTGTTTCGTGCTCATCTTGACCCAAAATCGTAATTTGGGCCTAAATCCTAGCTCGAACATCAGAATTGAGCGATTCAGAAGCCTGACATTTTTTTTACCATTTCTAAGGGGTTTGTGAACTCAGAAGCTAAATTTGTTGATGTCCGATTTTTCGCGTCTGTTTCCTACTCATCTGTAACCAAAATCGTAATTTGGGCCTAAATCCTAGCTCGGACATCAAAGTTGATCGATTCAAAAGCCTGAATTGTATTTTTTACCATTTCTAAGGGGTTTTGAGCTCATTATATATATATATATATATATATATATATATATATATATGATTAGTTGAAAGCGCCTTGACAAGAAAAGAAGGTAAGAACTCAATAGATGTAGAGTTATCTTTGCAAAATTGAGAGGATGTTACGAGATATAGATGGAATATATAAAACATTACCGAAGTGAAAGATGTGAGATGAAGTAGAAATAGAGAAAGAACCTATGTGAGAGACGGGAAGAGAAGAGACATCACCAATGTTAAGGGTGTTGATGCCATCACTAGAGAGCATGGGGGCGAGTTTAGAGAGGTCGTTGTGACGTGGTGCGTAGCACCATTGTCCATGAGCCAGGCAGCCGAGGGTTGAGAGGATGTAGCAGAGATGGCTTGCGGGTAGGGGAGGTAGTGTGGGCGCAAGAGGGGGGTTGGGGAAGACAATGGAAGGGTGGATTTGTCTCAATATTTGGCATTTAGAGACAACATGGTCTTGTTTGCGGCACCATTGGCTCTTGTCAAGGTAGGGCTTGGGAGTGTGGGAGGTGGAGGGCCGAGAGGAAGAGGGCGAGGCATAAGGTGAGGGAGAGGGAGGTCCAGGGCGATGGTGAGGGGGGGACAAGAAAGGCAAGATCGGTGGGAGGGAGGGGAGAGTTGGAGGGTTTTGGGTGAGTTCAATGTCAAAATTGATGAGTTTTTTGTGAAGTTCAATGATGTGGATTGGGTTTTCACGACTATTGACATCATTAATAAGAGAACGTTAGAGATCATAGTTAAGACCTTTGAGCATTTTTTAAGAATATCCTCATGATCCATAGGTTTGCCTCGGTAAGCAAGTTGATCAGTGCAAAGACAAATAGCGGTCATATATTCGTCAACGATTTGGGTGGTTTTGGTGATAGTGGAGAGATGGTGTTTGATTTGTTTGATGAAGCCACTAGAAGGGTTTGCATAGTTTTGAGAGAAGGGTGGACCATGTAGCAACGAAGTTGGATGCTTGGACAATGAGGGGGATGAAGTCGCGGTCAAGGTGCCGAGGAGAGCACTGTAGACAAGTTTGTCTTATCGGACCCATGTAAGGGCAGCACAGTTGGGTTTGTCGACATTGTCGACAGTGATAGTGGTGAGAGGGCACAGATACGTGCCGTCGGGGTATTTGAAAAGGTCATAGCCAATTATAATGGATTCAATTTGGGTTTTCCAAGAGAGTTTATTGAAAAAGGTAAGTTTGAGAGTTGTGGAAGGAGACCCCACAAGGGGTTTGGTGGGCTCGTGGCTATTGGGTATGGTGGCCGAGTTGTTGGTCTTGGTGGGAGAGAGACAAAAATTATAGGTAGGTGGGAGAGAAAGAAGCTCTTGATATCATGCAAGTCCTTTAAATAGGACATATACAAGATATTATTTGAGTAAACCTAGTGCTATACAAGATAGAGGTTACAAAAGATAAAGTTATACAACCAAATGATAAAGTAATACAACTAATGAAAGTTAACTATACATGAACAATACTTGGAAGAGAGTGTTTTAGTTTGTTACACTAACTAGGAGATGCAGTATTATCCTGTACAGAACTTGTGATTGTTGATGCTCTTCAACACCCAAATTTCACAGACTACCACTATAATCAGCAGACCCGCCGTTTTATTAGAGGAAAGTGGGTGGATCTGAATGGGAAGATGGATGAGTTGTGTCATTGAAAGGGGTAGTTAAGTAGAGTGGCTGGAAATTGACAAGGTAGCCAGGTAGGAGCAAGGAGGTAATCCAATGGCTAGGATTATATAGAGTTGCTTAATTGCTCGGATTATTTGGAGAAGGTTGCAAACAATTGGGAATATTAGTGTTAAAACTTCCTTCTGTTAATCATATTCAGCTTATTGAATTCGATCATCATATTTGAGTTTAATTTTAAAACAGAATGTAGAAAAAAGATGATTTTTAGACATATTTGACTACAGGACATAAGGAACAATAACCTGCTTATCGAACGTGATCATAACTCAACTTATTTCCAGCCTGAAGCAAAATAATTCATCTCTGAATAAGATTGCAATAAATTCTCAGTGAGGATACTAATTAAACCTCGCTTTCCTTTACTCCACAGGCCATGGAGCAAAGCTGACATATATACACGGCACCGTTAATCTGACAAAATAAAGTTCCTGAGTGTTAAAAACAAAAAGGTAAAGAGTAGAAAAAAAATTGGTATGTAGCCTCATTCTTGGGTGGCATCAGCAGCAGACGCTTCTTGAGGTTTGTTAACCGATACCTGATCTGTATCTTCTGTATTATCTGTAGTGTTATCGAATGGACCCAGTGGATCTCCAAAAAGTTTGGACAGTATCGTTCTGTGACACTCATCACAGAAGTATAAGAAAGATAAGTGACCTTCACTTGGAAGCAAATGCAAGGTAGCATCCGGTAGTATGCGATGTACGTATTGAGCCATTGATGGTGGTACAACGTGATCATCTAAACCCTGCTCATCCATTCAACATTTTAGTTAATCACACGGTTGGCACAGTTCTGACAAATTTCAACATGAACAAGTAGTAAATGATTTAGCAACTACAATCTCTTTACTTCCAAGAAACTCCTAATTCAATATGTGCAAATTGAAAAAATCAGCGGGCATATATAGTGTCCTAAAATAAAACACCCCATATTTTTATGGGGATATTCCCAAACACCAGTTTGTTCGCTAAAATTATCAAAAATGCCAATGATATTACTATGCCCTATATGCAAAAATTGGATGTGAATTAAAACAACCTCCTTTAGAGGGTCATCTAAATGAAAATAGGTCCTACATCTTTTGGAAGTGGGGTAACATTTAGCAAGTCTGTTTGGTATAGTAAGTCAAGTTCACTTTTCTTCATCAACAAAGCTGGGAACATTCAATAAGTTGGTTGAGTGGAGAGATTTTTATCCAGTTACTGAACGAGAAGTAATGCATAGTTACAAAGGTACTACAGATACCAAAACACAGTCAATGGTAGAAACATGATGAGACAAACCTGCCATATGTGGATTGGCCCCGAAAATCCAGTTAATTCACATTCTGCTTGCCTGTATAAGGACTTCAGCCATGGAAGGATCCCTTTACCTGGACACCTCCTCCTCATCTGTAAATCGGCTAGGCTAAAACCCCAGTCAGACACTTGTAACACGGCTTCCTCAATGAATGATTTCATGCGCCGTTGCCTTACAGACTCTTCCACATCTCTTTGCCAAAATTCTTCAAAATTTGCACTTTCAATCAGAGCCTTATCCTGCACGAGTGTGATGATTAGGGCCATTACATCATATAGTAAAACATAGTCCATAAACCTCAAATAAATATATGTGGCATAATGTCGTTAAAGATGTTTCTTACGTCAAGTAAAAATAAGGTCAATAAAATAAATTTCAGTTTGAAGCTCAGTAATAGTACTAGAAGAAATTCTTATCAAAGGAAGTGGTGGTAGTAATAAATTATACCAAAAATGCGTGAGTCCTGACTCGTGACAAGGGAAAACAATGAAGCGACAGAGAAGAAATGGTTACAACTAACAAGAGAATCAGAAAATTATATCAAGGGCATAAAACAACCGGATGTAAACAAGAATACGGCTAAATTTCCCCCTAGCTTGCTTAAGCTTTCCTCTTATCAAGGGCATAAAACATAAACAAGAATGCGTGAGACCTGACTCGTGACAAGGGAAAACGGTGAAACGACAGAGAAGAAATGGTTACAACTAACAAGAGAATCAGAAAATGATATCAAGGGCATAAAACAACCAGATGAGCAACATAAACAAGAATATGGCTAAATTTCCCCCCCTAGCTTGCTTAAGATTTCCTCTTATCTTTTCTCAAGCCATATATTGTACAATATGGCTGAGTACATCTGCCTCACACACACCGTAACAAGTGGTCTTGACCTTAGGAAAGAACCTTATTCGAGGAATTGAAGTAAATTATATTACCAATTCTAGGTAAAAAAATAATAATATGAAAAACGGCTTCCGAAGGAAAGACACTAGTCATATATGCAGGCTTCATATGAAAAATTCAACTAGAGGTTTTAGGTCTTATTCCTATAGACTATGAGATGCATTACCAAAAACATAAACCTATCCATTGGTCATTAGAAAATTTAGGTCCGGGTAAGTCAATCAGATGCAGAGACAACATCCCTTGAAAGCATTTGATCGAGTTACTGGTTTTCGTAAATGGCAGAGCAAAGGAAGTGATTTAAACCATACACCCTTATACATTGATAAAGGCATCAAGTTAAATCCATGAAGCAGCAAAAGAATTTGTCAGCTTTTCAACAGTCCTTTCCATCCCCAAGGTAAATCATATACCAACCTAATCCATAGACTTCCCGCTTACTCCTTGTCTCTAATATGCCTACTTTCAGGCCATTTTACAAGTAACCATCTAGGAGAAAAACTTACTTTATTACCGACTTTCAGGGAGAAACACTTCTCAAGTTTTCCGTGCTTTCCAGAAAAGAAGCTTCTGCTATAAAAATACGAAAGAAAACGAGGAAATCTCCTTGCTGTGGAGAACATAAGCTTCCTCTTATGCTCCCACCTTTCCCATGTCTTACTTGTCTCTTCTTTTGTCATGCTCGACTCATACGGATTGATCATAGGAGCAACAAATGCTGCACCTGCCAGTTTAACAAAAAGAAGCACCACAAACAGTTTATTAGCTAACGGCTTAAATTAGTAATGAAGCTTGGACATCACTCTTGGCTTGGCCTCCAGATATTGAATTCATACCAGCAACTCTGTTTGAGCTATACTTGACTGCGGCCCATGCATGCATTGCTGCACTAGAGTATCCAAACACCCAGAACTTATCATTCACACCTAAAGCATTTGCCAGGTGCTGCACATCCATGGCTGATGAGTTGAGGTCTCTTGAAGGATGAGGGTCACTCTCACCAAATCCAGGAAGATCATATGTTATCAACCGAACACCATATTCTTCCAGTAGAGAGGCCTTGATTCCAGGTATACCTTTCACATAGAAACTTCCAGTTACAAAGGGGCGAAGAAACACAGGCAACAAATTTGCTTGGTTTACCTATACTCTGATATCATATTCTCACATACCTGAAAGTCTGGAAGAGAGAAATGCATGAGGAGAAATCAGGGTAAATCTAGCTCTGTTGCCTGGTACGCCTTGTTCAAGATATGCTATATGCCGACCATCTGGGAGTAGTATAGTGCTAGCACTAGGAGGATGTATAAGCATTTTCTTCACAATTGGAGTCGGAATATCGTGTGCATTATTTACATTCAGTACTGCACGATATACAAGATTGTCAAGAACAGCATAAAGGACTAGAAAGGTCTCAAACGTAAGCTCGACATGGAATAATTGATTGCCAAAAGAACAACTACAATTTTGCTAACTGTGGGATTCAGAGCAGTATTTACTGTCAACTACATCTTCTCCCTCATATGTGCTAGATATGATCTCATTTGAAACCACTCTCCTTACCCAGCATCCCAAAATTAAATTACATGCTCTGGATGACATCCAAAACTTGAAAATAATAATCTGAGATATTCATTACGGGATAACAGCATCGATAATAATCAAGCTCAGCTATCATTGTCGGTCTTAGCTCTTAGGTACAAGCCTAGGAGTCAAACTCGCCCATAAAATGAAAAATTTGCATGTTTCCACTCCTAATGAAGTGTCTAAGTGCACACACCCATTTGAGAACGTCGAGTATTTAACATTGGAACTTGGGGTGAAAATTAGAGTTATAGTACATAAGGAAGTATTTACTGTAGTGGTAGGTGTAATCATCCCATGTATTGGAACACATGAACTACACCACTCAGGCATATGGGTAAAAGAACACTTCCCATTACAAAGAAGCCGCAGCTCTTCTATATCACCAATGATTTCATACTGCAAATTATGTTCTAAGAGCATAAAGGAGGCCGAAAAACTTCAAAATCAAAACGAAAGCCGAATGGATAACATTTGCATTAACATAATAACATGAGAAATAAATTAACAACCAATATAACAAGAATCATATACATTCCACAATTCAAAGGTCTAGGCTAATATTTGAAGCCTCACCTACATTAGCTCACCCTCCAATAGTCTAGTACACACAACACTAAACTAAAAATGAATCAATTAACTAAATAACAATAAATAATTTGCGTCTATATAAGTATATAAATTAACGGTCTTTATATATGAAATCACGCGTTAATCATTGTTATTAATCCTTGAATATAAATTTAGATATAAAACAAAAACACAAGAAATTAATACCCAACGCAAAAATAGAAATTTACCTGCAAGAGCAAGGATGAAAACGAAAAAAACAACAGGCCAAGCATGAAGAGGGTCACGATCTTCAGGCAAATAATCATTCAAAAACCTTAATTTAGTAGAAATCTTAGCCAAAGGAGGTCCAAAGTTTTGAACAAAATAAGAATCCTCATCCACTAAACTTTGTTGTACAATATCTTTACACCCTCTTGAAAGGTCTAACAACAATTCACCCCATGCTTTAGCAAACCCCTTAATTTGATCCTTCAAATCTTCCTCATGTTGTTCTCTTCTCTCTCCTTCAAAATGAGCTTCAAAATTATACTTAGAATCCTCCATTGAAGAAGATGATGAAGGTGGTGCTGCTATAAATGGATCTCCATTATTATATCTTAGCCCATCATCTACTAAACTAGCTAGTTCCTCTTTCCATGATCCAGACCTTCCAACATCCGCCATTTTTGCATTAAATATAGGTTCAAAAGCTCTTATATCATCAAAAATGGTGATTTTGGATTCAAAAGAGAAACTGGGTTTGGATCAGTTTAAATTGAATTTGATGATTTGAGTGTTTAAAAATTCATGGGATATTTGAGTTTAGCTGCAATTAACTATAAGCAGCAATAAAATTGAAAAATCCCCCCTTCTTTTTTAGCTCTTAAATCATCAAAAATCGATGAACTTTGAAGATTTGGGTTCAAAAGAGAAACCGGGTTTGGATTAGTTAAGCTTGATTTTGAAGATTTGTGTGTTAAAATTCATGGGTTTTTGTTTTTTGAGCTTAGCTTAAATAATAAGCTGCAATAAAACTAAAAATTCCCCTTTTTTAGTGGGTGTTTTGAAGAATCAACCTTGCTTGAAGTAGAAGCGTCACTAACATCAATGTCTTTATCAAAAACCCAGAAAAAAATTATAAAAAGTTGACACAAAAAGATAAGAAAAACTGCTACCAGAAAACTGGAGAGAGAAAGAGGGCCACAAAATCAGCCTGTTGAGTGCATCATTACAGCAATGGAATGAAACAAGTGTAAAGAAACATGATTAAAGAGTATAATTTTATGCTTCTAATTGAGAAAGTGAGCAAAAAAGGGGAAGATAGAGAGAGTATTTTGGAAAGAAAATATGGTCCAAAGCACAAAAAAACAGAAAATAAACCCTTTGATAATTTTAATATATGTGAAAGAACGAATTTTGTAATTGCAGGTGGGTCCAAAACCGACCTTGCGGCAACTGCTCCACCACCTTATTGCATTTGCAGAAGAAAATACTGCAAAAGTGGTACCAAGTTATTGATTCTTCTGTCATTAAATAAATCCAGTCATTATTCCTACTAACGTACCACAATTATGGTCATGTTTGTAACGGGGAGCACGGGTTAAGAGTTAAGAGACTAGAGAGGCTCAACTCTCAAGCCTCAAATATAATTGTGGAATAAGTTGGCAAGGGGATATGAAATTTATTGATGGTCTGATAAGAGTAACAGGCTTACATGTGTGTAGAGAATCTCCAATTCTCTATACATTACTAATAGAAGGTAGAAGATCGAAAATGTGGAAGGGAGGGAACCTCTCAACTCAGCCAAAGAAAAAGAATAACTCATCCGATCAAACAACAAATTCAAGCGTAAAATCACGAACTGGATTTTTGATACAAACAATGACACTGATGAAAACATGGCTGACGTTGCACATGTCGCAGTACAACCTACGGTTGCTGCTGGGACTCTTCCATCAATTACAGCTCAACCTCAAGTAACCTTTAAGGACATGCTAAATCATCGTAATTTTTATGAGGGTGTCAATCATCCTCAATTTTTTACCTCGGAGGAAGAGGATGTATCTGATGATGATAGTGTCCCTGAGGATTTTATAGACAATCCTCAATGCCCTGCTATATTACTTTCAAAAGAAGAAAAAATTCAAATGCGAAAACCTTGGAGATCTGCCCTTATCCTTAAGATGTTTAATGGCAAACTCGGTTACATGGCACTAATGCGCAGACTCAAAAAGAAGTGGAATCTAAAGGGGGGTATGGTTCTCACAGATATTGGCTGCAAGTTCTACATTGCTCGATTCACAAATATGGAGGATTACCAATACGTTTTAACTCAAGGACCTTGGATGATAGAAGATCATTATTTGACAATTCGCAAGTGGATTCCGAATTTCATCCCAGATGAAGCACCTATCAAAGTCTTAACTGCATGGGTGAGGATTCCAAACTTATCAGTGGAATACTTTGATAGTAACTTCCTACACAAAATAGGAGCTAAGATAGGCAAAGTGCTTCGCATCGACAAAACCACCTCGAATGCTGAACAAGGTCAATTTACTCGATTGAGTGTTGAAATTGATCTCTCAAAACCCTTACTATCAAAGTTCTAGTTGAAGGGGAGAATTTGGAAGATTCAATATAAAGGTTTGCATATGATTTGCTTTAATTGTGGTTGTTGGGGCCATGATACTAAGGAATGTCCGGAATTAAGCAAGTTACAGGGACCAGAGATGGAACAGGATGTCAATCCACTCCATGATCCAAAGGAGAACAATATGCAAAAGCTGCCCCCAGAATTGGAAGAGCAATATGGAGACTGGATGTTGGTGAGGAAACCTGCTCGTAAAAGGCCCCAAAAAATGGACAGAAATGTCACTAGTGGTGGCAGGGCCGTGGCGACGGAACCCCCGGACCACCAGGAAATCACAACTGGTAGACCACCTCAAAACTTGAATAATTTACATTCCCGCGCTGCAATCCTAATAAAAAGCGATGATCATGGAGCGGGTTCAAGGTTTGCGATTTTAGTGGAAGAGAATGAGGAAGTTAAGGAGAATGAAAAGACTATTCCTTTTTCGGAGGAGGTCGTGGAAAGTCCTGAGGAATCCTTAACACATAAAACAGTCAATCTAGGCGAGTCTTCTCAATTTAGGCACACTAAGGAGACCACCTCATTATCTTTTAATTTAGGAAAGGATAATCTACCCAAAAATAAGAAGATTGAGGCCACTCCAAAACTAAAAACTATCCCTCCAAAATCAAGCTCGAATTAGAAAATTGGAAGGAAACAAGTTCTTTTAGGCAAGAGCACTAATATTCCTGCACAAGCTAAACTTAAACGAGCCATCACTCAAGGCCCAGGACAAGAAAACTCATATGCTCACTTACACGCTAACGCACACGAATCCCTCAAGAACAATAGCCATGTCGAGTCATCATCAATGCCTCATCCGCCAGTCAACCTTTCCAAACCATTTGCACCCCCCACAAGTAGTCATGCTTCACATCCCACCCGATAAGACGCTATTTGTAGGCCAAGAGATGGAGAACCCATACTTTGTGATGGTGAACCACCTGATCAACAAGGTGGAGATCATTTTTTAAACGTGGATGGAGCCAATACTGGAGCCTCCGAAGCTGGTGGTAATGTTGTCTGTTCCTAATGAGATCAATCGTCTCATTAATCTTCTCAGCCAAGCCTATGTAAGTTCCTTAAACCATTCTCCAGTTGATATGGTTGATAGACTTCCAAGTAATGTTCATACTACCCTGCCTATTTCATGCTTAGTATGGAATGTCCAAGGGGCGGGAAGTAGAGCTTTCTTGTCTGCACTTAAAGAAATTGCTTTGGTCGAAACTCATATGAGGGGAGAGCAAGCAGAGAAAATAGCTATGATGGTTGGTTTTAATGGTCACACGAGAGTTGATGCGGTTGGTTTCTCTGACGATATTTGGATTTATTGGAGGAAAGAAGAGGTCACTATTGAACCTATTTTCAAACATGATCAATACATAATAATGACTGTTACTCGTGTGGGGGCAACCCCTGGTACTTCACAGCCATATATGCTAGCCCAGACCCATCAAAAAGGCAGGAATTATGGAGTGAACTTAAGACTTTTGCAGCAACGATGAAAGAACCTTGGCTTTTAGCAGGTGACTTTAATGAGACCTGTTTCCCTTCGGAAAGAAGTAGTTCATGTCGCGAAACAACACGACAATCTGGGCACTTTAACACTTTGATAGATGAACTTGAATTAATAGAGATTGCTTTCTCAGGCCCTCAACATACTTGGACGCGCGGATATCCCCTGAAACTCGACAAAGTGCTCGTTTGGATAGGGCCTTATGCAATGGGCCTTGGGGATTAATGTTTGAAGATGCTAGTCTTCGCCATCTTCCCGCAATTCAATCGGATCATTGCCCGATATTTATTTTCCCTAATGGGTTTCTCCCTCTCCAAACTATTCACCGCCCATTCAAATTTCAAGTTGTGTGGCTAACCCATGAGAACTTCCGTGCTTTTGTCGAAGAAAGGTGGTGCAGTAACTCGGATTTAATTCCAGCTTTAGCATCCCTTGCTAATGATCTTCAATCTTGGAATAAGGATGTTTTCGGTAACATCTTCATCCAGAAACGAGCTCTTTTGGGGAGTATTGCTGGCATTTAGAATATCCTTTCCACTAGAAAAGACCGAGGTCTAATTAAGCTCGAAGCAAAGCTTCGCATTGAGTTGGATGACATTCTTCATCAAGAAGAAATCTTGTGGTATCAAAAGTCGCGTGTGGATTGGCTTAGTGATGGGGATTGAAACACAACATTCTTCCATCTGAGTGCCCTTATTCGAAAATGGAGGAATAGCATCACAACAATTAAGGATCAAGAGGGCAACTGGATCCATGATAAAAATCTCGTCAAAGAGCACTTTGTGGATTTCTTTAATCACCTTTTTATGGAAGAAGGTGACGAAGATCTGTTAGCGGTTCCGCAAGATATTTTTCCTGAACTCCCTGTGCGAGCATGGGAAGCATTATCTAGTCCATATTCCACAGTTGAGATAGACATGGTTATTTCTCAAATGCACTCTCTAAAAGCTTCGGGACCGGATGGGTTCCAAGCTTTATTTTATCAGAAGAACTGGGATTTTATTTCAAAGAATGTATACTCCTTGGTTCTTGGTGTTTTAGAAGGAAAGGGCATGCCGGAAAATCTCAATAATACCTTTCTAGCCCTGATTCCTAAGGTGGAAAATCCTGAGATGGTCACTCAGTTCCGTCCCATAGGATTATGCAATGTGGCTTATAAGATCATTACAAAGGTGATTGTGAATCGTTTGAAACCCATCTTTCAGGGTTTAATATCCAATACTCATGCGAGTTTTGTCCCTGGAAGACAAATTACTGATAACATTATCATCATGCAAGAAGTCTTGAATACCATGAGAAGAAAACAAGGAGAGAAAGGTTACATGACGATCAAAATTGATTTCGAAAAAGCCTATGATCGACTTCGATGGTCTTTTATTAGAAACACTCTACATCAGATGAATATTACCATTTTGATGGTTAACGTTATTATGGAGTGTATTACTACGCCTTCTCTACAAGTTTTGTGGAATGGTGAACCTACAACTTCTTTCGAGCCTAGTCGGGGGATTAGACAAGGGGATCCTCTATCCCCCTATCTTTTTGTAATGTGTATGGAAAGACTATATCAAACAATTGAAGAAGCCATAGTGAACAAAAAATGGAGACCAATATATGCAAGTAGGAATGACCCTATGTTATCTAACCTTTTCTTTGCAGATGATATTGTACTCTTTGCTGAAGCAAGTGTTGAACAAGCCCAAGTGGTGGAGGAATGCCTGCGAAAATTCTGTCTTGCCTCGGGTCAAAAAATTAGTCTACCAAAGTCCCGAATTTTCTTCTCAAAAAATGTTTCGGAGGCTCAACAACAACTTATTAGCAATGCCCTTCACATAGATACTACAGATGATCTGAGGATGTATCTCGGAATGCCGACTATTACAAGCCGAGTAACGAGAGAGACTTTTGGTCACATTTGTGAAATAATTGACTGCAAACTTGCGGGTTGGAAGACGAAGTATTTATCATTAGCAGGTCGAATTACACTGGCGAAGTCCACTCTAACTACGCTTGCCAACTACTCAATGCAATCAGCTAAGTTGCCGCGTACGATTTGTGATGAAGTGGATAAAAAGGTGCGGAGATTCATTTGGGGAGGCTCGAATGAGAAACGCACGATTCATCTCATCACGTGGGAGACACTTCAAAAACCTCAACATCAAGGTGGCTTGACTATTCCTTCAGCTCGTCAATCTAACGCTGCATTTCTAACGAAGTTGGGTTGGCGCTTGTTAGTCGAACCAAATTCATTGTGGTCTCGGGTGTTGCGTGCTAAATATTGCCAAGGGAGGTGTGATATAGATATGTTCATGCCTAAACAAGGTATGTCAAATGTGTGGTGTGGCATAACTGAAAATGCCAAGTTTCTTTGTGAGGGGATGCAAGTAGCAGTGAATAATGGTAAAAATACTTTATTTTGGGATCATAAGTGGGTGTCTAAAACCACTCTCTCCTCTCTTGCTATCAAACTAATCCCTGATGCCTTAATTGGCGCTACAGTTGGTGAAATGTGGGATAATCTTCAGGGGTGGAAGTGGGAAGATTTCGCGGAGTTTCTTCCTACGGATGTGCTTAAACAAATTCAATCCTATGAACTAAACTAAAAGCAGATGATGATAATAGGGACTTGATGTATTGGCGCCTTGGCAAACAAGGGAAATTCTCCATTCGTTCTGCCTTATGTATCATGCAAAATGTGAGTGATACGATTGATGATGAGTGCTGGAATTTAATTTGGACCGCCCCTATTCAACAACGAATTCGGGCCTTCTTGTGGACAGCTTGCCATGATCGCATCATGGGCAACGCTATGCGGTTCAAACGCAAATTGGCTGATAATCCAAAATGCTATATCTGTGGAGCTTTGGAAGAATCCACCCTACACATTCTTCGGGATTGCCCTACTGCAAGAATGGTATGGTCAAAGTTGGGGGGTCCTGCTGATTTTGTCCCTCTTTTATAACCAACCTTTGAAGACTTGGATAACGACCAATTTGCAGCACAATGCCAAGGATGATTACCAGATATGGGGTACTCTTTATTGCGTGGCCATTTGGTGGATATGGAAATGGCATAACAGCATAGTCTTTGGTAGAAACCAAGATATACCACAGGACATAGGAGGATTCATACATGTTCGCTACAATGAAGCTCGTCGCGGCATCGAACGCCATGCTTCTACTCATCTGAAGCCGCTACAACCAAAAATGCGAGAAGAGCTGGGGGTGGTGTGGAGGCACCCACCTATGGATTGGTATGCGCTTAACTCTGATGGAGGCGCAAAGGGTGTCCCGGGACCGGCAGGAGGTGGAGTGATACTTAGGGATCACTATGGAGGATTTATTTCAGCTCTCTCTTTGCATTTTGGCCATTGTAATGCTTTCAAGGCAGAGGTTATGGCGCTGACAAAGGGTTTAGAACTTGCGCGTGAGCTACAAATCAAGAAGCTTTTGGTCCAACTTGATAATCTTGCTTGTGTGCAACTGTTGCAAAATCGGGTGGCGGGAAGAAACGAATGCACTCATATGTTAAATCATTGCATTCAACTGATCCAACAAGAAGACTGGGAAATCAAGATCACTCATGTGTACTGTGAAGGGAACCGAGCACCGGATTGGCTTGCCAATCATGGAGTCACTCAACTCCTCCCCACCATCTTTCACACTTCGGCTCCGGCGGGGCTTAGCTCCATTTTAGAGGAAGATTTCAGGGGGGGTGTCCATCCCTCGCCTTCTCCCTCCTTAATGTAGTATTTGGGGTCTTTGGAGTCTTTTAGTTTTTTTAACTGTTTTTGTTCTTGCTTTGTGTCTTTTATTTCTTTTGGTATCTCTATACCTCTTTTGGAGCAAAAAAAAAAAACTAATAGAAGGTAGAATAAAATAAGGAAAATAACAAGTCACGTTATCTGTATATGAGTTTTATTCACCAGGAAACTACAGTCATACATTGAAAAAAGTTTTTAGGTATGATCAACAAACAATAACTTAATAAAGGTAGTTTTGTACAGAATTTTGTATAAAGTAAGTTAGTTATGGACAAAAAAACCCTTTATAATATTGTGTTATCTCTTTATATTACAAAAAAATTAAAGGAAAATAAATTTCTTTGTGAGGAAAATGTTAAAGGGAAACTTTTAGCTATTGGAGTGAGGAAATAAAAATTTTGGGAAATGAAAAATTTGGCGGGATAATAAGCATCGGAAATCGAAAATGTTATTTTACAATATAAGTAGGGGTGGGGTGTTTGCGGTTTCGGTTGGTGCGGTTTGTGATGTAACCTAACCCAAACCTCAAATATATGGTTGACACATTTCCAACCAAACCAAACCAAACCGCACTTTTGTCCAAACCAACCCAAACCGAATCCCCCAAAATGGTTTTGTACGATTTGGTTTGCATTTTAACCATTTTTTCCTCCACGGCATTAATTTTGTAATCTAAGAGTAAAAAATAATTATTAATAAATATAAAGAGTCCAAACAAATATGAAGTTGACTTCATAATTAAACATAAATAATAATTTATCAAAAGTGTCCAAGCTCTTTACCTTAAACTTCTTTTTTTTTCAGTTGTATACTTGAATGCCAACTTGTCAACTGTATTTAAAAAGAATTTAAAAAAAAATCATATAAAATTACGGTTTTGGTTTTACAAAAATTAAAACCCAATATAAATATAAATCGCAAACCGCAGTTTGCTTGAAATCATAACCCAAGCCGCAATTTTAAAACTGCAAACCAACCGAAACCGCGAAAAAATGGTTTCGGTTGCGGTTTGGTGCAGTACAAACCGCACTCTAAACAACCTTAAATATAAGTACGTACTTTACTAAAAATTAATGGGTCTTATAAAATTTCTTTTGCTACAATAATAATTTTGATACTAGAAAAATAAGTAACCTTGTATCTTTTGTATTATACTTGAAAAATTCACACATATTATGAGGTGGATGACGAATTCACATTAATAAGGAGAGAGTGTGTTCATTTTTATTTTTATGTTTATTTTTGAAACAAGAGAGAATACCTAGGCTACTATTCCCTTATATAGAGAGAAAGTTAAGGTCATGAAGTCCAAACCAGCAATGGAGAGAACCACACGAGTGACATTTGTGAGTCAGGAATTCCATCGCTTGATTCGCCTTCCTATAACAATGAGAAAAAGTGACATTTCCACAATGAACCAAATCAAGGTGAGCATCACCACCAGGGCATTGATTTCCCAAGGAATTTTCCAATTCCTTCGGAGAGAATTGATCGCAGCAAGATTGTCCCCTTCTACAATCATGTTCTTAATAACTGAAGCCAAAGCATCGCGAATTCCTTTCTTCACACCACAAGCTTTTGCAACAAGAATTGAATGGTTGTGATTAAAGAGACATCGCACCCATAATAACAATGCCACCAAAATCATTCCTAATAATAAAAGGCACAAGAGGCACTGCCATCATGAAGTTTGGACCCATCAATTAAGTTCGTGGTGAATTCTCAAAGGAACTTGGTTCTGTTCCCATGAAAGGAACAGACCTGGCACTATAGGAACAAGGCTTAGGAACAAGACTTAATAATTAGGGAACAAGACTTTAAAACTAATTTAGGAACTTCTAAGTGACTAATATTGTGCGCCTAAGTAATTGTGTGCCCAATATAGTTGTTAGAGTTTTTAGGGATAATTTGACTAAGATCCTAATTTTAGGAAGTTAGTTTAAGTTTGTTAGGAAAAGATTTTAAATAGATTTTCTGATTTTAAAATAACTGATTTTCAAATCTTATCTTTTTAAAATATATATTTTATCTTTTATTTTTATTTAAAAGATTTATTTTCGAAAAAATATTATTTCGGTTTTTAAGAGCTTCGGATTTTTCGAAATAAAAATCTGTTTTCCGGTTTTTGTAAAAGATTTCGAAAAAGATTTTTTTCCTAAAAACTAGCTAAAGGATTTTTATTTATTTATTTCCTAAATTCTAGCTTACACGCCTAAATGATTTACTGCTTCATGTTTATGGAGTTAGTGGATTTAGTGGCTAAGTTAATTATCCTCCAAGTATTTAATTAAATTAAATAAGATTAATTATTCTCCAAGTTTGCAAAACCACTATTTGTTACTGCTTCTATGAAGTGAAGTAATGGTTAGTGGATGATGTACATGACTTAGAATAAATAATTTAATTTAATTAATTAATTAGAAATCATGGAGAACATGTGATAATGGTCTAAGTTAGTGGAAATCATGTCTTGTCTTAAAGGTCTATAAATAGGCGCCTAATTCACTTGAGAAAAATTGTGTCTGACTTAGTTAATTTGTCTTAAGTTATCTAAAGTGTCAGTGCCTTTCCTTAAGAGAATTCATACTTACATTAATCGAGTTTTATTACTCTTCCATTGTTTTAAAAGTGTATTTTTGGAAAAAAGGGTTTGAGTGAACTCTTGTAAGTGTGAGAAAGCTTTGAGTGAAGCAAGAGAAAGAGAAAGAAAGAGAAAGGAACTTCGAGTGAAGTTTGAGAGAAAACGTCAGTTGTTGGGAACTGTCGTTGGGAACTTGAGTTGAGTGACTTAAGTTGAGAATCGAGAGAAAAGTAATAGGTTGTAATCAGAGTTGTTTTGGCCTATTATAGTGGAAAGTTGTTTAAAATCCCTTGTGGTCGAGGTTGTTTCTTCCTACTAGGCCTAGGAAGTTTTTCCTCGTAAAATCTCTCGTGTTCCCATTGTTTGTTCCCAAGTTTACTTTTAATTCCGCAAAAAGTAGTGCTTATTCTCTCACTATAATTCACCCCCCCCTCTTATAGTGCTCATATTATACAACACCATCAAAGTTCAATTTGTAATAAGCATTGGAGGGTTTAACCCACCAAATTCCCTTGGGCTAGAAGAGGAAATAGAAGAGGGGTTGGAGATGTCGTAGGACCAGAGAGAACCTCATCCGCTTCCCGAATATAGGACCATTTCCGAATAAAATTCCTAATTAACATTACCGACTTAAAACAAGACATCCTCTCACCTTAGAAAATAATTTCATTGCGAGTAAACCAAACATGCCACTAGAGGAATGCAAATTGGCCAATTGAAGAGAGAGAAAGGTTATCATGCAGAAAATCAAAAATATTATCCATATCTTCACTTCTATCGACAATAGGGATATCAGCCCAGTACTCCGTCTAAGAGAGTTGAAAGACAACATCATAGGTACATAAAAGGGCACTCAAACAAAATATGTAAAGCGTCCTCATAATGAAGACTATAGAACACACACTCTTTAGGCTTGAAAACATAAGATTTTTCTAGACGAACCTTGGTAGGAAGACCATCTACACACACTTTTCAAAGAAAAATTTGATTTTAGGAGAGACATTCAAGGCCCAAATCTACTAAGACCGTACTTTAGGTGGCAAAGACTTGTCTAAATATTGAATAAACTTGACTCTAGATTTAATAGAATAGTTTCCATTAGGATTTAGACCCCAGAACAATCTATCTTGGCAAGCTGAAGCAGGAATAAACATACCAAAAATATCTTTAACAATGCAATTCGGGAGACATTCCTCCAGGATCTGCCTGTTCCAAGTTCTATCCTCTAGGGTACAATTAGCCACGCATAGGTAATCAAATTCCAAAGGACCATAAACAATAAAAGAAATAGGAATTGACTATACCCAACTGGCTAACTATCATGCCACACGAACATCTTTGTACCATCATCAACTTGCCACCTCAACCCCTGCTTGAAAATAGGACGAAGGCGCATAAAATTTCTCCGCGCCATGAAGTATTACTACTCGGCACATAGTTCCAAGAGAGAAGATTATTGTTTTGAATACATTTTCTGAACCAGATCAACCAATATATTAGAAGGAGAAGCTATAATTTTCCATAATAATTTATTTGAACGGTCATATTAGTAATCTTAGTCTTCTTGAAGCATAACCAACCAAAACACTTGGGCCGAAAAATGGCATCCCAACCTATCGGATTTGCCGCACCCACATCTGGATCCTTCTTCCAGAAAAAATTCCTATTAGTTTTATCTAAGTCCTATAGAATAGCAGAGGTAAGAGAGAAGCTCTGTATTTGGAAGTTAGCATTTGTGGCTAGATTTGAATGAATCAAAACAACCCGACCCGCTTGGGAGAGAAAACTAGATTTCCATTTAGTTAATTGATTTCTCATTTCTCAAGAACACCACCAAACGTATCTTTGTTTACTCTAGAATCAATAATGGGGAATTCTAGGTAATTACCTAACGAAAAAGTATTATCCATTAAGAGAATATTCTTAAAGGATGGAGAATCCACAGGAGACATATTAGATGTGCATTGGAAGGCTGACGTGTGAAAATTAACAAGTTGACCATGCATAGAACAATATTTATCTAAACTGGTTTTTACTATACTACAACTCTCAATATTTGCCTTAGCAAATAACATAGTGTCATATGCAAACGTTAAAAAAGGCACTTTAACCCTTGATCTACCAAGTTTGACACCAAGTAATTTTGAGTTACTAAAACTATGAAAATGCATCCGACGAGCCAACAATTCGGCATATAAGATGAATAAGTACGAAGAGAGAGGATCACTTTGACGAATCCCCCCGTGAAGGATAAAATATATCCCTTGGAATACCATTAACAAGAACTAAAAAAGAGACCGAGGAGATGCATTCTTTTATTCATTGAATCCATACTAGATGAAAGCCTAATTTCTCAAGGGTAATAAAAAAACAAAATTCCATTCGATGTGATCATATCCTTTCTCTATATCTAACTTAATGGCAATCCACCCCTCTTTCACTCCCTTATTCTTAAAGAAATAAAAATCTCATGGGAAATTAGAATATAATCTTGGATAAGTCTTTCAGGGACGAAAGCACCTTGTAAAAGGGTGGATAAAAGAGCCTAATAATCTTTGAGACGATTAGTAAGAATTTTAGAAATAATTTTATAAGTAGTCGAACATAAATATACAGTAATAAATAATACATCAGCAGACTTTCTCTCTTTACTTACTCTGTCTAAACTTTACCCTTTGACACTCGTAGGCGTGTTTTATCTTTCACCTACCTGGGATGAGCGCTTATTAGATTTGATTACCCCACTATAAAACTTTTTGTATTGAAAACGTTTTGAATTCGCCAACAATTTTCTAAAGGAAGAATCGTAAACCTAATTGAATATTGAGAAACCGTAGGGAAAAATTAGGGACTTATCCAATGTAGATTTTCCCGTCTAAACTCCATATATGGTCAAAATGAACCAAAAATTGAGTTCGGGGATACACAATCATCAACTATGTTGCCCATTGCTGGCCTCAACTAAATACTGATTCATGTCAATGTTTATGCAAAAGAATAACTACATAATGTTTTAACCACCCTAAAAATAATTAATATAAATTGGTTCAAGAAACACATAAAAAGACTATATTTTTAGCGAGAAGTTATTATGCAATCAAATTACAGGGAACCTAACAGGTTGTCCATATTAATCTGATTAGTGTTAGAACAGTTCTTTAGGTCTTTGATTAACAAAAATAACATGTGCATGATAAAATCAATAAAGTAGGACAATCATATTATATGCATAAAATAATTAGGCAAGCCTATAATAACGTATGAAAATTAATAAAAAGAAATATAGGTTTATAATATACAATAGAACGATTTTATATTAAAGATATACATCATGAAATAAGTTATTAGTAATTTCAATAAATAATAGAGAATTTATTTAAGGACCTCAGTATTACATCGTGGCTTGGGTCTGCGAGATTGACAACCTTCGGTACAAGCAATCGTGAACCGTAAAAATTGAACGTCTGAGGTATGTAAATTAAACATATTTGTGTTTGAAATGTATGAATTTTGTAGGGAGGTTTGGTAGTTCGTAGAGAGGTTCGTAAGATATTCATCGACTTCGAAATGTGTTAATGTGAAAAATCCGTCTTTTTAAAATTTGTACGGAAATCGATCCTATTTATAGGAAAAACGGCCCTGCGTTTCACGCACCAGCTGCGTCTAGCACAGGATGACGTGTCAAGCGCATGACGCGGCATGCCCAGTAGAAAGTGTACACGTGGTACGAGTTTTGAAAAATAAAAGAAAGTTGCGTCTCACGCAGAGAGATGTGCATGATGCGAAACTCTATGTGGGTCAGATTTCCACGTTTCAGGTGCAAATTAGTGCACCTGACACAGGTGGACAAAGTTGCGCCTGACGCACAAACGTGTGCCTGGTGTAAGGCCCTACGCCAGGTGCAGGTTGGTGCGCCATCGCACCAGCCTGGCTCCTGCCGTGGCTTTGCCAGTTTTTTTAAAACGCGTTTTAAAATATTTCTTTTATCCTTTGGTTACGGATATCAGATTTTACGAAATAAAATCTTATTTTAACTATAAAAAATATCTTTTGAAAATATTTATTTATTAAAATAAATAAATAAATTATTATTAAACAATTAATTCAAAATTTAAAAGGATTGGGCTCAAAATAAAATTAATTATCATGTATAATGAATTGGGATTTAAAATAGGACTTTACCACTTTTCGAAATGGTTTTGAATGGCTTTTCGGACTGCTCTGCCCTTGGGTTAGACCAATGAAGACCACGTATGTTTCATCATCGGATCCTTAAATGGGGAGACATGGTTATGTGTCTATAGAATCCCCCACCTAGATTGAAGTTCAGGACATCGAAAGTTAAACTATACGGTGTTGGGACGGAGAACGATTCTAAATGCTCTATAGTTTAGAATTGACCTATATACGCCGGTCTCTGCAAAACAAAGTTAGTATGCAAGACAATAACTACAAGCAATCTGATTACATGCAGAAGAAGTTGTTAGCAGATAGGTGTGAACAACTTAGATAAGCATATAATGATGCAAAGATGCAAACTTAGACTCTCTAAGGATGTACGAGACGCTATGCAAGGATTAAGGTTATGCAAAGCTAAGAGACGACACGTCATGGAAGGTCGGGGTTATGCATGACTAGAATGTATGTAATGCAAGGTCAGGGTTTTGCAAGGCTACAATACAAGGTCAGGATTTTGCAAGACTAGAAGATGTAGATATGTATGAATAGAATGATCAGGAATAGCTAGACTGATTTTCGAAAATCGTTTTAGTAAATAATCGGGGTCCGTAAATAAGGTCCACGGATTATAACTTTTCGGGAGTTTGATGTGGAGGAACCACCACATAAGGAAGCCTCCACTTTGGGTGAGCTTGTCTTGAATTTATCGTGTACTTGATATGATATTGTAATGTAGTTGATCTGTCTTGAAAGTTATCGATGGGGATATTTTTTGAGAAGTTGGTATAAGCAAAGTCAAATATTTCCAGAAATCATGGAATTGTCAGAGAGTCCTTCAAGGACAAGTAGAGCCTGGAATGAAAAATAAAATTTTTAAATTTGTGACTTAAATAAATATAAATGGAAAAAGGCTTTAACGAGGCTAGGTTCAGACTCGAGTCTGTATCGGGATCTAGAAAGAGATTATGCTCCTAAATTCTAGAAAATCAAATCTTTAAACCATGAATAATTTGTTTTATTGAACCGGTCGGACCTCGAGATCAGGATTCCTATGTATCCTTGCAGAATTAGACCATTCGTAGTTCAGGATTTGATTTCTCTTTTTTTTTGTGCCCTAACTTTTGCCCTGTTCATCCTTTCGGGTTTTCAACCTAACGGGCATGGACATACCTTGAAAAACGAGTTAGGGTTGATGAAAGGTTTAAGGCTTGAGATTTAGGTGAAGGTTTAATTGGTTGGGTTAATGGAGGATCATGGATTTGGATTATATGGTTAAGGTTTGATGGGGTTGAAAAATTTGAATGAGGGGTAAAACTTGTGTGCAAGCCCCCTAACTTGACTTTTTATTTCTTTTTGCCTTTCGCTCTTTCTTTTTGCACTTTTGTGCGCTTTGCTTTTGCTTTTGATCTTTTTTGTTTTTGCACTTTGAATTTTTTTCACTTT
Source organism: Beta vulgaris subsp. vulgaris (assembly GCF_026745355.1). Taxonomy (NCBI): domain Eukaryota; kingdom Viridiplantae; phylum Streptophyta; class Magnoliopsida; order Caryophyllales; family Amaranthaceae; genus Beta; species Beta vulgaris. The sequence goes on from NC_079208.1 coordinate 12,710,486, forward strand.
TTTTGTTTTTGCCTAGCATTGATTTATTTTGATGTAGTAAGGCTTGCACACAAGTTATTGTTTTAGGGTATTGGAAGGTTTGAAGGTTATTTGTGGAGTTTTGATGTCGAAGGGATATTTGGTTAATGATGGTTTATGGATGATGGAGGGAAGAGAGGAATAACTCCTGATCCAAAGTATATCCTCTTTTTTATATTTCATATCTCTTTTATTATTATATTAGTAAAGTTAATTAGGTGATTTAAGTTTCATCATTGAATTAGAAGCATAAAATGATGGAAGGCCAATGAAAATGAAAGTGAAAAATGCAATTATTTTATTAATTAAAAAAAGAATGAATGGAACAAGGCTGATAACATTATAGTCCTAAAGGAAATAGACTCGATGGGAAAGGAAATAAAGTAGCTAGCAGAGACTCTCCGACTCAACCTAGAAAATTAACGTTAAATGACTAAGTCCAGACATTATTTAGGCGTTTTCCAAGGGGTTGCCATTGTTGCTAACTTTAATTTGCTGCAGGCAGAACTGATAATCTACCGTATTCAACCATATCTTGTAGATGATGCTTCAAAGTCCAACAGTGTGATGTCATATGCCTATTTCCTTGATGAAACTTGCAGTAGGCACTAGGATTCCATTTACGGGATATTTTATCAGGAGCAGGGTCTGGCGTAGGGCCAAGAGGCTGAAGTGCTCCTTTTGCATGAAGCCTAATGAAGGCTTCTTCTAAGGTCATGCCCAATGAAGTGGATGTCCTTTGAGACCCTTGATAACCTCTCTTTTCATTAGTTAGAGCATTGACGTTAAAGCTAGAAGGGTTGTTATTACTCTTCTTGAAAGTGTTATAGTTGCTGGAACCCTTGTTCTTGTTGGCTTGTGCTTCTTCTTCAATCAGCAAGCCTACCTTATAGAGCTTCATGAAAGACTCTATAGGTTGAAATTTAATATGATCCCCATATTTGGGCTGCAAGGATCACCAGTCGGACTTGATCCTCTTGAGATGGCATATTAGTCATATGTGCAGCTTTTTCCCTCCATCTGTTAAGGAAGGTGACAAAATATTCGTTGGAGTTCTGTTTAGTTAACTCTAACTCATGCAGACCAATAGGAAGTTGAGTATTATATATGTATTGTTTGTGGAACTCTTCTATGATATAGTCCTAGTTATTCAGTTTGGTTTTGTTCACTGATCTGAACCACTTGGATGGATGTGCATCCAAGGTCAAGGGAAAAACAAAAGCAAACAAGTCCTTGTTCATGCCCTTGAGAGCCATAGAGATGGAGAAAACTCTCATTTGATCATCTGGGTCTTCGACCCCCTTGAATTTTGGGAGGTCACCCAATGTTACATTTTCAGGGCGCTTGTCCCTCAGTTCAGGATCAATGATATCATGGCCATAAGCCTAACTCTCGAGTGCAGGAATTGACTGGATCAATTTCTCGAGTTTTTCAAATCTCAAATCCGGATTGGTCTTGATTGGAGGTGGTGGTGATGGAATGTCGCCTTGTTCTTCGATCTTCTTCCGGTTAGTTTCTCTCTCAGTGCCTTAATCTCTTTATCTTGTTTCTCAATACGAGAGTTCATTAGTGTAAGTTGAGCCATAATGGCGCTAAGTTGTTCATTAGTGTCCCTCATTTCAGATGACGATTCAGAAGAGTCGGAGGATTCGTCTGAAAATGTTAGGATGCGTTTGACGAGTCTCGGAGTAACTCCACCTTGTTGCCTCTTTGTCGGGGGTTCCCAAGTTATGGTCTCACGACCTATCCTGAACAAAAATAAAATGGGCCTCGTAAATTTTTAGAAATGATGCTTTTGAAATGAGAAATGCAAATAAGGGATGGAGAAATGGAAATGAGAGATGACGATGAAAGTGGAAATGGGAATGAGAAATGATTAGAAATTGGTATGATTATGGTTGTGATGGCGACATGGGTCTAACTATATGCATATGCAGATGCAGACTGGACTATGCAAGCAGACTGAACGGTTGGGGTTAATGCTAGTTTCACTAGACTTAATGGATTGCCTTTGTGGACTTATGGATGATTGGCTTCGCAAGACTCGATGATTTGGGATTTTATGGATCTAAGATGGACTAGCTTCTCTATACTCAAAGGTTTTGGGCCATTATGGACTTAAGGTGAACTAGCTTTGTTAGACTTGGACTACTATTAGATGCACGGTGGGAGTAGCTTCGCTAAACTCATAGGGTGCCTTTATGGTCTTAGGGGTGACTAACTTCGCTAGGTATAAAGGTTGCCGTTATGGTCTTAAGGATGACTAGGTAGCTTCACTAAGTCAACGAATGCCCTTATGGTCTTAAGGGTAACTAGCTTAACTAAGTCAAAGGGTGTCATTATGGTCTTAATGTTCAAGCCTTCATAATGTATTATGTTAAAACTTATTTGAATTCATGTGAGCTTATTAGAACTTATTACAACTTATTACAATTATATGGTTATATATTAATTTACATGAACTTGTTTTCTTGGGAATAAACCAAACTAAGTTTATCTAAACACTATATAACTGTCCATAATTGAAATAACAAATATTAAAATAATTAGATTCCATCCTAAAGTTGAAACTGTTCAAATTCAACCACTGTCAATGGGTGAATTTATAAAGTTGGATTAGAGTTTATAGTAAGGGTCTGTTCTCTTCGGCATGAAACAGCTGAACTGAACTGAACTTATTGGAACTGAACTGAACTGAACTTATTGGAGCTGAACTGAACTGAACTGAACTGAACTGAATTGAATTGAATTGAATTGAATTGAATTAAATTAAATTAAATTAAACTGAATGTAATAAATATATAAATAATATATTAAACAATAATAATATGAATATTAAATAATAATTAATATGATAAGTAATAATGAATAATAATAATAATAATAATAGTATTTTAGATATTTTTAAATGATAGTTATAAATAAATAATATTAATAATCATAAATTAATAATAATGATAATAATTATAATTAATAATTATTATTTTATATTATTTGATTTAATATATTAATACTTGATGATGATATATAATAACAATAATATCTAAGTAAATTAATATTACTATTTTAATAATTAGATTTAATAATATAAAAATATTTAGTAATAAAAATAATAATTGGGTTGGACCGCGAGAATTACATCATAAACCGTCTTGACGCGATTTGATTGGTTTATGGGCTAAAAAAAGTGGGTTTATTTGTGCTTTGACCTAAACCATGTTCCTCCTAATAATAATAGTAATAATAATGAGTAAAGCTATAATAAACAAAATAATATATAGAAACAACAATAATAATAATAATAATAATACTTAATAGTAATGATATATATTTAAATAATAATAATAATAATAATAATAGTAATTAGTAAAATAGATTATACCAACATAATAATAATATTCAACAAAATGGTTATAAAAGAATGGAGCTGAACTGAACTGAACTGATTGGAGCTGAATTGAACTGAACTGAAAATAAGCTGGGGAGAACATGCGCTAAGCTTATCTTCGCAATATAGCTCATGCGGGGGTTCGTATCAAGTATCAACCCATTAGTCAAACAAGTTAGAGAATTTTAAACTTGTATATTTTAGAGTTGATCATTTTGGCCCGACCCGTTTTTGGGCCGGTTTTGGGCAGAATTTTTCCGCCCGCGGTTTTGCCCAATTCGAATTTTTTTGGCTTTGGGCGGGCATTGGGCAAGCCAAAAATGACTTTTTAGTCTTTTTTGGACCGGCCTGTTTTTGGCCCGCAAAAGCCCGCTAATTTAGGCCCGAAATAGCAGGCTTTGGGAACAAAAATTCGGCCCGAATTTAGGCCCAGCCCGACTCATGATCACCTCTAGTATATTTGTTGTCGGATTTTTATGTCATATCAACTTCTGCTTCCACCCTACCCAAAAATTATGGTTTCAACCCCTCTCACTTAATTTACATACATTTTCCGTTCAGTTTTCTATTAGTCATTTTCCTAATTTGTTTATCCTCATTTGACAATTCTCTTAATCATTCGATAAAATTTGTCGTTAGAATTTGAACTTTTATAAAGTGAACATTGCGAATTAGATTTTAAATATGAGAATATTTTGCCAAAATTAAAATTTTTAACATTTTTGAGTGTAAACTATTAGAGATGTTGTTTTAAGTAATTTTTTCCCTAAAATTCTAGCCGCCCTCCTCTCTCTTTTCTCTCTCAAACCCTAGTCTTTCCTACTTTTTTTCACCAATTAGGGGTTGTCATAGATGATTTCATCCATGGTAAGCCCCTTTTTTCCTTTTATTTTCAGTTTTTAGTTCATTTATTTCTTGTTTTGTCAAATAAAGTAGTCTCTCATGAGATTTTCTCGAACCCTGTTATAAGATTTTTAGTCTATGTTGTGGAGATCTCCTTCTCCCATATGGGAGTTGTGAGTATGGTTCTTTTGTCTTCAGATATGAGAAATTGTTCTCATTGTTTGAAATTCGACACTAAACATGAAGGTATTGGAATCTCGGATGCAGTCAACATGGCTAGATCAAGAATGTTCTTCCTAAACTATGTCATAATGATAGACTTCCTCATCCATAGCTTCTTGATTCAGCAAAAACAAGGAGGATGTGTTGTATTGCTCGATCTGGTTTATTGTAGTTTCTTAGAAGATGGATTTGATGTAACATTGTTTGATTGTATTTTGTTTTTCTTTAATACCTATTGTAGATGTCGTATGACCTTCAATCAATGAATTCTATACAAATATATTAAAAGGCGTGCATAAACAAGAAACTGTGCCACGTGGCGCTTTCCCTAGGGAGTTTTAGTTCATGTAATTCATGCACAATGAAAAAATTTAGAAATTGCATAGTATAGGGGGTTTGATCCAGAGACCTCAAGTACATATACTAAAGTCTTAATCACTAGACTATGTTGTATTTAGTGTTATTATCATGAAATATTATATTAATAAATGAAATTTTTTCTTATCTGGGGCATAGCTCGATCCTTATAACTAATTTGTCTTTTAAAAAAAGGTAATTTTCTTACTAGAAAGATCACAACTTGTACTATAATTGTTCATTAATTAATGTTTATTCTATTTTTTTTGAAGGATGTTTATTTTATTGATGTTTCGTATTCAATATTTTACTGGTAAATTGATAATCATCTATTCTAGTTTTTATAGTTTTTCCTTGTTTGGTAAAGAGAGATTTGGGGTAAAATTAGAGGTTGAGGTCATATTAGAGGTTTTGAGTAGTCGATCCTCTAATTTGGGTGTTTGGTAAAGAGAGGTTTAAATAGCTTTTTAGGATCAAAAAGCTCTTTTTGAAAAAGATGGAGGAGGAGCTTTTTAATATTAGAGGTTTGAGAATGAAAGAAAAAATTACATTTACGTCCTAAAGTTCTCTAAAGTTACTACCCTTACCTAGATATTTCTAAATCTAACATATTAAGTCAATGTCCTTATTGGTAATTTTACACAATCAATTAACAACTAGCTATCAATTATCAACCAAACATATTTATACAAATAGCTAATATAATCAGCTAGTCAAATAAGCTAATAAATTAGCTATCAGCTAATAAAATCAGCTAACATCTAACAGATATCCGCTAATTACCAAATAGGGCCTTTGTAAAATAAAGGGTTTAATCTTTTCTATTTTAATAGCTAACTTGAGAAAATTTACAAAAAATCATCAAAAACCTTTCATCTAAGAAAGCCTTTTTGGGTGATAAAAAGGGATTTAAAGATGAAAAGTAAATTAAACAACTTGTGGGATAGTCACTCCTATATTTCTTCTTCTAGAATCCTCCAAAACTCTTATCCGCCTCACTTAACACCTTTTTTTCAACTAAAGTACATGTCAAAGAGAAAATTGGTTGGATGATACATTGGATTTAATATTGAATTACATTAGATATGTAAGTTTTTTAATTGATGTTCTACTTCATCCACAACCAAAAATTCGTGGATACCCACTATGAAGGGGTAATACTGAACAACCTTTAAAATGTTATTATTATAAACCATGTAAATGAAATGGGTTATAATTTTTTACCAAATTTTGGGTTTATATTCCTTCATTGTCAATGTAAAAGGAACACGAATCACCTTTCCAGTTCTAAAATCATATTAATTTTATTAATGTAATTTATGTTTCATGAAGCTAATTGAAGCATGAGTTTGTGTGAATTGATAAACAAACGAAACCTCCTTATTTTTCAAAGAATAAATTAGAAATGAAAAGTCGAAGGTGTGACGGATAAAGTTTCTTTTATAAAAGTTTGATTATGTTACCAACTATTTTCATAATATGCAAAATCAATGAGAAGATTTTTTGAAAACAAGGAAGAAAATCAATGGACGTACCGCGATCATCCTTTCCTAAAATTCTAATTCGTGTATTATAGTAGTGTACATTGACACGATTTTTCTGCTTTTATGTCATCTGCACCTAATGTAAATGGGAGAAAGTGGAGCGGAGTGTTTATGTCGTAAATTTAGCAAAGATTCAGTGGATTCAAAGAAAAAGATTTTCACTACTTTGAATTACAAACTACCTTTGCATTACAAGGATTTCAGACTGATGGTAAAGATTTTGAACTAACCAAGATGAAGGCAAAACAACAAAATCTTGAAGCCAGTCCACATTGATACCTGACAGAACCTTTTTTTTTTTTTGGCAATTCAAAATTTTTATTGACTACCAAAAAAAAGGAAGTACAAATCAGAGTGAAGAAACAAGCCTTCAACACTCTACAACAAATGCTAAGCTTAAGAAATTAATAAATGCCTTTCAAGCTCACAACATCTACAAGAAACTCTAAAGATAATCTCTTTAACAAGGAGCTTACTAGCTAACTAAGAACCTTTTCATAAGAGGATGTCACATTCTCACTGTTACTGCCACCAGGTATGAGTATCACATTGCACCTCCCACAAACCCCTCAATTGAAGGGTAAAAGCATACTTCAAGAATGCAAAGAAAGACATTATTTGATGCAGATCCCACCAAATATTCCAGTTTCCAACATCGATCAGTCATTTTCTCATTTGACCCAAATTCTAGAAATCAAATTGTGTTCTCAGTACAACCCAGAGGAGAAGATACCATATCTGCAAGCACACCTGGCAAGCGATATGCATCAGCAACAAAGTTGCACCTCAGATTTGATTATTTGTCAACTTTTTGCCACGACAAACTTGGCTAGAGCTTGAAGTCAGCTTATATTCATTCCATTGGCGATAATTACAATACCATTCTGCACTGAGTAGTACCATATCCCATATTAAGCTGCATTGCAAGAAAAATGAAGCAGGTATAACATGAATGTATCAAACCAAATAAAGCATAGAAAAAAAACCTCACATTTGCTGATGCCTCTAAGATATATCCAACTTCCTCGAAGTGCATTTATCACCGTGCAGTGTGATTCTCCAGCAATCAGCTTGAAAGACAAAGACAGAATTCCTTTTGGGAACAACTGTAGAGTGCAAAGTGAAGATTAGATGCTTAAAACTCCCAAAAAGTAAAAAATGTGAATGCACATAGAAGATGAGACTAATCACTGAAGATCTAGAGAGAAAGGAGACATGACACTTGCAGCTATTCATTTATAATACACATTCACAGAGAAGAGAATTCCAAAATCAACACAATTAAAGATAGAGAAGACATTTACATATATGCAACTGCCACGAATAAAACATGACACAGAATATTACAAATACACATGCAGACAGCAATTAGAACAAACAAATCCAAATTTGACAGTGTCTCCACTTTTTATAGATTTTCAGGCTAATGAGCAATTGATCACAAAAAGGCAATGAAATTAGAATCAAGAAAAGGTAGAGACCACAGAAGAAATCAAACAAGAATGTGAAATTTTCCAGACAATATGGTGACACATAGAATCATAGCACACGTGACATAGCCTTCACCATACTCTAATTAATTATGATTTTTTATGCGGACATGACGATTGAATACTTATAGGCATATAGTAATAAACATAATAGGATGTCATGCCTAAGCACTGCATATATCCAGTCTGACTGGATTCCAGTCAAGTAAACATATCTATGAATGGACCCCGTAATTCCTATTTGCCATGACTTTCACTTCCAACCTTACAGACTTACAGGCTGCATCTACTTGGGTGGAAAACGTATTGTTCAAATCAGGTTCATTTCACACGTCCAATTGGTTCAGATATAATCTGATGAGTCATATGATTCTGTTTCAAAATTGGACAGATCATATTTGCATCATGATTAAGTTGGCATATTATTATAATTAAAACAACATTAGTCATAGTAATATTCAGACCGGCTCGATATGGTTCAAACAGGTCATGTGACTTTGGGTACAATTCAAGTTCAGGTCACATATTTCTGATGGGATAACTGAGTACTGTTTAGTATTGTGGGCCTACTTCTATTCCATAAGTACATTGTACTTGTTTGTGTATAAGCAAGTCGTGTAAATCCAATCTTTCATTCACTTCCTTCGAGTAGAGAACACCTGTTTTGGATTAGGGGATGAAACATTGAGGATTCTAATGCCTGAGGTATCATAACCCATTTTTCCTTGACAACTGAAGCGTCTTAACCAATCAGCTTACAGGGATAAGGGTTGCATTTGAGCTTCTGCCACAGGAGATTCAGCCAGTCCAAATGTTATACAGAAATCATATGCACTTATAATGGCTCTTTTTCATTGCCTTGGCCAGGAAAAGCTGTGAAAAAAGCTTTTCAAATTTTCAAGCCAATTTTTTTTTCAACCATTACCCCTCAACTCTAAAGTTTTATGTGCCCTTGTAAGATTACTAACTTCCTACAAAAAAAAAAAGGATATACCAAAACTAGCTATGGCACGAGAACAACGCCTTTCTTCATGTTTCTTTAAATTATGGCAAGACTAGATCAAAAAAAATTCTTTGAGGGCTTATAAGCAAAGAGAGTAGTCAACTTCTGATATCAAGTTTATTGCAGAGAAAGAAGATTTTACAAGAAAAACGATGCATTGAAGTATTTACCTCGGAAGTTATTTTCTTGAGTAATTATTCCAAATGTCTCAGCTGTTTCACGGATCATGATGCCGACCACCCCGATAAAAGAATCAATTTTGCATTCAATCACTGCAAGATAAAGAGGATAACAATGCTTTAGCGAGAAAAAAAAAAATAGTCATAGCGAAACGATCACCCTTGGCATAAATTTCTCATCAAACTCTACTGGTGAAATAGCAAACTCTAGATTGCTCCTGTAGACAGGTGCTTATCTCCTCCAACATCTTGCAAGCAATTCTACTTGTCATTATATATAGCACAAAGCAGAATTGTAGTCACAGTTGCAAATGCAATGACAATTATAGAGTCAAAGAAGCATATCAAAGTCTAGTTTCCTTAAGTGAAAAATTGAATTATTCAACCCCGAAGTACAAAACAAGTGATTCTAAGCCAAAATACCATTTTATGTGAGTATTACACGGGTGTTTTATAATTTAAATGTTTTTTTACATAAAAATGTAATTGAATCATCAGAGACATCCTTTGTATTGTGATACTAAAAGGAATTAATCATCAAACTTACTCTATTAGGTATAAAAGCTAAACGTTGAGTGAATGTTTGCATGTTCCATTAGCATGTAACCAGATAATTATATATGACCCTACTTGTGATGCACAAAGGAAACAAAACATTCAAAAGATGATGACATAATTCCATGATATAGACCTTGCACATTAAGACATAACATCAAGCCACATAGTGTCCGACAGTCTGTTACGTAATGGCCTCAATTCTTATATTAGGCAATCTTAGAAATTTGGCACCATGTCTAAACAAAGGATCAAAACAAGGCTTTGGTTCATGTTGGGTAGAAACTCATCATTTGATTTATGTTATGTTAAAATTATTGCATGCTATACTTTGGATCTTGTTGCGTTAGTAATGAGCGGAAGCCCTTCGTCATTGGGGTCTTGATTTATCTGATGAGAAAGACCTCTTAAGACTGTTATTAACTAACATAACTTGGACACTATTAATGGCAAGTTGGCAACAATAATGGAAGAAGAAGAATATTTAATTGATAAACTGTAAAAACAGCGATCGTAAATGATATTCAAGCTTTCAAGAGGCTTGATTCTCTCCCAAATGAACTCTTAAAAGCTCACCAATATTCTCAACAATATTCCACATATTTTCTCTCTCCCTATTATGCTCTACATAAAAAGCTTCTAGCGTAACAAACTATCTCCTTAACTATCTTCTTCTTCAAGCTACAATCAACATAAAGATATTTACTAAAATACCCCTCTCCCTTATATTAGTTCATTGCAAAGACACAAACAAAGTAGTTTGATTCTGCCATTCACATTCTGGTTTTCCTAAACTACTCCGATTCTGAGTTTTGCAGGTTCTGACTAAATAAAACTAGAGAAAGTCGTCCAACAAAGTTAAAAAATTAAAGAGAGTGAAAAATCACTATTGCACATGCATTATGTAGGCAGTAGCATTCTTTCACGATCAATAGGTAAAAGAGGGAGAATAAAGGGAAGAGAGATAGAGTCCATTTCTTTATAATGTGTTTAACCATAGCTAGCAATGTCCGGAAAAAGGGAAAAAATGAAAAATACAAAAAAGAAGGGAGAAGAAAAGGTAAAAGATATTCTATAGGAATCGATTATAGAGGTTGAAGAAGAGATGAAAGAGATAAAGGCTGGAGGGTTATGCCATGGCAGAGGATTGTAGAGGCTTCCTAAACCAGGAATTAGCAGCTTGAGAATCCAATGCAATCTTCCAACTGATATATGACTGAGTACTACAACAACCCACTTATAAATTTCCAACTGATATATAAATCAAGGTTCTACAGAAACTAAAAGAGTACTGATATATGATTGAGTAGCATAGCAAACAAAAAGTCCTATAAGTTGTTGGGAGACATTTTAATTTTACCCTACAAAATGTGCAGTGATATTGAGCCTTGGTCTTAAGTCTGGTGTATTCAGCTCTCCTACACATAATTTTCGGAATGAAATTTATTTCAACCCCCCCCCCCCCAACCCCCACCACACACACACACACACACGCACACACGCACAAAACCCCCCAAAAAAAGCCTGGTGAACTTTATACCCCAGTCTGTTTTAGTTTCAAACAGAGTTTCAAACAAACTTTGGCTTCATTGGCTAAAATTTTCAACTTAAATCATTACATTATGTTAAATGAAAGTAAAAACTACATTACCTCGAAGAATAGCACCATGGAGATCTGCAACTAGAAGAGACTGGGCCACATGATTTTTCCTACAAGCATGAAACAGATCATATGAACATGCAACTCAAATGACCCTAGAAAGATAAGATCCCGATGCATAGACATCAAAACAAAAATAAAACAATTCGACAAGGGACAGCAGCTCTTACCCGGAATTTTTTAGAAGTTGCATCACATAGTCTTTCCACATATCATGCATTGGCAGAAAGAGCTCAAATCTAGGAACAAAAATAAAGTAAAAAACTTAAACATCGTTACTGTCTTACTGACAAAGGATGAACTTTCAAAACGACTAGGGGAAGAGAGAGTGGAGAGATCAGACACTGTCCCAAGGCAAATACTATAAATTAGTCCAGATGTAACAGAAACTGAAACAGGCAAAAAGAGTCACAACGTCACAAACAACAACCCACTTATAAATTTCAAGTTATAGCCAATAACAATAGTGGGAAGGAAACAAAAGCTAATATAATTATTCTAAGCAAAGAGAAGTAGGTTTCCACAGACAAACCAAAAATGGACAGGAACACAACTGATACAGGATGAAGGGAGTAACACTTAAGCAGCAACACCAGCCAGGGCACATATTCACAATGCTAAGAACTGGACATATACCTAAAGACTTCAGAAGGCAAGCTGTACAAAGAATCATAGCACATGGAGCATATTGAGATGATTGAAGAACAATATGTTTACCATAAACAAGGAGAAATCATATATTGGTGAGACGGCTAAATCAATCAGCCTACATATATATTGGTGAGACAGCTAAATCAATCAGCCTACATATTCTGCTTTATCAAAAACATAAGCCTTTTTCTATATAAACTTCCATATAAGGGGAACAAGAAGGTGTCACCCCTGTGTATAAGGAGGGCCAGGCACAATAACATCAAGCTTTTAAACACAAAAATTCACCCAATGGTACAGGAAATAGAGTCGATAACCCAGTGCGAGACTGAGGTAGGGAAGAGACCAAAATTTCAAACTTATCAGTTAATTGCGACCAAAATAATCATTATATCACCAAAGCAGTCAAAATATTGCACACACTGTGAATGACATCTCGCTCAAACTGTTAATATAAAAAAAATGAAACTTCATAAAATTTTAAAACGTGCTTTCCAAATCATTGTTACATAGAACGCAGAACGTTCCGGAACGTGGTATGGAAACGGGAACGAGGAACACAGCCTTTAGAGTAAACCAGATGGACTCCTAGACCACGTACCACGTTTCGGGACACGTTCCCGGTATCAATTTTCCAAATTGCAAGTCAGCATGCAGCATCATGATAACTAAAATGCAGTGCAGAGGAGAGTGAATGCAGTGCAGAGGAGAGAGGCACTACAAGAAGAAAAGAGAGCAGAATAACTGATGATTACAAAAGGGGTAAGAAATAATTGAAGCATGAATCTCATTGTAATGAACTAATCTTAGGGGGAGGGTAATTTAGGTATTATCTTGATTAGTAGCTTGGGTAATAATCTAGGTAGGTTATTAAGGGGAATACTCTATATATAAGGGAAATGAGAAAGGGAAAAGCATGTTGAATATTGAGTAGTTGTTTAGGGTGAACTTTTAAGAGTTCAATGGGAGAGAACAAGCCTCTCGAAAGCTTGTAATTATCATCTTATTTTACTGTTTTTTTCCAAGAAAACTATCAATCAAGTCCATTTTACTTCTTAGTCTTCTTCTCTAATCTGTCCTAGTGATGTCAATTCATCACACTCATAAAAACTTCAACTCTAATAACTCCATCTGTCCACAAAACAAATAATAATAAGAAAAGGAAAAGGAACTCAACTTTACTAACAAGTACAACCATCTCATCTGCTGAGTAAAAATCATAGCACCTCTTATTACAGACTTCCAATCCTGTTAGATAAGCTAAACTCCTCAAATGAAAAACTCATAGGAAGGCAAATTGTTTCAAATTACCAATAAAAGATCCTATATTTGTTCCTAATGTTAGGCAACACTCTTAATTTAATTTAATACGCCACTTTTAAATAGATTACATTAAGTTTGAATTTTTTTACATAACCCCATATGATAAGCATATAAATAAAATTTGAAGAAAGACTGCATTCATATGATAAAGAAGCAAAAATTTAAATAGTAAAGAATAGCTGTGGTATTTTAACTCGATTCTATGACATCCAATCAAAAATGACAGCTCAATCAGGGATGAACAGAGTACTAGTTAGCACTATTAACTTGTAAGATCCCAATGTATCTTAAGAGAATCTCTGGAAAAAAAATCATAGAACATGAATCTTCAACCATTACTAATTATAAAAAATATTCCATAAAACCTATTCTTTCTCTCGGTTTGCTTTTGCACCAGAAAATCTTAAGAGAGTCCAGGGGAAGAAGGAACTGGTCTTTTTAAGGTTCTGCAATGGTCTATTGAGAATGTTGGTACATACTGTAATGTTTGTTGTACATGTAGATGTATGAAAGAATTTGCCAGACATTTGCAAATTACAATAACAGATTTCTAGGAGCATACAGAACTGCCACTGGAAAGCTGAAATTTTCACCATGCACCGAAAACACAAACTTACTTTCTTAGTTTCTGAGGCAGATTTAATAATCCACATTTCTTAAGCTGTTTCATGGACATATGCTTCTTAGAGCGTTTGGAGTTTGCTTGCAATGCTCGCAAGCGAGCAACAGATGGCTTATTCGCCTGAACAAACTTATCAAGTAAAATCCAATTCTCCATCTTTATGCTCCTAGATCCCTGAATGTACTTCTGAGCTGAATCACCCTTCTGAAGGAGCTCATGCAAAATTTTATCCACTGCGCTCTTATCTTCATTAGATGTCTGGACATATCAAGAAAGACAAGTCGTATACGTTAGGCATAAAAGTATAGAACTAATGCAAGCAACTTTATTCTGAAGAATGCAATAAGCACTGACCTCAACAGCAGTCAGTAGGTTTTTGTGCACAGGCTGACATATAGACGAGTATGTAAGACCGTCTGATTCCAAGTCTGCAACTATAATCAGAAAATTCCATTTTTTACCAGAAGAATATGCAGTGCGTGCTTCCACATCATGTACATGTGAATTCCATCAAAACATCCAATAGCATAAGCAACATAAGGCATGAAATCACTATCTAGGCGAGCATGGGCACCAAGAAGCGGTTCGAATAATGCTGAAGACTAACAGTTAATGCGCACCATCCATGGCACAATAAGTCCAAAACAAACAGATACCAACAGATAGATAGCAACTTGTAGAAAAAAAATTCAAATTTACTCAACAAAAAGCCACCTAGCCTTCTTTTGGCAAACATAAAACTTTGTGTCACTTCTCAATTTCAATTTATGGATCAATTACCCAGATTTTGTAATGCGATATAGATCAATGAAAACGTACAGTGGCAAAACATCGAATGGGGTGCCTGATTCCCTGATTACCACGATACAATTACAAAAACACCTATTAGATCCATGAACTGAAACTAAAGGTTTATCTATATCCTACTTGACGAAATGAAACTTTCTCTCCATGTATAGTAAAATTTTACAGGAGCAACTAGATGATCATATACAGTTTCTAGACCACTTATATAGTTTTAGTAAAAGGATTTCATACCAGCTCATATGACACTTTGAGCTCATTCACTGACCTATTCATTCTCAGTTAATTAAGACAGATAAAAAAAGGCTCATGATATTTATTTTCTCGGTACCAATTGCAAGAGCATTTGTTACCAATACAGGGTGTTAGATGCGACTCCCACATCACACAGATAGACGCAGAGACTTAAAGAACACCTTTCGTGGACGAAGTATTCCGCCCAAAAGCAGGTGATGCCTCAACTGATGGTCCAGCAGAAGAAGTGGGAGCAGGTGCAGGCTTTAAATTAGAGTTGTCACGCCTTCTCTTCTGCCTTCCTTGTTGGCGCTGAGACTCGGCTTTGGCGAATGCAAACCTGCGTTCCAACGCCTCCAAAGCCCGCTTCTTTTGATCATCAGCAACTGTCTTGGTTTCCATTATATCAAATATGATTGTTGAGTTTAATCTTCAACTACTGCATACAAAATTGAACCAAACCCTATTCTTCTTAATAATCAAATATCATTGTTGAGTCTACTCTTCACCTACTGCATACAAAATTTGAAGCAAACCCTAATTATTTTAAGAGTTAAAATACAGAAAATTAACTGAAAAGTAGTACTGTCAATTTTTATGCTTCGAAAACTGAAATTGATGACGGAAGATTAAAAAATTAATTCAGAAGAAATGTCATTTGATCGGTCAATTTAGGTTTAGATTTTTTGAATGGAGAAACTTAATTTCGATTCATCTGATAAAAAAATTGAGCGATTGAAGTAAATAGTTGTTTTTTTTTTTGTAATTTCTATTTTTTTTTACAAAAAAATGAGAAAGTAGACTTACCTCTGAAGAGGGGGAGATTGGTAATCGCCGGAAAATTTGGTCGTCGCCGGAATCAGGCGCCGAACAGATATCAAGTTTAGGACTGAAAAAATGAGGAAGGAATTCCCGCTCCTTGTTTGTCGTTCCCTTATCTTGTTTTTTCTCTCTAACAGCATGTTCAATGGAAGTGGGCGTTTGGTTCATATGATTCTGGTATGAGGTATGGGTTTAGAATGAGCAAAACTCATACCTAGTGTTTGTTTACAAAATTAATAAATTTAAAACCAATACCTCAAACCCATAAAATATGGGATTTAGAAAGCCAAGGGATGTGGGTCTGGCTCATACCAATACCTCAAGGTATCAAGTAGAAGAAAAAATTATATCTATACTAATATATTAAAAGGCGTGCGTAAACCAGGAACGGTGCCACGTGGCGCTCTCCCTAAGGAGTTTTGGTTCATGTAATCCATGTACAATAAAAAAAATTAGAAATTGCATAGTATAGGTTTTGATCCCGTGACCTCAAGTTCATGTACTAAAGTTTTAACCACTAGACCAATTTGTATTTAGTGCTATCATATCAAAGTACAATATTAATAAATGAAATTTTTCTTACCCGGGGCATAGCTCGGGCCTAATAACTAGTTATCAAATAAAATCAAACACATGGTATGAGGTATCAAGTTCCAAACATATACCACCTTGGTCTCATTCCTCATTCCAAACCCATACCATTATATGTTAATTTCTCTCTCCTCCACATCACTCATATCCAATTTACTCAAAAACCTTTATTTTCTTACTTCTAATGGTTAGACTAACTATTGGAGTCATCAAATTCTCTCTCCCATTATTTATCATACCCCACTATATTTTCTCTCACATTGATATATCCTAACTTTCACCAAATTTATGATTTTCGGTTAATTTAACATATACTAATGGTGAATAGTTATAATTGAATAAACTTTTTTATTTGTATTATAACTAATAGTTTAATACTAAGTATCTATACAAATATATTAAAAAGTGTGCGTGACACCGTCGATGCGCCACGTGGCGTCCTCCTCCTACCACCAGGATTTGCCACGTGTGTATTACCCAACTATATCAAGTGTGACATTATTGGAAAAAAAATGTGCTGAAGTCTAGATTCGAACGCTGACCTCATGTAAGAATTCCCAAGTGATTCACCATCTGATGTAATGTTTTTTATTGATTTATGTTTCCATAAATTTATTAATTAATCATGTTAGTTTCAATACTTACTTCGAAAGTTCCACGCTTCCATTCATCCCCTCCATTTCTCTTTTGAAATCCACCATGAACATTAAAGTGTTCTTCTACTTCATAATTAATGGCTTGCGAATTTTCCTTACTTCTAATCCAATCTTATCATCATTTTGATATGACTAGTATCCAAGTCCTCATAGTTACCTGCTGCTGCTTATTATATCTGTTATCATTGCTAGAATTCTTAGTTCTTAGAATTTTCAAATTACGAGGTAGGTTTTGGCATTTTCACAACTTTTTGACAAAGCATTTGATAGTTGCTAAAATTACAAAGATAGTAAAACATGTGATATGTGAGTATGGCTTACGATTAGTGTCTTATGATCTTAAAAAAGGGTGGATCGAACTAACAGGCATATCGTCTTGCTTGGTTTCAAGAATGAAAAGGTTTCTTGATTTTTCATAATTTGGAATGTGAATTTATTTACTTTTTTGTTCATGAATGTATTACTTTCAGCTGTTTTTGGAAAATATACATGTCTTTATAAAGTATGCCCATATAGTAATATGGAACTACTAGTGTACCTGATATTCATTTCTCCCTAATTTTCACAATGTAAATTAATGTATAAGTGTTGCTTGGACGATATATTGTTTTCACAGGAATCATGTCATTGATCCAAATCAATATCGACTCCATATAACACAAAGAAACTAAAGTCTATAAGAGTGATATAGTTGATTAGATGTATCCCAAAGCTTTGTACAAGTTGGTTTCCCTTCAATCAATAGAAGTCTGCAATTACAATGACACCAAACTTTTAGCTACATTGTGCATCAAATTTTGTAACAAAACAATTAGACATACTATTTTCCTTCTAACATGTTGATTCTTAAAATATATATTGTAGATATTTTGGGGATTGTCGTACATGTAGTTAAAGCTTTTGTTTGTGACGATGACACAACCCGTATGCAAGAGGTTGTTGCTAGATAGAAGGTGTTCACACTTATATTTATTACTCTTTTTTATTAGTTTATATTGAGTATGATTATCGATATATTCAAATTTATTGTTTTGATACTATAGTGATTTATTTTCAACTTGAAATAATGTATTTGTCCATCTTCCAATGTTGATGCAGCTGTGTTGTTGTTAGATTGATTCTTATGAACCAATTTGTTAGTGAATATGAAAAAGAGGTTCAACAAAGTGCTCGGCAGTACAACACATTATTGGCTTGTTGGGTGTATGTTTAGGAAAATGAATGGTGTGATTTGTACACAAATTAGAATAATTTTCTTAAAAGTGATAATAATGGTTTTCATAAAAGTAATAATATTAATTATGTTTTGTAATATCTATAGTTGAGGTTTTAATTTGAATTTCATGTTCAATTTCAGCTTATTTTCTAATCACAATAAGATAAACAAGGTTATTTATCAATCCAGATAATGTAGATGCAACAACTCTATTGGATTGGTAATGAAGAAACACAAATTTATTAAATTTTATCTCTATATATATGCTTATAATCATTGTCCCTTGGTTAATAATCAGGTTTGTTTGTGATAATTTTGCTAAGAGGAAGATGAAGTGATTTAATAATAGTGGACTATCAATAAATCGGGAATTGGCGACTTCAAATGCAATCCAGACTACTATAGCAAGCTACAAACGAAAAAGAAAAATATGTGATGCACAATTTTACGTCGAAATCATTTTCTAGGAGAATTTTACTTTTTCTATCCAAATTATTACTATTTTGATTTATACGTAGGGAAAGCACTCCAGAATGGTTGGGAGATTAATTGATATCGATATTGATAGTTTTACATGGTATGATGCTTGCACATTTTGTGGACTTGATATAATGTTAGTGAGCATATCATTTGTAGTAATTATAACAAAGAAAAGCCTCCAACAACTGTTAGGTACTCTTTTTTTTATACTATTTGGATATAAATTTTATAATTGTGTTAAAGTTAATAATTACTTTTTATTAACCTGTTTACTAACTTATATATTTGTTTTCTGTATTTCCACGATAGAAAAAGTGTTTCTGGATATATGACTATACTCGGCTCTTCCGGTACAATGCATGTCAAGCTCTTTACAAAACAGATTGAGTTTATACTCCATTCAACTAAAGTAAAATTGAAGCATATGTTTGATGCGGTACTATATAATTTTACAAACTTTATTCTTATTGATAACATGACTAAATTGAAATATAATGTACGTTGTAATTTTTCAGATTATTTATGTTATTTTGAATTATTTATTGCAGGTGCATGATAGAGTTTTGCTACGATCCAAGCTTCTTACACGTGTGCACAATGCATATATTTACGTATTTCATCCTCTTCATCTATGCTTATATAGTAGACTATGTAATTTATGTCGACTGGGCAGAAGAATGTGCATATTTATTGAGATAATTACTATTTCATTTTTCATTAGATTTTCTTTGTTGATGGCCATATTAATAATCTTTATATATTTTAATTTTTTGTCTTCTCTTTTTGTAGAATGAGGAGCACATTGAATGTCCAATAGCAATAAAGCATAATGAATCGCATCACCTTTTTAACATATTAGAATAAAAGACTCCGGCGTTTTACCTTAGTTTTGTTTTTCAATCTCTTTATTAGTTTATAAACACCATGAAGCTCTTACCTTAAAAGTTTTTTTAATGACCAATAATACAAGAAATTACATTTAAATGATAAAAAGGATATAACACGATTATCATAAACAATAAACACAAGAGTTAAGTCATGTAAAAATGTTCATAGTAACACTCGGGGCATTGCGCTGGCCACACACTAGTTCAATGAGAAAAGAAGCGTTTGAAAAATGTATGAAATGTATATCAATATTGGGCTCTATTTATAAAGGAGGAAAAAATAGAGTGTTTGGTAAAAAAAATTTAATTTTTTTTTTCCAAATAAGATAGACCATCTATATAATACATATATTAAAAGGCGTGCATAAACAAGAAACTGTGTCACGTGGTGCTCTCCCTATAGGGAGTTTTAGTTCATGTAATCCATGTACAATAAAAAAATTTAGAAACTGCGTAGTATATGGTTTGATCCCGAGACCTCAAGTACATAAACTAAAGTTTTAACCACTAGACTAAGTTGTATTTAGTGTTATTATTATAAAGTATTATATTAATAAATGAAATTTTTTCTTACCCGGGGCATAGCCCGCCCCTAATAACTAGTTATTCATAAAATAATGCTAAAAAGTATGAACAATGACATCCTTATATTTTTTCACCCACTCTCATTGCGCCACATGGCTCTTTGCTTTTCTAAAACTAACAAAATGCAACTCACATAGTGTTAAACGGCTCATACTTGTGAACGATTCAACACTCTCTCTCCTCTCTTTTTTTCTCTTTCTTATTTTTTTTTTATTATTTTCACCACTTTCTCTCCTCATAAACTCCTTGAGGTCCAACTGCTGGGTATACTTTAACAGGTGTGACTCACCAGGTCACTAATTTCCTGAAATGCTTTTCTCCTCAAAAATTTTTAAAATTATCCGAGCTATCAAATATTTTCAATTTTACCCTTCTTTTTTTTTCTTTTCTTTTCTTAGATCACCACCTTGATTGCATCACCTTCAGCCCACCATCACCTCCTCTAGTCCCACCACCACCTCTTGTCACCACCCACCTAGAATTATTTTAATTAATGGACAAAACATCTGAACAGGACGTTCCACTCATGGCCCGAACGTCCAGGCTAGACGTTTGGGCCACGGATGGAACGTCGTGGTTAGTCGTTCCGCCCCTCGCCCCAAAGTTTTCAAAATTTTTTAAAGGGTCGGAACGTGGGTTCGGGGTGGTCGCGGATGGTGGAAAAAATTAGAAGGGGGTAAAATAGTAAATTAAAAGTGGACCCAGGGTAAGTTTGAGAAATTTCGGGGCTATGTTTAACAATCTCAATTTCACTAAATACAACCACGTATTTTTCTTAATAGCGAGGTTGAGGTGGTGAACTAGTGGCATAACTTCCTACCTCGTATTGAGGACACTTCAATTATTCTTGTGAGGTTAAGTTGGTAAATAGAAAAACCTGCTTTTTTTTTTAAACTCGAGAACACTCGAATTATACTTGTGAGGTTAAGTTGGTAATTGTCGAGGAGACACTGCACATTTATATCAGTTATATGCTTTCTTAGTATTATTCGGTATACATGGGAAATTCCTTTACCTAGGAAGTTATTTTTCTTATATAATTCCTAGGAAATGCCTTATTATGTTTGGTTAACATTAGGAAATTTGTCCTTCCCATGAATTGATGTGCAAATTTTGAATGACCAAGGGTGGGTAGGTGAATAAATTCCCAAAAAAAATAATTGTCCTCGTTTTCCCCACTTCCGGTCAACCAAACAACTATCAATCAGAAAATTAGGGAATTTGTATTGTCTGCATAATTTCCTGTGTGCCAAACAATCACTTAGTAGGAAACGTGTATCAGAATAATCTCACTTCTCGATCGTCCGCTCTTAAAAATCTCAATTAACGGATGACTCTTCAAATGATGAACCTGTGGCCAGTTGTTACAAGTGTCAATTCGGTTCAACAATTTAGTCGTGGTTTTGCCAAAGTAGTTTGCTAACAAATAGTTAGAACTACCAACAATTCTGTTCAATTTAGTTGCGTTAAAATTTTTTTGTTGCACTTTAGTTCAGTTGCAGTTGATTTCGTATTAAACCACGTCACTTCAACGGTACAATTGATAGTAGTTAACCAT
Organism: Beta vulgaris subsp. vulgaris; assembly: GCF_026745355.1. Lineage (NCBI taxonomy): Eukaryota > Viridiplantae > Streptophyta > Magnoliopsida > Caryophyllales > Amaranthaceae > Beta > Beta vulgaris. The sequence goes on from NC_079208.1 coordinate 12,732,174, forward strand.
GTAACCACAATTAGTTTTAGTGACAATTGCAGTTTAACTCGGATTATACCCCATGAGTTCAACAGTTCCATCCATAGTTGTTCAACGTATCATCAATAGTCATCTTCAAATTTAGTTTAACTAATTTGGGTTTTTTATTTATTTCTGATTATACTCGATAAGTTCAATGATTCCATTCATAGTAGTTCAGCACGTGTCATCACTTATATATTTTCAATTTCAATTTGGTTACTTTCAGTTTTAATGAAAATCACATGCGTTCGTTTGTACTTCCCGGGTAAATTCAGTTCTTGAGAAATTCACATTGGTTCAGTTAATTTCAGTTCTTGGCGAATAATGTGTTGTATCTACTTTTTGAAATACGTGTTTGAAAAGTCACATTAAGAAATGCGTACTTTAATCATATTGTACTTGATTAATATTTCGAATCACATCGATTCCAATAAAGTTAAAGATAAGTTTAGTTCTAAATCCTTACTAGCAAAGATATTTTTGAACCATGTATCAAAAAAGTCTATAAACTAATTAAAGATAGAAAAAAATCTATTTTGTTAATAATCATTAAGTTGTATTCGTTTCAAAATTCAAAACATCTACTTGAATTATTCCAAATACTTATTGGACTAAATGTTTGTTATAATATAAGTCGATAAGCTAATTCAAAATAATCAAAAAATCATTCAAGTTAATATTCATTTCAAAACTCAAAACATCAACTTGAATTATTCCACGTACTTATTGGACTAAACAATGTAAAATATTCCATTTAAGGTAATTGTCTTTAAGTTAAATTCATTTCGAGACTCAAAACATCTAAGTGAATCGAAATAACAAGTTTCCTATTTGATAAGATCAATGAATATATCAATATAAGTTGATAAGCTAGTTCAAGATAATAATAATAATAATGCTCCATTTAATTTAAGTGTCTTAGGATAACAATATACTACCTCCGTTTCCTAAAGATCTTCCTTGTTAGTTGTTACTGTTACTACAAATACCAATGAGAATCAAGTTGTATGGGGTGTGGGGTGTGGGGTGTGGGGTGTGGGGTGTGGGGTGTGGGGTGGGTAAAGTAGCTAGTCACCATCAACTCAACAATGTTAATATAAGTTATCGTTATTTTATAAATTCACTTAAATAAATATAATCAAACTATTACTTAATTGAATGATTATTGTATAAGTGACACCATAAGAAGTCTAGCCATAGAGCTGAGACAACTAGTATCTTAACTGGAAGTATCGAATCTAATTATTACAATAATATAGTTTATTATAACATATAGGGAGATTTGTTGCTATATCTTATTGCATATTAATAATATCTTAATCGACTAAATCAATATTGTTTATTAGCAATATCTTGATATGAAGCAAAAAATTTCATATTATAAGGTCTTTTACTAACTGAGGTTTGTTATAACATATATATAATTTCAATTAAGTGAATATAATCGAGTTATTACTTTAGCTAAGAAATAATTACATAAGTAATGCTATGACAAATTTAGCCTAATAAAAGTAAGGAAAAAGTTGTCATAAATAAGTCAATCTTTAAGCCGCCTGTTAATAATAAGTCATTCTTTTGATTATCCCTTAATAATTTTAGCTTTAATATCAATATGTTTTTAGCAAGTCATGACCTATTGTTAATAGGGATGGCAATTGGGCGGGGCGGGTGCGGAGGATGGTACCCCCACACCCGCACCCGCATTAAATTCTCATCCCCATCCCCGCCCCACCACCCATTGCGGGGAAAGATTCCATCCCCATCCCCGCCCCACCACCCATTGCGGGGGAAAATTCTAGATCCACCCCCGCTCCACCCCCGCACCTGCGTCGTACCCGCGTCATACTCACTTCATCCCCGCAAAAAATCCACCAAAAAATCTGCCACAAGCCCATTATAGTTGTCTACTTCACAAAAACACAATATAATATAGTAAAAGAAAAGTTAAAATACATTAACAAAGGCAAATGTTTTATTACATTTCAAAAGTGTCTTCAAATACGTTAGTAATATATGTATATAAATATAATTTTAATAATAAATATGCGGGGCGGGGGTGGGGCGGGCGGGGGTGGGGCGGGGCGGGCGGGGATGGGGCGGGTATAACATAAAATCCACACCCGCTCCACCACCCATTGCGGGTACAATTTTAATCCCCATCCCCGCCCCATCCCAGCCAAACCTAGACCCATCCCCGCCCCAATTGGGAGGGGATGGGGCGGGTCTCCTACTTGACCCGCCCCACTGTCATCCCTAGTTGTTAACTTATTTAACCAGTTAGCAGTTCCACGTGTTGCTCTTTCATTGGTTTATTATAATTTCTGACTTCTTTCTCAATCTTTTTGGTTAGTATGAAGTAATTTCTAATTTAATATTTTTTTTCTAAAACCATTCCTCCCTCCCCACCACCAGTGTCACTCTTAAGTCTTATCTCTCGTCCTCCTTCCCCTCCATGACTTACATCTCCTATGCAACAACAAACAAATCCTAATGATGCTTGTACCTGAATGGGTGACAGAAGGTTGATTACGCTAGCAAGTTAGGTCTACGTTTTAGGCTGTGCGCGATTTAGGTGATGACGCCTCTCAGGCACCCATTGTATTTGCCGAGGACGAGAGTTCAAAACTTGGTGGTGCTTTCTTGGTGGTGGGGTGAGGGAGAACACGGACCTTGCTCCCTTACGGTGAGTGCAAGGATAACTCCTCCAATGGTGGAGGTGGTGGAAGGTGAGAGAAAGTGATAGGATTCTAAAAGGTACGTTGGTAATAATGAAAGAGGAATGAGGTGGCAGTGGCCAGTGGATGGGTGGTTGTAATGCTCGGTGCGGGTAGTGCTGGGTATGACTGACTCTTCCCATGGTGGAGGTGGAGGTGGAGGTGGAGGAGAGGAGAAAGAAAGTGAGGATTTTTTTAAGAACTGTGGAAATGGAGTACGGAAGATGTGGCGTTATGGAGGAGAAAAATAAAGGTTGGGTTAGAGAGGGTGAAAACGGTGGTTGGGGCAATAGGTTATGGTGGGGAGGGGAAGGAGGAAAAAGAAATGAAAAGTTGATGGTGGTTGTCTGGTATTTATGGTGTGACTAGTGAGAGAGGGGTGGAGGAGGTGGTATAGTGGTGGTGGAGTGAGAGAGGGATGAAGGAGGGAGAACAAGAAAAATAAAAAAATTATAAACATTTTGAAAATACCAAAATACAAACAAAAATACAACAAAAACTACGTAAAACAATACAAAAATACAAAAGCATATATAAATACGAATAGAAGTACAAAATAGTCAGACCCTTACTTGTAGAATCGATCGCCGGTCATTTGACTTGTTTAAATTGAGGGGTATGAAAGTTAGACTTATTATAAAATAATCAAAAGCTTAACTTATTATTTCAAGAAGGCCGGCTAAAGGTTGACTTATTATTGATAATTTTTCCTAAAAGTAATAACCATAAATTAGTATAAGTTTATAACCAATAACTTAGTTAAATTAGTACTCAAAGAAGATCATATAAGTTATATAGTTATACTAATTACTAAGTTCATATACATAAGGATACTCAAACTATTACTTGTATGAATTATAAGTCTAGATTAATTAGTAAAAATCATATAACTTTATATTTAGTAACTTGATGGGTAACAATATAAAAGCTATATAAGAGATAAGTAATAACTAAGTTCAAATAAGTAATAGTGATGTTCAAATAACGAATAAGTCAAACCAACTTTAATAATATGTTATATTTAATTGAATAAAACATGATATTATTGGAAGACATTTAATGATACGTACGAGTTCATTTAAGAGACAACTATACAAGTAATACTCTCTCTATTTTTTTTTTTTAATAAATTCAATCAATTCTTATAAGTTATAAAATAACCTTTGATAAATTTAGATGAGTTATAATAAGTGAGTTAGATTTAGATAAACTCAAAAAATAGAATGAGGGATCACTTAATTCAGTCAAACACTATAAGAGATGAAATTGAAATTATATAACTTTCAAACTCAAAATTTGAAAGTAAGTCCATTTCAAAATATTTGGAAAATTCAAATTTCGGGCAAGCAATATTTTTTTCATATTAAGCAATATAATGCACAATCCATGTGAACCTACTCTAGGAAAATCTCCACCGTAGATTAATATATTCCATCATAAATGGCCTCAGTTTCTCCCCTTCCAACTCTCTTTTTTAGATTTTTCACAATCTTGTCTTCTCACACACCTATATATACCCTAATATTTTTTGTTGACCCTTGAGTTTTGAAGATGACCTAACCACAAAAGACATAGTATATTTTATTTATGTTATTGCAAGGTAATTCATGCTCGAGCTAAGATAATACTTGATTGAAGATTAAAGCGGAGAATTAATCAAGATCGAAGTAAAGATGTTCGAGAGATGAAGAATCAAGCATGGAAGAAGATTAAATACATTAGGGTATTTATTAATCTTCTTGTTAAGGTTGAGTAAAAGCTTAATAGGTTCGTGGTGAATTCTCAAAAGAACTTGAATTTGTTCCCTTGAAAGGAACAGACCTGGCACTATAGGAACAAGGCTAAGGAACAAGACTTAAGATTAGGGAACAAGACTTAAAACTAATTTAGGAACTCCTAAGTGACTCTAATATTGTGCGCCTAAGTGAAATTTGCCCAATATAGTTGTTAGAGTTTTTAGGGATATTTTGACTAAGATCCATTATTTTAGGAAGTTAGTTTAAGTTTGTTAGGAAAAGATTTTAAAAAGATTTTCTGATTTTAAATTAACTGATTTTCAAATATTATCTTTTATATTTTATTTAAAAGATTTAGTTTTCGAAAATTTAATATTTCCGATTTTTAAATGTTTCGGATTTTTAAATTATAAAAACTGTTTTCCGGTTTTATAAAAGATTTTGAAAAAGATATTTTTCCTAAAAACTAGCTAAAGTATTTTATTTATTTATTTCCTAAAATCTAGATTGCACGCCTAAAACTACTGCTACACGTTTTATGTAGTTAGTGGATTTAGTGGCTTAAGTTAATTATCCTCCAAGTATTTATTTAATTAAATAAGTTTAGTTAATCTCCAAGTTTGTAAAAACCACGTAATGTGTTACTGCTTCTATGAAGTGAAGTAGTGGATTAGTGGATGCTTTACATGACATGGAATAATTAATTTAATTTAATTAATTAATTAAACATCATGGAGAACATGTGTTAATGGTCTAAATTAGTGGAGAACATGTCTTGTCTTAATTGTCTATAAATAGGCGCCTAATTCATTTGAGCAAAATTGTGTCTGACTTAGTTAATTTGTCTTAAGTTATCTAAAGTGTCAGTGCCTTTTCTTAAGAGAATTCATACTTACATTAATCGAGTTTATTAATCTTTCATTATTTTATATAAAGTGTATTTTTGAGAAAAAGGGTTTGAGTGAAATCTTGTAAGTGTGAGAAAGCTTTGAGTGAAGCAAGAGAAAGAGAAAGAGAAAGAGAAAGAACTTCGAGTGAAGTTTGAGAGAAAACGTCAGTTGTTGGGAACTGTCGTTGGGAACTTGAGTTGAGTGACTTAAGTTGAGAATCGAGAGAAAAGTAATAGGTTGTAATCAGAGTTGTTTTGGCCTATTATAGTGGAAAGTTGTTTAAAATCCCTTGTGGTCGAGTTGTTTCTTCCTACTAGGCCTAGGAAGTTTTTCCTCGTAAAATCTCTCGTGTTCCCATTGTTTGTTCCCAAGTTTACTTTTAATTTCGCAAAAAGTATAGCTTATTCCCTCACTATAATTCACCCCCTCTTATAGTGCTCATATTATACAACATTTTTCATCCATGTTATCCTGCCTCAGTCAAAATTTCTCACATTTCCTCTCATTTCCTTTTCATTCCGCATCATTCACTTGCATTTCCTCTATATAATAAACCCATCCCTGACCTTTTTTTTTCTTATGCTTAATCATGAACAAAAACATGGTTCATCCATAATTAAATTCACACACGTTTGAACACCTAACGACGTGAATTTGATTCACTAGTGACACACGACGATTCTAAAAAAAAGAAGTTTGTCAACACTCAAAAACACGTCGTCTTGGAGTTTTTTGTGAAAAAGAACCCAAAGCGCAGCGTTATGGCTTTATGTAGGGGTGTTCATAAAAAACCGAAACCGAAATACCGTACCGAAAAACCGAAAAACCGGTCTAAATGGGTGGTTACCGTACCGACAAAAAAAAGTTTGAACGGTACGGTTACCGAACCGGAAAAATTAGCGGTTAAACGGTACGGTTACGGTTATGATTTTTGAGTAAACGGTTAACCGAAATACCGAAATATTTTTTTCTCTATTTAATTGTTGCGAAACATTTTCAAACAATTACATTAATTCTAATATTTGTTGCTAAGTTACAAAAATTAGAGGAAGTATGTAATTATTTAGAAACTCTAGTACTAATATAAACAATGTAATTAGGAAATGGAGTGAATTCTTAGTGTTAGTTATGTTTTCCAATTGATTTATTATCCACTTTATAATACATTTTATATTAGAGTATATATAATATTAAAATATATGCACACAAAAATTGAAAATATATATGTACATTAAGTAAAACATAATAGTATAACTTAAACGACGGTTAATGGTTAACCAAAAAACCGTACCGAAAAAGCGGTTACCGTTTAGGCGGTAACCGGTTTAAACGGTTACGGTTACGGTTCGCAAAAAGAGCGTACCGAAACTTTCGGTTACCGAACCGAAATATTGTTTCGGGACGGTTAACCACCCATGAACACCCCTAGCTTTATGGGTGTTGTCAGGCAGAAAAAATTGAGGCGCGTCAAAATATTCTGTGGGCCAGCCAGAGCGCAAGAAGTGTCGTCATTTCTGCTAGTGGTCCAAAAAATATAGTTTTTTGAAGTGTTGAAATGTCAGTAACTCAACATAAATTATAATAAAAATACGAAAATTATAATTCTACATATAGAAACCCATTTTGGCATTTTTTTTTTCATAATTTTATTCTTCCAAAATATAGGGAAAGGAGATTAAAGAATGTGATGAACCTTTTTTCTATTTGTTCACAATTAAGAAGTGAAATTGAAAATAATTTATGAAAATGATATAGAAGAGAGAAAAAGGAGGAGGGAGAGGGATGGACTATTTTTATGTTTCATGAACAAGGATGCTCATATATAACCCCAATATTTCTCTGTCATCCAAAAAAGGATAAGTCATAACTAGTGAACAAAATGACCTTTGGATCTCGTAAACTGCTTGGAGGTAATGGTCAACTTCTCGTCGGAGAAAATCTTCTTATGATCTTTAGCTTCTTCATCGCAGTATTATCCTTTCGTTCTAGCCTACCTTCACTCACTATCCTTCACTCTATTGCTTCGCGACAAAGACTCAATTTTTTTAGACCTTCAAAAGTTCAAATCAATTCTGAATAAAACATATACAGGAAAAATGAAAGCAAAACAAATTAATAAAAAACTGGAGAGAGAAAGCAGAGGGAGGATGTGGAAAGGATGGAATAAGGTTGACATTATAGTGGTGATATGTTGGTTTTTTGTCAGGATGTTAAAAATGAGGATGATTTACAAATAATTGAAAGGTGTAAGAATTTTAAACAATCTTTCATTAGAAATGGGTTTGGCATCACATGAATTGGTGAATGTTTTGGTTAAAAATTAAATAAGTGGAAAGGATATTCCAGCAGAGTTGACAATCAATATTTCTAATAGTGTGGTGGTAAGAATTGTAGTAAATGGTGCTGCAAAGTAGTAATAAATTGTCACAATCATAGTTATTTACCTTTTTTGTGGAGAGTTTGTAGTTCGGATGAGTTGAGGGAGGAAGACTTATTTGTTAGCTACAGTTGAAAGTCAGTGGTTCTTCACTAAATTTTGTTAGACTTGAACTACGTTTGACTTTAAAATGAAATTATTATTCTAAATTCTTATTCAAAATTGAAAATTTACAATGATTATTGTATTTGCATATTTATCTGATTCAGGAATGTATTTAGACGTTATCTATCCAGGCAACATAAGTCATAATATTTAGATGTGGAAACCAATTGTATCAATGACTGGGATTGTTTTACTCACGTGATACATAATTCTGAAGATTATATAGAGTTGCATTAGATTGAACTTGGACAATATAATCTATAAATTTCAGCACTTTTCATTCTACGCCTTTTCACGTTATTTTTTGAATTCGTTGATTTGCAAAGTTACAAATACATTACTGTTTAGTTTCAGTTGAAATCAGTTTTGGTACAATTTCAGTTCAATAAAGTTTATTTTCAGTTGAAATTAGTTTGATTTCAGTTCATTCAATTTTACTTTAGTTCAGTTCAATTTCAGTTTTGGTCTAAAGCACTTTCAATTTAAAACAGTTCAACTACAGTTCAGTTCAGTTCATTGATCGACTTTTAAGTTTTTTTGCAATTGTTTTTCAGTTTCAATTCGTTTTCAGTTCAATTGTAGTTCATTTTCGGTTTTCCATTTGCCGCTCAGGTTAGTTGCAGGTACACATTTATTATGTTAGGTAAGGGTCACTCTCATTTTAATTTTCAATCAATTTCAGTTCAACCGATAGTTCGTTGACCAAATTGATAGATCTACATGTTGTAGGATGTGATTGAGATTATGTGAGAAGCATGAAGTATTTTTCTTCAACCTTTCACATCTAATTGCTTCTTTTGTTTACCAAATAGAAAGAAAAAGGGATGATAGAGAAATTCAGAGAGAGGCGAAGATTAAAATTATGAACAATAATCAACACAATAACTTTTATTACTTAGCATTTTCGGTTAATTATTTTTAATAGTGGCATAAATGGAAAATAAGAAATATCACCCAAAGAAGAAGCAATTCCTTCTCAAATTCGCTTTCACCATTGGTCATCAATTTTGAAGGGGAGAATTGAAAATGCCATATAACAAATTGCAGTTGGTCTTGTAAGAGGCGGCCTACTTTTGATGTCAAATTATGCAATGCCCAAGCTCAATATTAATGAGAGCACGGGCAACCTTTCTGAATATAATGACTAGTTTAATCTATTTATTAGTGACCATTTTAATCTGTTCAATGAGCAATTTAATCCATTCATCAATTTCTACTTTCTTTTGTCCATTAATGACTAATTTAATCCATCCTGTAAGATAGCCACGTTATTTTTAAAATTATATTGTCTGATTTAGTTCGAGATTCAAATAAAGGAGAACAAAGACATGTGAAGAAAAGGGATGGTTAGGTTTGTACGAGATGTCAAGGATAGTATTGGGTTAGAATGAGATGGAATGGGCTTGTTAGGATAATGTAGGTTTAGTTTTATCTAATTTTGTGTTAAAAAAAGATTAGCTATTCTAATAATTTGTGAATAAATTGAAGGACAATTGAGTGGATTTACAACGAATAATGGGTGTTGATCCAAATATCTTATATTACAATTTTAAGCATATCTTGATTGATTGGTTGATTAAGAGCATGATTAGTGGTGATCAAAATAAAAGAGTGTGGCCTCAATTTTCAAAATTTGGGCTCTTAACAATGGCCAAGAAAAAGATTGTGGCATGATTCAAACAAATTGGGAGCACGAGATGATTAAAAGCTCAACCCGTCGTGGGGTGGGGATCACTAAACTCACAAATCAAAGATATTTTTGTAACACCTCATAGACAAGATGTGTTTTGACAATGCCTGAATCAAAAAGAATAATGCAACTAGCTACATACGCGCGTGTTAGTGCCAGTTTGTGCTCGTCTTTTGTCCGCCTCTTATAGGTTTTAAATATTATCGTTGTAAATATTGCGACGATTATATTTAAAATAATACAAAATAGGAAAAGATGTAACAACAACTCTATTTTTTTCGAGCTTTACAAATAGAGACCCATTTTATAGTATTTGGACACACTCAATTTTTTTTCCATTTTTACTAATTTCCTCTACTTTTTTTAATTTTATTTCAATACTCTTCCAAATATTTTTTTTGTTAAAAATCATTATAATTATGGACTTTAATAATCTTAATTATGGGAAACATCCATAACAAAACCAATCAAAAACCACATGCCTAGACAACAAAATTGCCAAAATATTCCTCAAAACATTGCCCACTATCTTAGATACACAAGTAGAATAAATGCTTATTGTTGCGATCATTAAATTGCTGCGGTTTTGGCCGCACAACAATATTAACCTATTGCTGCAGTTTTTGACCGCAACAATAGGCCAAGCTATTGCTGCGGTTCCTACTCGAAACCGTAGCAATGGATATTTTTTGATATTAGATATACAGGTCAAAATTGTTGTGATTCCTTCTCAAAACCGCGACATTAGGTATTTTTAAATATTAAATATACAAATCTTTTGCTGCGGTTTTGAAAGTAGGGTAAAAAAAACTTCATTTCTCAAATCGTAATTTTTTTTTTTTGTAGTTATAGTGCAATTATAATATAAACACACACTAGTACAGAATCATTGATTTGCGTCAGACGTGGGACCATCATTTGCTTCATACATCGGTCCAACATCACAAGTCTCGACGCAAATGACGGAGACATGATATGCGTCGTATAAGAAACGACACAGATTTAGTGCTATTTGCGTCGCACCCAAAGCTACGTGCGACGAAAATAGCCCATGCCAGATATTGTGAGTAGTACGTCAGGTACTAGGTATTGTGCGACGTGCTTTTGGTGTGTAGGGGCCATTTGCGTTAGATATAAGGTATGTGCGACGCAAACGCTCCATATTTTAATAAAAAAATATTAATTACTACCCTTGTTCCAAAATTTACACCAAACTGAATTTGCAGACAAAAAATTTGCAAACTATAAAAAAATCTGAACAAACTAATTATCTGAAATCTGAACAACTATAAAAAATCTAAACAAACTAAAAAAGGAATTATACAAAAATAATGAACATCTTTTGCTTGGCTGCTAGTAGTTATTATTGAAGTTTTAAGGATAGTTCAAATCTACATCTTCTCCAAAACAAATTAAATAGAATTTGTAGAAATTCTCGGAAACAACAAACAAGTCTCTCACTAACTAATCAAGTACAACAATTCTTAAATAAACTAACCAAATCCAAGCGAAAAAAACTCTTCTTCAAATCGCCATTTGCTCTTCTTCAATTTTCGTTCGCTGTTCTTCAATTTCAAATTTTTGTTTCAATTTTCGTTCGCTGTTCTTCAGTTCAATTTTTCTTTCACTTTTCGTTCGCTGCTCTTCTTCAATTACGTTCATTGTACCTTCGAATGTTAGATTGGAAGAAGGAGAGGGAAAGTAGAAAATGTGGATCTGAAGATCTAGAGGAGAGAGACATGTGCGAAGTCGCCTGAAATGTGTGCGCACAACTGAAATATAAAAAATTTGAAAATCCTAAAATAATCGAAATATAAAATCTTAGTCTGCAATTTCTTCTCTTCCTCCTCCAGATCTGGAAATTCAATAAATTTCATTCTAATTTATACCAGAAATTTATTTTTAGTAAAATAAAGAAATTCATAATTACAAGAGAATTGAAAAGAACCTGAATAAGATGAATTGTTCAGCGACAATTTGAGAGACTTGAATTCCTGTAACTTGCGCCGACGATCCAAAATAAGCATAAGAAATTGTTCAGCGACAAATTCTTTAATGTTTGTTCCCTCCTTAAACGGTAAGACCTGTTCTTCTCCTCGAAAGTTTTCGACTTCCGCCGTCGAAATGCAATTTAGTGATTTAAGGTAGATTGATGAATTGTTCAGCGAAATGCTCTTCCACGTAAATTGATGAAATGATGAATTGTATGAGAAAGAGAAAGAGAGAGGGAAAGAGGGAGGGAGAGAGAGAGAGAGAGAGAAAGAGAGAAAGAGAGAGAGAGGAGATGAGTGACGGCGTGGAAATGTTTTGTTTATATTAGGGTTGGCTTTTTTTAAAAAAGGGAAGTGAGCCTCGTGGCCTATCTTGGCGATTTAAGGTCCGATATCTGCGTCGCACGTTGAATAAGGTGCGATGCAAATTGGGTCTAAATTATGGCCCTCAACGTGCGTGTATATACGTGGCCCAAGTGATTTGTGTCAGATGGGCCTAGGGGTCCGATGCAAATCAGCCTTTTGCGACGTACCTTAAAGACGTGCGACGCAGATAAGGCCTCAAATTTTGTCACCAAGATTCAGCGATGTGCATCAGAAAGGTCCGACGCACATGGGTTATATGCGTCGCACTTCATGAGGGTCCGACACATATAGCTCGTATCTGGTGCTTGTGCAATGTTGTTTTGCGTCGCACTCTAGCTCGCATGTGACGCAAATTTGGTTTTTGCGTCGTTTTCCTTGTAGTGCGACACACTTGGGGGGACGCAAATCGTCCTTTTTCTACTAGTGATAGTTACAACAATCTACTGCATGTTACAAATACCAATTACAAATTATAATAATTATGTTTATAACAAAAAAACTTTTAGATTTTCTCATACAAAAAATGTAAAAAATATAAAAGATATCAGATTTGTGAACCACCTGTAAAAAAGATAATCAAGAAATCTCACATAAACTAACACACCCAAATTGACCGTTCTCAACAAGTGTATTAATGAAAACATAACCCCCCCCCCCAATTCACCAAAATTTCCCCACAAAAAGGAAAATTTCAATAAACTTAAAACGACGCGAAGATGAGTTTATAGTAGGTGATAAAGTGTTTTTTGAAAGTATCACCAACTAAGGGCATCATGAGATTTGGGAAAAAGGGCAAGTCAAGGCCAAATATGCAGGCCCATATGAAATTTTGGAGCAAAGAAGAATTGGGAAAGTAGCCTATAGGCTGGCATTGCTAATGGAGTTTGAGAAGATGCATGATGTGTTCCATATCTCCCAACTCAAGCAATATATCTCTGATGATCGTCATGTTCTAGAGCCTGAACGGATCCAGATTGATAGTAGCCTCACATATGAGGAAAGACCTGTGAAGATCTTTGACAAGAAGGTGCGTAGTACACGCAATAAGGACGTCCATATCGTGAAAGTACTTTGGTTTAACCACACGTTTGATGAGGCAACGTGGGAAGCCGAAGATCAAATGAAGAAGAAATATCTAGACTTGTTCCTTGAGGTGAGTTAAGAGGGCGTAACTCGTTTTCTTTAAGGGGAATAGAATGCGATAGAATTTCGCGCATTTTACCTATTTTTATGAGATTTTTATGCATTTTCATGCTTATTTTGGCGATTTGCACATATTAGTGCAAAATAAATAGATTCTCCGCATAGAAAATATGTTCAAGAAGCAATGCAATTATTTCTCAAATGAAAATTTAGATCAAATTTTTCGATTTATGGGAATTTTGTGTCAAGTTTCGGGACGAAACTTCTTTTAAGAGGGGTAGACTGTAATCCCCCGTAAATTTATGGATTTTATAAATATATTTTAGTATATATATATTTGTATTGAAATATAATTTAATTTAAAATAATTATTTATTTAAAAGGTTGACTATTTCGAAAGTCAAAGGAATTATTTTAAAGATTTGAGGAAGTTAAAATATTTTGGTAAAGCATGCTTTGAAAAATATTTGAAATACTAATTGAATATGAAAAAGGATTTTAAATGGCACTACTACAAAATAGGGCAAACATAACTGTTAAATACGGCTTTACATAACACATTTGATGCATTTTCCAAGTCAGTGTAATGTAAAATAAAGATAACACCTTATGCCTTATGGAAGTGTTATGTTTAAGAGAGAAAACATAACAGTTCTTTATTGCAACATTTATACACACTTGATAACACCTTCGACAAATACCTTTTAAGTTTACCATTTTTCTGGTTGTTTGAGAAAGGGTGACGATAACACTTATCTTAAAAATTCTTATCTTTGTTAAAGTGAAAGAAAACACCTCCCTCACCCAACTGTTATCTTTGTTATTTTATTTTTTTAAAAAAAATCGCACATGCATTGTTGCCTACTTGCTATGCGTAGTAATAATTCAAAATAACTAGTATATATAGAAAAGAATCTCAATATCAATAAAAATGATATTTGTAGACCTCTAAAATCTATATATACAAAATAAATCAACCAAAATTCATTTTCCTAAACCTCCAAAATGTACATTACATCTTAATATTAACAAATTTCATATTAAGAATAACAAAAAACAAGATAAAATCTATCCCATATTAACAATCCATACTTAAATCCGAAATGTATATGTACATCAAAGAAGGGACTAAGGTAAAAACTCATTCATCATTTGTTCTTCGTGTTGATCCCTGACTATATATATAACGGTTTTTTCACCATATACCCCTGACAAATTTTTTTTTGCACCGTATACCCTTTCAAGTTTTCAAATTCACCATATACCCCTCACTTTTCGAAAAATACATCAACTTACCCTTTTGACTAACGGTGTTAGACTTCCGTTAGTCATTAGGCCCTAATCCTCTCCTAATCCTACTTAACTAACCTAAATCATTCAAACACTAATCCTAACCCTAACCCTAACCCAATACACTAATCCTCTCCCTTGGGCCCACTGCCACATCCCTCTGAGAACCATCCCCCCACCCCTTGGGCCCACTGCCACGTCCCTCTGAGAACCATCCCCCACCCTTGGGCCCACTGCCACGTCACCCCACCCCTTGGGCCTACTGCCATGTCACCCCCACCTCCTCACCACCACCCTCCCTTCTCCAGTGACCCTCCCCTTCCCCGCTGACCCCCCCTCACCACCAACGCCTCGCCACCACCACCCCGTCACCACCACCTCCCCTTCCTAACCCCCGCTATCCCTGTTTTGTACTCCCTCTCCCTTACCTCGAGCTACTCCAATCGTACACCCCCTCCACCAAACCTCCGGCAGAAAGTTAGTCGTGCAGATGACAGCGGCAGAGTAAAGCACGCAGACGGCTTCGAAACAGCGCGAGAAATGCCCAGCAGAGGGGAGGAGAGAGAAAGAGCTGAGGGAAAAGACGGGGTGTGCGAACAATCTCGAGAGTGGCGGTCCGATGGTGTCAGGCATGGTGTTGGTGATGAGGTGGTGGTGAGGGGGTCAGCGGGGGAAGGGGATGGGGAAGGGGTGGGGTTGTTTGGGAAAGGGGAGGGGTTGCAAGGGAAAAGGGAGGGGGTTGCGGCTGGGGGGAGAAGAGGAGGGGTGTTGGGTGGGTGGTTCTCAAAAATCCGGTGGGTTGGGGTGGGTGAGGTGGTGGTGGGTCAGGTGGTTCTCGAAAATTCGGTGGGATAGGGTAGGGTGCAAAAATCCGGTCAGGGGTGGGGGCCAGGTGGTGATGGTCAGGTGGTGGTGGTGGGTCAAGTGGTGGTGGGTTAGGGGGTAATGCTGGTTAGGATGGGTTAGGGGGTGGTGGGCTGTGGGCTGGGGATGGGGTGGTGGGCTGTGGGCTAGGGATAGGGGTGGGTAAGGGCTAATGGGCTTTTAGGGTTAGGTTTTTTAGTTAGTTAGTTTTAGGGATAAGAGTTAGTATTAGGGTTTAGAGTTTAGGGTAGTTAATTAGGATTAGGAGAGGATTAGGGCCTAATGACTAACGGAAGTCTAACACCGTTAGTCAAAAGGGTAAGTTGATGTATTTTTCGAAAAGTGAGGGGTATATGGTGAATTTGAAAACTTGAAAGGGTATACGGTGCAAAAAAAAATTTGTCAGGGGTATATGGTGAAAAAACCGTATATATAATCTAGGAAAAATTGTCAAGAATAAGTCAACCTTTGCGTTGACCGCTTTTGACAAGTCAACCTTCATTTATTCCAGTAGCAAATAAAACTTGTACATGAATTAGCTTTTAACGAGTTTTTTTACTTATGACCTGAACAACCTCTACAATTTTGTTCAGTTTTAAGTTTCTCACGGAACTTTTATAAAATTCAAGCAGTGCAAATATGTTCTAGAGAACAATTTAATGAGTTCTAGAATACACACCTGTTAAAACTGAACAAAATTGTAGGGGTTGTTCAGGTCATAAGTAAAAAAACTCGTTAAAAGCTAATTCATGTACAAGCTTTACTTGCTACTGGAATAAATGAAGGTTGACTTGTTAAAAGCGGTCAACGCAAAGATTGACTTATTCTTGACAATTTTTCCTATAATCTATACCTTTTTGAGTTCATCAGTTTTATCTTGAGAGGTTGGACAAGCGCCATGATAGTACTACAATAATATTGTTTAAAAAAATAAGTCATCGATCATGCATGAAAACTTGAAAAGTCATTATTTAACGTTAAACAATCATAGCTTGAATATAAATGGAGATACATAGTATAAGGTGTAAGAATGCAGCAACTAGAAAACAGGTATTCACTACAACATAATAAAAATGAATGTATAAACCTTCAAGAACCACTTAAAATCCCCCAAATTGGCCGCACTTTAGAGGGAATGAGAAAGTAGTAGTATAAGTCTGTTTGATTCCTATCCCAAAGGTTCAAATTTATTATTGAATTCAGCTCCTTTACTACACTCAATTAAGTCAATACCATTATTCTCTAAACTAACTCATTTGTTGCTTGTTGGGCATACTTTATTTTAAATGCATCAATGTGCCTAAGAGAACAAGAATGCAGCAAATCTGACAAAAAAAAAAATCAAAAGGCAATGAGACAAGTAGCAATTTTGCAATAATGTAAAAAAAAGTAAGGAGATTCCACCAAATGCCTACCATCTATGTGTTACAAAAAAAAAATACAATAGTCCATATGGTTTTGAATCTGAGATAGAAACTAACCGCATGTATGATACTCTCAATAGGCTTCTCCTACAACCATGCAGCTGTCTGCCACATTTTAGAGAGAATTATACATTTAGATATAAGGTTCAAGACCCCACTTCATTAAACATCTAGGGGAAACATCAATATCACATGAGAAAAACAAATAACCTGATATTCTTCACAGGCCCTGTGCCGGTCCAAAATGGGACTCAGCACATGGCCTCACATTAGATGGGGCCTCGAATTTTGAAAAAAAAACTTTTCTCTCTCCTCACTGAAATCGCTCTGATACTCTTCTCTCTCTCCTTACTGAATTATTGTACAGTCTACTGTCTATACTTCTCTATATCCTTACTTTTTTTCCCTAATACCTGTGAACTTTCTATCTCCCTCCTTACCTCTTTTTCTCTCTCCTTACAGGCTATATTCAAGGTATTCTGGTAAGTTCTCTTTTTTATGTTCAATCTCACTGTTACATTTTATTTTCTTATATAAGGAATGAAGTTGGATCTGAAATTTTTAGTAAGTTCTTATGTGGGTTTTCTCTATGTGAATATGGGTTTTTTTTTTTCTTAATTTGGATAATCTTGTTGAAGATTCTTAGTGATTTCTTGAAGGAAATGAATTCTGTGCCGATTTCATTGAGAAGTCAACGTTATATACAAGATGAATGAGATCAGTTAGGCTATTAATTAGCCAACTAATATGCTATAACTAAGGAAACTAAATATATACTAATTAAATAGAGAGATACATGATATATACAATACATATTCTAACACACCCCCTAAGTCGAAGCGGGAGGGTCACGTATGCTGAGACTGTCCCTAAAATCATCAAATAAGACGCGCGGAAGCCCTTTTGTAAAAATATCAGTAATTTGGTAACGGGACGGGACATGAAGCACACGTACTTCGCCTCGAGCAACTTTCTCACGAACGAAGTGAATATCCATCTCAATGGTTTAGTGCGTTGATGTTTACAGGATTGCCGGATAAGTAGATAGCACTCACATTGTCACAATAAACAAGAGTAGCCTTCTGAACAGGACAATGGAGCTCTAGAAGCAAATTGCGGAGCCAACAAGTGTCAGAAACAACATTAGCAACTCCTTTGTATTCAGCCTCAGCACTACTACGAGAAAGAGTAGGTTGCCGTTTGGAAGACCAAGAAATCAAATTATCTCCAAGGAACACACAATAGCCAGAGGTAGAACGACGAGTGTCAAGACAACCTCCCCAATCTGCATCTGTATATGAGATAATACGAGAAATGGTAGACTTGCACATTTGAAGACCAAAGGAAAGAGTGCCCTTAATGTAGCGTATGATAAGCTTAAGAGCACGCATATGCTCATGAGTCGGAGCATGCATATGAAGGCAGATCTGCTGCACAGCATAGGAAATGTCTGGCTGAGTAATGGTGAGATACCGAAGAGCACCCGCAAGACTACGATATGTAGTCGGATCATCATAAGGAGTATCGACGGTAGCACTAAGTTTAGACTTAGTATCAACAGGAGTAGGACATGGACTGCAATTAGACATCCCTGCACGTTCAATAATCTTAGCAGCATACTGGGTCTGAGAGAGGAAAAGACCATGGGCTTTGTGAGTGACGGCAACACCCAAAAAGAAACTCAGAGGACCTAAATCCTCCATAGCAAATTCAGAAGCCAAGAGAGTCATAATATACTTTCGAAAGCGGTCAAATGAAGCTGTATGTATAATGTCATCCACATATAACAGAAGATGAGCAATATCAGAACCATTGTTGTAGATGAACAAAGAGTGATCTGACTTACTGTGAGAAAAACCAATAGTAGCAACAAAATCAGCAAATCTTTGGTACCAAGCTCAGGGAGCCTGTTTTAAGCCGTACAAAGATTTCTTTAGTAGACAAACATGATCAGGATATGTTTTGTTGCAAAAACCCATGGGTTGATGCATATAGATTGTTTCATGGAGATGACCATCCAAGAAAGCATTCTTGACGTCCATTTAATGAATGGACCAAGATTGGGAAAGAGCAATGCTGAGAACGGCGCGAATTGTGGCTTGTTTGACCACGGGGCTAAATGTTTCGTCACAATCAATGCCCTGCTGCTGAGTTTTCCCATCACCTACAAGACGAGCTTTATATCGCTCAAAAGAACCGTCAGATTTGTGTTTATGGCGAAAAATCCACATAGACCGAATAACATACACATTAGGGGGCCGAGGCACTAATTCCCAAGTCTTATTATCAATTAAAGCAGTAAATTCATCCAACATGGCATTCTTCCAATTGTGATCACGGATCGCACTAATAGGATTTTTCGGGATAGGGGAAATATCCATAGTGGTTGAGACATGAAGATTGGAGTAGTATTTGGGATTGAGTTTAGAAATGCCATTGATTGCACGAGTGGTCATGTGGTGGGAGACAGGAGGGGCTGACCGTTGTGTGCTAGGAAGGATAGGAGAGGAAGATGAGGTTGGGGTGGCAACAAGATGCGGAGAGGATGAAGGAGAAATGTGGGTTGAACGGTGAACTGGGCTGGGCAAAGAAGAGGAGTTCACGGATGCAGAGGTAGTACTAGCTGCAAGGAGAGCGGGACCAAGGGAGAAGGGAGATGGGAGACACGCGGAGAGGGGTAAGCAGGGTCTGGGCCCGTGTGAGACTGCGGCCTAGAAGAGAACGAATTGGGGGGAGATGTTTGAGCAGGCTGGGCCGGGTGGAGTGAGTTAGTGAGGAATGAAATTCATAAGAGAAGGAAGAAAATCATCATTGAAAGAATCATAGTCTGTGGGAGTGGTTTTGTGAAGTTGTGAAAATGGGAATTCACTTTCAACAAAACGTACATGGCGGTAAATTATGATTTTACCACTCGACATCTCATAGCATTTGTAGCGACGATGATTGGGTACCGGACCAAGATATGCACATGGGGTAGATCGTTCTTGTAATTTATGAATGGTAGTAGATGGAAATAATGGGAAACATAGACATCCGAAAACATGCAAATCCGAATATGAAGGGTCACTTTGATATGAATTTGGGCGGGGGATGAGTAATGTAGGACCTTGGAAGGCAAAATGTTGAGGTGATAAGTGGCCATGGAAAGAGCATGATGCCAAAAAGACAATGGCATGGATGCATGAGAGAGAATAGTGCGAATGATATTATTGATGGATTTGATATGCCTTTCGGCCTTGCCGTTTTGAGGAGAAGTATGAGGGCAGGAAAGGCGATAAAGTAAGCCATGGTAAAGAACTGTTCCAGAGTGCCATTAACATATTCTGTCCCATTGTCACATTGAAAGGTTTTTATATTACGTTCAAATTGGGTCTTGACGAAAGCATGGAAAGAGAGAAATAATTGTTTGACTTGAGATCTTTTGGAAATGGGAAAAGTCCATAAAAATTTGCTATAGTCATCAAGAAAAAGAACATAATCACGGTGTCCGGATGAGCTAGGAACAGGTGAAGTCCACAAATCACTATGAATAATATCAAACGGCATGAAAGTATAAGACAAAGAATCATAAAACGGAAGTTTAGCATGTTTCCCAAGAGGACAAGATGAGCAAAAAGTTTTACAAGCCTTATTACAAGCAATAAATTTATTACTACGCAGAGAATTGATGACGGCATCGCCAGGATGGCCTAAACGATTATGCCAAATATCATAAGACATAGTAGCAAAAGCAGAATGATTTGAGAAATTGGCTTGTGGAGTTGAGGAGAGAAGATATAAGTCCCCAACATTAGGGGTGTGCAAAAATATCTGATCCGAAATATCCGATCCGAAAATCCGCCGATTCGATAAATTTCGGATATCCGATCCGATTTTAAGATTTCTGATAATTCAGATCGGGTATTCGGAAAAAATTTTGGGTTTTCGGATCGGGATTTTTCAAAAATATCAACGAACCCAATCCGAAAATTCGGTGATCCGATCCGAAAACCCCGTACCCGATCCGAAAACCCGGTGATCCGATCCGAAAAGTTCGGATATCCGAAAATTTCGGATCGGATTCGGATCGCAATTCCTCCGATCCGAAATTTTCGTATATCCGAATTTTCGGATATCCGAATTTTCGGATCGGATCCGATCCGATATCCGACATTGAACACCCCTACCCAACACTGTCACATCGCATTAGTCGAGTCCCCGTCTGTATGTCATTAACAGAGAAACCAAAAGGGTCAAAGGAAATAGAAACGATATTATCAGTGGTAAATTTTCGAACTGAAATCAGATTTTTAATAAGTTTAGGGGCATGTAACACATTTCGAAGAGCAAGAGGAGGATGAGGCGGGGGTAAATTAGTGCTACCATGACCAACAACAGGAATTAAGTGACCATTACCAACAATAATGTGATGATTTTTAGTGCTTGAAGTGAAATAAGAAGAGAGAATATCTGGATCCCCGTCATGTGAGAAGTTGCGTCGATATCCATGTAATAGTTGCCATCAGGTTGAGAGATGGAAAAGGTATGCATAGCGGCGTCAATGTCAGTCGGCATGTAACTAGGAGGCTGTGGAGCAGATGAAGAATCCATAACAGTGAATGCTTGTGGTCTGGGCCCAAGTACACCAGGCCCAGTAGGGGGCCTTGGAGCCGAGTGAGAGGGTCGGGGCTGCCATGAATAGGCAGGGAATGGACTAGGTGGAATTGTCCACCCTCCCCAACCATGCGACCATTGAGGCCACTGATATTGGGCCGGCTAACGGGGCTGCTGTTGCGGACTAGAATGGCCACCGTGGGGTCCACCTTGTGGGCCAGAACCCCTTCCTTTTCCTTTATTTTTGTTGTTATTGCGCCCTTTATAATTGTTATTGTTACGTTTGGGAGCAGACAAAGAGGAATCAGAGGAAGCTGCTACCATGGCGGCATTAGTGCGAGTCCCTGTGCTACCAGATTTGCGAGCGGTACGTGCTTTAATTGTACACTCTGCCATCTTCAGTCGTGAACGACAACTGTCAAAGGATGGTAGCGGCTCTTGGTTTTGGATAAAATCCACAGTAACACTAAAAGTTTCCGGAAGAGAACCGGTGAGCCGTAAAACCAACCTGCTATTGGATACCGGTACATCGACGTCGGCAAGTCGATCCGCAAGGGATTGAAGATAATTAAAGTAGGTGTCAATGGAAGTAAAATCTTCGAAAACAGCAGTGGTAAACTCTTCTTCAAGATGAGTAGCACGAGAAGCTTTGTTGTCCTTGAACAAAGATTCAAGGCGTTTCCATGCCGCCTTGGCAGTATCATCACGCTTAAGAATAACATGAAGAAGGTCAGGAGATATCGTGCCGTAAATCCATTGGAGCACGGCAGCATCAAGGCGTTTCCACAATGCTGGATCATCGGATTGGGCCTTGGCATAAGCAGCCTTGGCTGTCTCCTCCGTGGGTGGAACTAGGTGGTCGTAGAGAGCGTGAACCTTAGCGAGATTGGTGAATAAGGCAACCCAAGAATGATACAAGCTCTGCTCATTATCCAACGTGACAGGGATAAGGGACATCACGTTGGTGATGGTGAGTGCAGGGTGGAATTTTTGGGAGTCGGCCATGGAGGTTAATAAGGAAGACTAAAGAGAGAAGTGGCTAAGGTTGAGAAAGGATCGAAACAACTGATACCATGAAGGAAATGAATTCCGTGCCGATTTCATTGAGAAGTCTATACAAGATGAATAAGATCAGTTAGGCTATCAATTAGCCAACTAATATGCTATAACTAAGGAAACTAAATATATACTAATTAAATAGAGAGATACATGATATATACAATACATATTCTAACATTTCTATATGGGTTTTGTGTGTTTGAAGAATGTGGGTTCTTCTTCATCTGGGTTTTTCTTGGGAAAAGACAAAACAGTTTGGCGCCCACCGTGGGGCTCTACAGCTAAACTCTCATTAAAATCTTAAAAAAGAAACACCTTAATCCTACTTTGAAAGATGGCTGACGATTCTGCCGATGCGATGAAAGCAGCTTTGCTGAAGGCTCAAGAGGACCTTCACCGCACCCAATCTGAAGCCCAGTAGACCATTGACAGCCTCTGGAAAGAGCTAGAGTCTGTCAAGAGCAGCAAGACACCTAAGACCCGTGCTCGTGGTATGACTCCCAAGGTTCTTAATCTCGAAGATTCTGAGGCCAGCGAAGGCGAGGACGAAGAGGCCAGGTCTGACAAAGATGCAGAGGAAGCCGATCCTGCAGCTAAGAAAATGGCGCTTCTAGAATCTCAGAACAGGAAGATACTTCGCATGCTGACGAAGTTGCCTGGGGCACCAACCCCTATAGCTGAGGAATCTCCAGATGGCTATGCTCAATCCCCCTTCGTGGAAGAAATTGCTTGTATTGCGCTACGTGATCGTAGGGATCCGCAGCTCTATCATACAGCTTATGCGGCTGGGTGACATTGATCTTCTTAGGAATCCTTGCCCTCGCAATTTCTTCCACGAAGGGGGGATTGAGCATAGCCATCTGGAGATTCCTCAGCTACAGGGGTTGGTGCCCCAGGAAACTTCGTCAGCATGCGAAGTATCTTCCTGTTCTGAGATTCTAGAAGCGCCATTTTCTTAGCTGCAGGATCGGCTTCCTCTGCATCTTCGTCAGACCTGGCCTCTTCGTCCTCACCTTCGCTGGCCTCAGAATCTTCGACATTAAGAACCTTGGGAGTCATACCACGAGCACGGGTCTTAGGTGTCTTGCTGCTCTTGATAGACTCTAGCTCTTTCCTGAGGCTGTCAATGGTCTGCTGGGCTTCAGATTGGGTGCGGTGAAGGTCCTCTTGAGCCTTCAGCAAAGCTGCTTTCATCGCATCGGCAGAATCGTCAGCCATCTTTCAAAGTAGGATTTAGGTGTTTCTTTTTTAAGATTTTAATGAGAGTTTAGCTGTAGATCCCCACGGTGGGCGCCAAACTGTTTATGCCAGATTCTGATCAGGCAGAACTTAGCTGAGGATCTACAGCTAATGCATATGCATCTAGGGACAATAAAAGAAGCTAGCTATGAAATTAAAGAAATGCAAAAAGGAGGCAAGACACCAAGAAATGGTGACGCGGAAAACCCCAAGGAAAAGGGTAAAAACCGCGGGTGGAATTGAGTCCACCAATCCACTATATGAGAGAGTTACAACTTATAGCTAGCAGCTAGCAGCTTGTACTAGATACACTTGTGAATATTATAAATGTAGAAGAGAAAGTATGAATGTAAATCAATGTCAAGACTTATGCTATCCAGATGGTTTTCCCCTTCTATATATACTACACTTTCCGAACGTTATTTCCTATATTTGAACGTTACATAACAAACTCCTAAGAAGGTGCCATGACTCCCTAAAATTAAGGGATATCCTCTCTTCTGCTTGACAACTGCTTCGTCCTATTTCTTCGGCACAACAATACTGCTTGACTTGGTCTTGATCAGCATCCAATGTTTTCCAGCCGGATTATCTTACAAACTTTATACCTACTTGTTGTAGCTGCTACCTAATGCTTTTTAGCTGTGGTAAACACTTCACCTGCAAATTCCAGCTTAGGGAAAAATTTAGGACATAACAATTGCCCCTAACTTGTGATGCCAACCTAGGCGCAACTAAGTTAAAGTCATAAGTTACCAAACAGAATAAAATACTTGTTAGCAAAAAGATCAGCTCATGATTAGGATAACTTTGTGTTCAGAATTTCTATCTTTTTATCTCAAAAAAATGAAACCACTTGAAGATAAATTTTTGCTTAAAAGATAAATTTTCCTTTTGCCTAAAAGATAATTTTTCTTGGGAAAAGATAAACTTACTCACATATGATTACTTGTTGGCAGCTAAAAGATAACTTTTGCATACTTATTAAATTTTTATCCGTTAAGCTTAAAGTACCGTTGAGCTACTAGTATTTAAGGGCCATTAATTCCTCCCTGAAGTTCTTCTTCATCATAAGCCTTTGCGAATTCTCTCTCTTCAGGTAAATTCTCCCTTCCCTCTTTCGTTCGGTTTTTAGAGCTTTTAGATCCTTCTCTTTCCCTGATGGGTAGGGCAATAGATGATGTGCCTTCATCTGTTACTGAGCGAGACATTGAGGTGCTTAAGGTGCTGGGGAATTTTCCTGAAAGTGCTCAGATCATCCTCCCCACATGCAGACCTGAAACCTGCCCGGAGGACTACATCTGCTACTATGAACATCCTTTTTACTTAGGCTACAACTATGAATTTTCCCCCCTTACTAGGTCTTTTATGGAGGTCCTTCACCTATCCCCTGGCCAACTGATGCCAGCTTTTTGGAAAACTTGCTCGACCCTAGAGACCCTAACCAACACCTGGCATCACCCATTCTCTCTAAATGAACTCCTAACTGCCTATAGCGTTAGGAAGTCAGGCAAGGGTTTTATAACCTTTAGGGATAAAGCTCCCTTCCCCCCACTGATAGAGGGTATAATTGCATCTGATTCCATATGGAAGACTAGATATTTCTTCGTAGTGAAAGATTCGCTTGGCGAGGCTGGGAGCCCTCTGGTTGGGGGTTGGTCTACCAAAGGTACCTATTCATCCAATTTGCTTTTTATTCCTAAAAAAGAATTAACTAGGCTCTTACCTTGTTTTCCCTGCAGGTCTTGGCCCCATAATTTCCCAGATACCTGAGCAAGCTGAGAGATTACCGGAGCTGCTCACTTTCCCCGTTGAGGAACGCACCTTCACAGCTCCTACTAAGGTCCAACCACTAGACTCAAAAGCTTGTTCTCGCACAAACTCGATGTCTACAGGTAACCCTAGATTACAAAGGTTCTTTCTAATTCCTGACTTTAGACACTGGGCTAACTGATTTTCTCAATGCATGCAGCTCCAGTTAGATCTAGCAATCTGTCCGACGAGGACGTCATGGACAGGCTGAAAAACAGGAAGAGATCAGCTGCCTCTTCTGGTCATTCCCAGGCTGAGAGGCTCCCTCGCAAGCAGCTGCACTCGTCTACAAGTCCTACTACCATTGACATTACAACTGACTCCCGTAAAGATGAATTTCTTGTGAGCTTACCTACCGACTTCCTAGCTGAGGAAGGCTTAGAGGGGGGCATCTGGCCTACAGCCGAAGAGCTTCTCTTCCCAGCGGCACAGAAAAGGCTTAAGGAACAGGACCCAGAGGTGATCCTAAACCATGCTGTCCAGCTATCACTGCAGGTTAGAAATGCTTTATGAACGGTTTTATGCAATAAATATTAGCATTCCTACTTGTACTCATGTTTTTCCCTTTCGCACCAGCTTTCCCAGAGCTGCTTAGCTGCTAGGGACAGCTTGCGGACAGTTGCCTCCCTTCAAGACAAGGTGGCTCGTCTGCAAAAAGACAATTTGAGCCACCAAGCCAAGCTAGAGAGGGAGAAACAAGCCAGGCTGGATGCTGACAGCAAATTGGCTTCTGAGAAGAAATTAATTGAGAAGGAGAGGCTGGAAAAAGATGAGAAGATAGCTGAAGCTGAGAAAGAAAATGAACGCCTAGCTGCAGCTGTCAAGGACGCTGAGGAGAGAGCTTTGGATATTCAAGATGAAGCCAAAATCATTGAGACTGCCAAGTTGGCCTACCTGATAAAATTCAAGAAGCTGGACGACAAAGGTGTCAATTTTTACATTGACAGATTTCTCAAGCTGGACTCCATGGCTACATTGGAGGCTCTGGCTACAGGCGGCAAGGCAAATGACTCGGAGCAATCCACAGCTGAATCTCCAAATACACTTGGCCAGCCAGAGGATACTGCACCAAGTGACAAAGACAAGGTCGTTGGTGATGATGCTAGTGTAGCTTCCTGATTTCTTCAGCTACTTATCAACTTTTATCTTAGAACAATTTAACTTTAGTTGGCTTAAGCATTTTTACCATTGTCTACGAGGACAATGTGTTTATGTAGGAACATATTTGGCTTTTGGTATTTAATCGTTTGAATTTATGCTTTTGTCTTTTGATCTTATGTGTTGAAATTTTGGTAGGTACTTATGTTGCATGCATGCTTTTCCTCTTAGATTTTTGAACAACGTGTTTACCTGGCGTATGCGTTGTTCATCTTTTGTTGGGCCCGTTTTCTTGGTGCTACGACCATCCAGCTAAGTTCTGGTGCTTCAACCCTTAGCTGCTTGAACCGGTGCTACGACCTTGCAGCTGAACTTTGCAGTTCCAGCTACTTACCTGGGTGCTACGACCCCTTGCGTTTGCCTGGTGGACCAATGCTTTGTGCAAAACAATGGTTGCCTTACTTGAAGATTCTGGCGCCTATGGCCCGGTAGTAACCTGGCTGATGCCCCAGGTTAGAAATGATACATCTTGAGATGAGAAGCGTTCCAGCTTCTAGGTACTGCCTTCCCATCCTTGGTAATTAGGCGATAAGCCCCTTTTCCAACTATTTGGTCAATCAGGTAAGGACCTTCCCAGCTTATTCCTAACTTACCTGCGTTGATCACTTGGGTATTTTGAAATACTTTCCTAAGAACCCAATCTCCCACCTTGAATACTTTGGCTTTGACATTCTTGTTGAAGCTACGAGGCACTATCTGCTGCTGCGCAGCCATCCGTATTAGTGCATTATCTCTTAACTCCTCGATGGAATCCAGGTCATAGCTAAGCTCTTCATCATTGGCTTCGGCAGTCAGCAAACCATATCTAACTGTAAGGATAGCTACTTCTGCAGGTAGCACTGCCTCGCATCCATACACAAGTGAGAAGGGAGTTCTTCCTGTAGCGCCTCTTGGTGTTGTTCTGTTTGCCCATAGCACCTTAGGCAACTCTTCTGCCCATTTTCCTTTCTTTGCTTTTAGGCGCCTTTTAATGCCGTTGATAATTACTTTATTGCTGGACTCAGCTTGTCCATTAGCCTGTGGGTATCTGGGGGTTGAGGTCACCAGATTGATGTTCCATTCGTGACAAAATTGCCTTGTCTTATCACTTATGAATTGCGATCCATTATCACAAATTATCTCGCTAGGTACCCCAAACCTGCAGATGATGTTAGTATGCAAAAAGGATATCACTTCTTTGTCTCTTACCTGCTGGAATGCCCCAGCTTCGATCCACTTGGAGAAGTAATCCGTAAGTGCTAGCATGAAGAGCTTTTGCCCTGGGGCTACGGGTAGTTTCCCCACAATATCCATGCCCCACCTCATGAAAGGCCAGGGTGTCAAGGTGGGATGCAATACCTCAGCTGGCTGGTAAGACATACCTGCGTGCTTTTGGCAGCTTTCGCATTTTTGTACGTACCTCTTTGCATCAGCACGCATGGTTGGCCAATAATATCCATATGCTAGGATTTTGTTCGATAGACTTCTTCCAGCTGCGTGGGATCCGCATTCACCTTCGTGGAACTCTCTGAGCGTGGGCTCCCACTGATCTTTCTCTAAGCATCTTTGCAATAAGTCATAGCTAGCGCAGGCTCTTTTAAATAGAGTACCTGAAATGACATGATACCTGGTGGCTTTCATTCGCAGCTTCCTAGCTTCCAACTTATCTTCTGGCAGGATGCCCCTTTCTAGAAAATCGATTATTGGCTGGGTCCAGCTAATGCTTTCTGTGTGACTGTTGTCTGGCTGCACCATATTCACCTCTTTATTGATAGCTGGTTCAGCTAGGTGAGCTATTGGTACTGACTTGAAGTCGCATTTCCTGAGCGCTGATCCTAGGTTAGCCAAAGCGTCAGCTTTGGTGTTCTGGTCCCTTGGGATTTGCTTTATGCTGAACTCTTCAAACAACTTAGCTTTTTCCTTGACTAGCTCCAGGTAAGAGGCCATCTTTGAATCTTTAGCTGCGTATTCTCCTTTTACCTGGCTTACTATTAGCAACGAATCACTGAACACATGTAAACTATTAGCTTTTAAATCATACGCTAATATCATACCTGCAATTAAGGCTTCATATTCAGCCTCATTGTTGGTAGCTTTAAAATCACAACAGATAGAGCGTACTATCATGTTCCCTTGTGGCGACTTTAGCACTACACCTAAACCAGCCCCTCTGAAGTTCGAGCATCCGTCGACATACAGCTGCCGGGAGCCAGACTTACCTACTTTATTGATGTGGCGCAACTCTTCTTCAGCTGCAGCTGCTAGGTCAGGGCTAAAGTCTGCCACAAAGTCAGCTAGGGCTTGGGATTTTATAGCTGTCCTAGGCAGATACTTAATGTCATGCGCGCTTAGGGATATAGCCCACTTGGCCATTCTCCCTGAGCACTCTGGTTTTCGCAACACTGCTTTGATAGGGTAATTAGTCATAACATGAATAAAGTGAGACTCAAAGTAATGCCTTAACTTCCGAGATGCCATGTACAAAGCTAACACTAATTTTTCAAGAGATGTGTACCTGGTTTCAGCGTCCAGCAAGGATTTACTTGCGTAATAAACTGGGAGTTGCTGGCTTTCTGCTTCCCTAGATAGTACTGCACTTACCGCTTTGCTGCTGATAGCTAGATACAACTGGAGGGTCTCTCCTGCAGCTGGCTTTGATAACAGGGGAGTTGGGCTAGGTAAACCTTCAAATCTTGCAATGCAGCTTCATGCTTAGCTGTCCAGTTGAACCCTTTATTCTTTTTCAACACGTTGTAGAACAGGTGGCACTTATCGGACGACCTGGATATGAACCTATTCAGCGCAGCTACTCTCCCGGTCAGCTTCTGGACCTCTTTCAGATTCCGTGGTGATTGAATATTGATTAGTGCTTGCACCTGGCTGGGATTGGCTTCTATTCCTTGCTGGGTGACTATATACCCAGGAACTTACCTGCTGGGACCCCAAAGGAGCACTTGCTAGGATTGAGCTTCATCCCATACTTCTTCAGAACTTCGAATGTTTCCTGCAGATGGTCTACATGGTCTTCAGCTTTCTTTGTTTTGACCAGCATGTCGTCTACATAGACTTCCATCGTGTCCCCCAGCTGCTTCTCAAACATCTTGTTAACTAGCCACTGGTAGGTGGCGCCTGCATTTTTTAGCCCAAAAGGCATTACCTTATAGCAATAAATACCTCTTTTAGTCATGAAGGCGGTCTTCTCTTGATCTGTAGGATCCATGAGTATTTGATTATAGCCTGAGTATGCATCCAGGAACGTTAACCTTTCATGCCCAGCTGTTGCGTCTACCAATGCTTCAATATGAGGCAAAGGGAAGGGATCTTTAGGGCACGCCTTATTGAGGCCAGTAAAATCAATGCACACTCGCCATTTGCCATTCTTTTTGCCTGCAACCACCACGTTAGCTAGCCATTCTGGGTATTTGACTTCTCGGATCTTCCCAGCTTTCAGCAGCTTCTCCACTTCTTCATTAACTATCAGATTTCTCTCTGGAGCGAACTTTCTCCTTGTGGCTCCACGCCTACCATATCCTCGTGGCTCCACGCGAAACAGCTTATATTTTTCTTTAGGAACTCAATAATCCGCTGCTTCTCCTCAGCTGGCAGGGATGCCTTAATCTGCACTGTTTGCTCCGGCTTTGCTGGGTCCAGCGCTACTTCATCTACATCTTGCTCTGCTGACTTAGCTGGCGCTGGACCTTGCTGTAATTGCTAGATGGATTCCTTTTTTGCTTTTAGAGATATGCTATAACACTCCCTGGCCAGCTTGCGATCACCCCTGATTTCTTGTACTCCCCATTTGGTAGGGAACTTGATGGTCTGATGATAGGTTGAGGGCACAGCTCGCATTTTGTGGATCCATGGTGTCCCCATTATGATATTATATGCTGAGGGACAATCTACCACATTGAGCCTGGTCTGGAGGTTGACTCCCTTCGCATAGGTAGGCAACACGATCTCTCCGAGCGTTGTAGCTGGCTCGCCATTGAACCCGAACAGAACAGTTGCTTTTCTGAGGATGTCAGCTTCCTGCAGCCCCATGCTTTCGAGGGCGCTCTTGAAAATAATATTAGCTGAGCTGCCATTGTCTATTAAGACTCGCTTCATGAGGCAGTTGCTGACGGTGAGAGATACGACGAGGCTGTCGTGATTGTCAGCTTCTTCATCTCCATCTTCCTCATCGAAGCTGATGGTCATACTCCTGAGCTTTTTCTCTTCTGCACTTCTCAGCGGGCTTGGTGCGGTTTTGGAACCTTCTCGGGTGAATCTCTTAGCTGCAGAGTATGTTAGTCCACATATTTCTGAACCACCTGAGATAGAGTTGATTACCTTGTCGTGTAGAGGTTCAGGTGGTGGATGGGGTTGTTGCTGGCTGGAGCCAGCTTTGTCTTCTCGCTGCCCTTTCTTTCCCATCAGATGCTCGAGGTAGCCTTTTTTGAGCAGCCAAGCTACTTCCTTTTTGAGGGCGTTGCAGTCTTCTGTCCGATGGCCATGGTCACCATGATAGCTGCACCACTTGGTGGTATCCTTCTTGCTGTCTGGTCTGTCGCTCTTGCGTGGCCATCTAGCCGTTGTCCCCAGCTTTTCGAGTGCGTTTACTACGCCTCCTGCATCCACATTAAAGCAATAGGAAGCAATAGACGGGTAATCATTATTAGCAGGTTTACCTGTGGCCTTGCTGGCTACATTATTGCTTTCGCGCTTTTGGTACGGCTGGTGACGCCAATCGCTTTTAATCTGATTCTGGGATTTCCGATCATAGCTGGGCTCACTTCCGTACCTAGACGCCTCATCCTCTTCGAAGCGGATTTCGGCCATAGCCCTGGCTCTAACTTCCTCGAATGTGCCACATGGGTACCTGGTTAGTTCATAATACAATCTAGATTTATATGTTAGACCTCTCCTGAATGCTTCGATAGCGGTGGGAACATCTAGGTTCTTGACTGAGATCATCTCCTTGTTGAATCGATCCAGGTACTGCCTCACAGCTTCATTTGTCTTTTGGGTGATGCGATACAGGTCGCCTGTATGCTTCTCCAGAACCCTGCTGCTAGCAAACTGCATATAAAACTTGTTAATCAAAGCAGCGAAATTTTGGATGCTACCTGGTTTTAGGCTGATCAGCCACTGTAGGGCAGTCCCAGATAAGGTGGCCCCGAATAATTTGCACATAGTAGCTTCCAGCAGGTGCTCAGGAATGGATAGGGTCCACATTTTTTGCTTGTATTGCGCTACGTGATCGTAGGGATCCGCAGCTCCATCATACAGCTTATGCGGCTGGGTGACATTGATCTTCTTAGGAATCCTTGCCCTCGCAATTTCTTCCACGAAGGGGGATTGAGCATAGCCATCTGGAGATTCCTCAGCTACAGGGGTTGGTGCCCCAGGAAACTTCGTCAGCATGCGAAGTATCTTCCCGTTCTGAGATTCTAGAAGCGCCATTTTCTTAGCTGCAGGATCGGCTTCCTCTGCATCTTCGTCAGACCTGGCCTCTTCGTCCTCGCCTTCGCTGGCCTCAGAATCTTCGAGATTAAGAACCTTGGGAGTCATACCACGAGCACGGGTCTTAGGTGTCTTGCTGCTCTTGACAAACTCTAGCTCTTTCCTGAGGCTGTCAATGGTCTGCTGGGCTTCAGACTGGGTGCAGTGAAGGTCCTCTTGAGCCTTCAGCAAAGCTGCTTTCATCGCATCGGCAGAATCGTCAGCCATCTTTCAAAGTAGGATTAAGGTGTTTCTTTT
Organism: Beta vulgaris subsp. vulgaris; assembly: GCF_026745355.1. Lineage (NCBI taxonomy): Eukaryota > Viridiplantae > Streptophyta > Magnoliopsida > Caryophyllales > Amaranthaceae > Beta > Beta vulgaris. The sequence goes on from NC_079208.1 coordinate 12,764,415, forward strand.
TTAAGATTTTAATGAGAGTTTAGCTGTACAGCCCCACGGTGGGCGCCAAACTGTTTATGCCAGATTCTGATCAGGCAGAACTTAGTTGAGGATCCACAACAAGAATGTCAGCCTTTAGCGTCCGCAAAAATCAGACGCTAAAAACGTGGAATCGGACGCTAAATATATTAGCGTCCGCCAACGGACGCTAAATGGCTGATGCAAAACCCGTGGTCGCTAATTCTCCAAATAGCGTCCGCAAAGCGGACGCTAAAAAATTAGCGTCTGATATTTCGAATTTAGCGTCCGTTTCCCAAGCAGTCGCTAATTAGAGACTGTTTTCTCGAATACGCATTTGTGCTTTTATTTTTGCTTTTGGTACGCATTTGCACTTTTTTTTTCTTTTTTTTTTGCTTTTGGTTAACTAGTATTAAATGTAATAGTTTTTTGCTTTTAATTAATTGATTTTAAATGTAATAAGATATGAAATGATGCAAATACGATACTTTTTTTATTAAAGCAAACAAATTAATCAATTCAATTATTATGGATAATAAATGTAATTACAAGTGAAAATAATTCTAGAACTAAATTCTAGTATACTTAGAACAAAATCTAATACAAATCTCATATAATTACATGTACACTTTAAACTCCACAACAAAAATCTGGAACCAAAAGGGACTTTAAATCTGGCATCTGGATCGAAACCAACTTCAAATCTGAAACTCAAACGCAAATCTCATAACCCTGCAAATCAAAAAAACAAAAAAATTAATGAAATTAACCAAAAAAAAAAAAACAATTATTAACAAAAATTAAATGAATAAGTAAAAAAATCTGGAACAAATGCGTGGTCTGAACAAATATCGAAAAACATATCAGTTAAACCAGGCAAATGCCTGGATCATAGTGGATGAAATTATTGAAGATATATAGTATTATGCATCCATCAATATTTTCATTTCTGTATAAGCATGTTGACTAACGAGTTCCATCTCAAACCCCTGCTCTCCTCACTCAAACTGTCACATAATTCAAAAGGCGAAATCATTAACTTTGCAAAACTACATAGTACATACACAAGGATCAGAACTCGACACCAAAACTCAAATAACAAATTTCACGACACCATGACAAAATCAACCGAGCTACCAATCCAAATCTCATCCTCAAACCATTTTGATTCAAGCATTCAAGCAATATCAATATGACCTTTAATCTTTAACCAACTTTCACATATACCCAAAAAAAAAAACCACAAAACCATTATTCCAAATTTGCAATAATCTAAATAATATATCACAAAAAAAAGAAACAGAACAAGTTATGACCTTTCTGGCTAAATCAACAGAAGTGAACTCTTTCCACAAATCCTGCAAATCAAAATCACAAAAAAAATGCAATATTACTTAAACATTATACAGAAATAGAACAACAACAAAAAAAAACAAAACAAAAAAAACAGAGGAAGAAAAGTATACCTCAATTTGAGAAAGCTTTCCTTCATCTAATACTTTAAACATGGCAAAACCCGCAGGAGTTTCAAATAAAACCAACATTTCTGGATTAGAGCTAACCCTACTAATGATCATGTCCGGCATCATGTAACCACTCACAGTCACATATTCTGATGGACCAACTGCATTCCTTTGCAATATTTCTAAGATAGTAAGACCAATTGATTCAACACTAGTTTGACATGAAACAGCAGACATTGAATCAATAGTTTCTATCCTAACATGATGATATTCCAAACAGAAGTTTCTCAAACCCAAAATCTAGCAATCTGTGCTAGAAAAGGTCAGAGAGACTAATCTTTCTTCCTTTTTTTTTTTGCTTGTTTTACCTCTGTCAAAAAAAATATATATATACAAGGATTCTTACAGCCCCATCTTATCTCAGGGATATTAAGCCTATAGTTCACTATCAACCCCCCTCATCTGGTCATTTTCAATGAGAAACAAACCCCCACACCTTGAGGTTTCAGGAGAATTATTAACCAACTCAACCTCAATGATTCTCTTATATAGACCATATATCTAAACAAATAATTCACATACAAAAACTGGTTTTAGATACTTAATGAGTGGTCAAAAGGTATCTTATAAACTATAATATGGTTTCAACCACATTTATGCAGCCATTCACTATTAAAAACATATCACGAAGACAGATCAGGAAGGTTCAGGGTCATAATGTCAATTCAAATAATTACAATTTACAAACAATATAGTGACAGTAAGAACCACTGCATTAGTGTCATGCTTAGTTCAATGATCATAGCCAACAACCTAAACATGTCTCATATTACTTCTATTGTACTAGTGTGGTTGACTTCATGAAGACCATAGCAATTTCGACATTCTAGCACATCAATGGAATCACAATTTGATAAAAGATTCTTATGTAATCATGCAACAAGGACATCGCCAACATTAAGCTTCTTCTTATCAAATCCATGGCATAATTAAACCTCAAGTTCAGCTCTCTGACACACCCAAAGTATTCATCACTTAAACTAACATACCATGCACGTCTAAAAACAATCTACATTATATATTATTGCAACATTGTCACTAGTATTTAGTAGATAATAAATCTTAAAAAACATCTCAATCACCTACATTCAATACACACACCAACCATAATTCCAAAAACAGAAACAAGCTCAAATATTAGAAATTAGCACAATAAATCAAAAACCAGCATAAAAACAGAAAAATCCAACAAAGCCACAACAATATACCTGACATGATGTTAAACTTACTTCCTGGTATCCTTCTCCAACCCAGTAGGTCCAGCATTCTCAGACCAAGCAGCCAAGATATTCACCCCTGGTCCAATCACATCCAGCTTCATTATCTAACCCCAAATACCCAAACCACCCACGAACCGGAAATCACTAAACTCCCCGAACCCCCACACGAGCCGGAAAGCACCACCCTCCCCGAACAACCCACGAACAGACCCACCCAAACCAAAACAACAGATCCAAAAACCCAAACCAAAACAACGGCGAAAACGAAGATCCAAAAACAAAAACTGAAAACAAAAATTCAAACACTAAAAAACTTAAAAAGCGATAATTAGGACAAAAAAACCTCGAATAACTAGGACAAAAACCCGACGAAAAAAATCAAGAAAAAACCAGATCTGAAACAAAAATCGAAAAAGAGAGAGGATATTTAAAAATCGAGAAAACAAAAAAAAACATACGAAAAAAGGATTCGAAAATAAAAATCAAAAAAAGAGAGGATAAATATGGGGTTTTGAAGGAGAATTGAAAAAAAAAAAAAAAAAAAAAAACTAGATCTGAAACAACCCATATAAAAAACCCAAAAAAATCACTAACCCTTCTTCAAATAAAAGAAAGTGTGGTACTTACCAGTCAACGTCGAAAATGGAAAGATGAGAAATTGTATTGTAGGATCATTGAATACCGTCGACGGTGAGAGAGAAACAAATAGAACGGAAGAAGAAAACAAGAGCGAGAAAGAAGATGAAGAAAGAAGACGGTTGTGCTGTGAGGTGAGAGAACAAGAATAGATAGAGATAGGTGGGTCGTGTTATTTTTGTGACCATTTAATACCGTCCGTCCCGTTAGACGGTAAACTTGAAAACGGACGCTAATCAGCGTCCCCTCCAAAGACGGACGCTAATTTTAGAAAAACGGACGCTAATTAGCATCCGCACAAAGACGGACGCTAATTTTAGAAAACGGATGCTAATTTGCGTCTGATCCTGCCCGGACGGTAAATTCAGACGCTAAAAGCGCGGATTCTTGTTGTGATCTACAGCTAATGCAAATGCAGCTAGGAACAATAAAAGAAGCTAGCTACGAAATTAACGAAATGCAAAAAGGAGGCAAGACACCAAGAAATGGTGACGCGGAAAACCCCAAGGAAAAGGGTAAAAAACCGCGGGTGGAATTGAGTCCACCAATCCACTATATGAGAGAGTTACAACTTATAGCTAGCAGCTAGCAGCTTGTACTAGATACACTTGTGAATATTATAAATGTAGAAGAGAAAGTATGAATGTAAATCAATGTCAAGACTTATGCTATCCAGATGGTTTTCCCCTTCTATATATACTAGTACACTTTCCGAACGTTATTTCCTATATTTGAACGTTACATAACAAACTCCTAAGAAGGTGCCATGACTCCCTAAAATCAAGGGATATCCTCTCTTTTGCTTGACAACTGCTTCGTCCTATTTCTTCGGCACAACAATACTGCTTGACTTGGTCTTGATCAGCATCCAATGTTTTCCAGCCGGATTATCTTACAAACTTTATACCTGCTTGCTGTAGCTGCTACCTAATGCTTTCTAGCTGTGGTAAACACTTCACCTGCAAATTCCAGCTTATGGAAAAATTTAGGACATAACAGTTTAGTGATTCTATCTCGTTGAGAGAAACCTGCAACTAGAATAATTGAGAAACCTGCTAGTGAAATTAGTGGCTATAGATGCAAGTACTTATAACGGTATAATTTGAACCACTAAGACAACGAATAATTTCATGGTTAGAGCCATAAATATCATGATCTAAGCCAGAACAATTATAATATCTAGATGTAACAATTTTGTGGCAGACAACCACTAAGATCAAAAATCTGGATTGCCAATCTTTTGAGCGAAAATGATATTTGATCAAGGCAGGATATGAAGAAGATTTTCTGTAACAGCTCATGGGATTGCGACATCCGCCACTACTGCTAATGATTGTTGGCATACATAGGATATGAAGGAGGAAGACAAGAGGGAATATGATAAGCTTACTAGAATTCTTTATAGCGCTTAAGTTGGTCTTCATGTTTGCCTAATACATATTGTATCTTGCAAGTTGAAACTGCCAACTAATTCTATTTGATTTAATCAATTGTTGAAGAGGTCTTGCTATTCTTTCATTAAGTAGTACTGCCAGTTCAATGATGAATGAATTAAAATTATGTCTTTCACCATTGTACTTTTTTTGTTAATGTCTACTTGTGTAGTAGTTCAGTAGTTCTCTTTGCCGAATATAACTTCAAAACTTTAGATGCTTTAGCTTTAAGGAAAAATTGTTAACAATAAGTCAACCTTTGCGCGATCCGCTTACAATAAGTTAACTAATTGATTATCTTGGAATAAGTCAAACTTGATGTCACTTAAATTTTTAACAAGTTTTTTTACCCCTTACCTATTGAACCTGTAAACCCCTTCTAATTCCCCTTCTTTTTGACTTTATGCTCTAAAGAAGTCATCTTCTTGATTCTCCATCTCAACCCCCAATCCCCAACCCAAACTAGACCACCTCATTTTTTCTCTCCCGTCAGCCAACGAACCACCCTACTGCCACCCTATCACTCTATCAGCAGATCAATCCACGTACAACCATCGCAGACCACCAGATCTCCGCCTTTCCCCTCTCCTTCTTCAACGCAACAACCACCCCCACCCATCTTCTTCTTCCTTGCAGCAATCACCCCATCCCGAGCCTCTTCTCCCTTTTTATCTTTAATGAACTAATGCCCACTTCGTCTTTTTTCAAAGAATGACAAGTTGCAAAAAGGAATTATTTTCTACAACTCCATAAGTCTTACATCATTTTGATCTATTCTAATCTAATGCTCTGAATCCCAGATTAAAAATGGGAATTTTTTTTCACTCGTCTCTTATTCTCGGCCTTGATAATTTCGGCAAATACACTATTCTTTGCACATTCTTTTTCTGGATTGCAATTTTGATTATAAACCATGTTATAATATTGCAATTTGATTTGTTAGTTGTTGATTTTCAATCTTGTTGATTTTAATATGATCAGGGTAACTTTTTGTGATTTATGCTTCAGGATGATTGTTCTTTGTTTTATGAGTTTTATGATCAGAGGGTTTGATTGAAATTGCAGTGATTGTTGTTTGGTTGTTTTAGCTATCGGATTTAATGTGGAAACAATGCATTACAAAAAAAATAAATTTCAAGGTGTAAAAGTGGTTTTCTCGCTGGGTTATGGTTCGGGGAGGGCAAAGTTATTTTTCGAGCGAGGTGTGGTTTCGAGGAGGGGATGGGTGGCTTTTGGGGCTGGGTTAGTATTTTCCGGTGGTAGGGCTGGCAGTAGGGTGGTCGAAAATACCAAGAAGGTCAGGGTGGGGATAGGAAGGAGAAGGAGGGAAGAGTTTTTTTTATTATTATTTTAATAAAAGCTAATATTTAAAAGCATCCAATGAAAGACACGTGTCACTTTAACCTGTTAAAAAGGTGAACAAAAAGTTGTAACCGGTTTTGACTTGTTAAAAACAAATTGGTATCGAAGTTAGACTTATTCAGGAATAATCAAAGAGATGACTTATTTCTAACGGACGGGCCAAAGGTTGACTTATTGTTAACAATTTTTCCTAGCTTTAATGTGCAATACACACAATTCATATGCTATACCTGTCAAGAAAGTTAGCTAAAAAATTATGATGATTGATGATAATCTGTCGATCACTCGCTCAAAGTCTTTTATTGTAGCTTCATTGCCATGTTGATTGTGCCTTGAAATTTTTTTGAAACAATTTAGAACCCATGAGATAGATTCTATAGGGGCCTATTTTTCGACATCAGCACAGGGCCTCAATATTGTTTGGCCGGGGCTGATTCTTTATTAAGAACAACTTCACGAGTAAGAACAGACCAAAAAGACTCCTTTGCAATCCATCACACTCAGTGTGACTAGGGTGCAATCTGTTGAAAGAAAGCTCATGTAGCCTAAGGCTGTCATTAGTCGATGCAGCAGACTGCTGCATACTCTGAACATTGTTGCAATGTGCATCTACAATATGATATACTTACATCTTAAACATGAATTAGAAAAGCTTTCTCTAAAAGAAACGAATGATATTGACAAAAATGATATCAGATGCTAATATGAAATCTCCAATAATACTCATAGCTGAAATGAAAGAAGAGATCATTAAAAGACCCATTTAAATTTTAAAACTTGTTCAGTAAGTTCAATAATCTATGTTCACAGTTGAAAGAAAAAACATGCATGAAAGTATCAATCCTACTACAAACAGGAAAAGCATGAACATAGAGTGCTTAATCAATGATTATACAAACTCCAAATTGTGATCATGATCGGCTAAGCAATGCCTTCATAATCCAATTTACTGTGATCACATGTTTGGGCTATTATGGCACCTAATTCTAGAATGGTTGATGCTTTCTTTCCTTTTCTTCACCAAATTCCTTGAAAAACCTAACCATAAAGTAATAATGATTTACTAAAAATTAGTCCATCAAAGATATTAATTAAGAGGATCAAGAAACATAAGCAAAGTTATTTACTTTGCTAGACCCTTTCCTGCTACATAGTCTCGGTCAAAGCAAGCAAACTTCATGTGGTAAACATAAGCGAACACTAGCATTATTGAATCTAGGTCATCACCAGCGTGAAGAGAAGTAACTCTAAAAAAAAAATTGATCAATTAGCTAAGTAGAAATTTGTAGATTCAGCAGTAACTAAATCATATCACCCTGTGTAAATTGTCCTTGGTGACCAATTAGGAGAGAGATGATTATAAAAGTGTAAAACAACAAATAAGGTGAGCTATCTTGTATTGGACATCTTTAAAACGGCCTACTTAACAATAATCACACATCTTTTTGCACATAAAATTAAAAATAAAAGATAGTGTCACTAATTCAATAGTCGCAGTTCTCTATAAAAACAAACAAATCCAAATTAAACAGAGACATGTACGTAAGAAATGATCAATTCAAAGAATCTGATTTATTGGACAATGAGAAATTAATTGGCCAAATATTCAAATTAATAAATTAAAGGGCAATCTAACAAATTGTCACTATTAGTTCATATGACAGCAAAGAAGAGCGTCCAAAATATCATTTCTTTCTACTACAGTGTAGTATGTAGCAAATCAATTGAGTATAATTTAGGGCAAGTTTAACAAATCAATAATATAAATTAACAATCTAATACACAAGTAAAATCAGTAAGAACAATCAGCATATAAAAGAACATTTTATCAGTTTTATTAGGGAGTAGGCGAGCAAGCAAGTACCAACAGTAGAACCTTGGAGTAGGTTAAGGATAATTGCGAATTCAAACACCGTTGGAGTAGGCGATGTGATTATGACGAATTCAGCCACCTTCGTATTTAACGGCCTCTAGTGACAACTACTTTCCGCCGAGTGTTGATCTGAACGCCGGTGTGGTTGATGGTAGTGCGACACGAGAGAACTGCTAAGTGTTAGGCAAGAAAACTGATTGAGTAGTGTTGTGAGTTTTTAAATTTTTTTTATGGAGTTGGAGTATAGGCTGAAGATGAAAATGGGTCGTGAGTTCCTAAATCCATTAGTAGTTAATTCTCCTCTTTAGTAATATAGCAAAACAAAATGAAATTCCATAATGAAAAAAGAAAAAAGATATGTTAAATTTGGGATAAATGACAATTGCTACAGCCTACAAGCAAGTGTTAACTCCCTTAAAAAAAAATCAATTGTCAGCTCCAATACAAAACATAACACTTTTGACTAAAACTATTATCTTTAATGTTTGGGAAATTCCCACTCGTAACCCTGTACTATGGAACAACTACAATATTAAACCCGTTTTCTTTTGAGTTTCAAAAATAATCCTATACTTAGTAATATTATACAACCATGACATTAATAATGGTTTAATTGTTACTTCACCATTAATGTTATTGGTTTACCTAACTAGGTTAACCCCAACTCCCAACTACCACCCAACCCACTGACATCCCATCCAACCACCACAGTTCCACCCCTCCATGATTGTCCCACCGCTCCACATGAACCCCACCCCAGCCCCAATGTCCCACTTCTTCACTACTGCCCCACTGCTCCACCAATGATAAGAGAAGTCACAGGGAGGGCAGAGTAACGAGGAGAGAGAAAAAGTCATCAGGAGGGAGAGAGTGACGGGTTATAGTGTTTTCAATGGAAGGATGATGGTGGTGGGGTGGGGATTTACTGGGTTAGGTAGTGGTTTGGGGTTAACTTGGATTAGGATACTAAATGGGTTTAACGGTCGAAGTAACGATTTAACCATCATTAATGTCACGGTTGTATAATATTACTAAGTATAGGGTTATTTTTGAAACTCAAAAGAAAAATGGTTTACCATTGCAATTGTTTCATATCACAGGGTTACCAGTGGGAATTTTCCTTAATGTTTCTATTTTGCCATATTGTTAGTCTAAGATAACAATAATATTCAATAACGGTTTTGTAAAATATAACAAAACACTCATTATATTTAGGTATTATCTTAAAGGTGTTATATTTGCCCTATTTTGTAGTAGTGTGGGTATGAGAAACACAAATACTAATTGGACTAGGAAAAGAAACTTCTAGTAATGTTATGAGTTTATTCATCAATCTTATTCATTATTCTATCCTACTTAGGATCCAATTGCCTTTTCCTAAGCCCAAAATGAAAGATTGCCTATAAATATCATTAAGCCCAAATATTTTACCCACAAAAAAATATTCACTCTCTCTCTCTCCTTTCACGTGATACTCAATTTTTCCTTCTTTCTTTCTTCTTCTTCCAGAAACAATTTCTTCTTAACCAAGAAACACCATAACTCCACAAACACCACCACCGCCGCTGCAGCTCCTTGTCGGCGTTCTCCCTCTTCTTCTCCTTTCTTGAATTGGTTTGATTACTTTTCTTCTTTCTCAAGTTTTGATAATGATTATGTTTTTATGATTTGTTTTAATACTAATCATGATTAGAAGCTTTAATTTACTGTTTTAATGATGAATCTATGGTTATATAAATCATGTATTGAAAGAATAAAAATTCAGATTTGATTATTATGTTTAAATTGGATTTTTAATTATCAAAGCATGGATTTTTAGGATATTAAAGATTGGAAAATCATAGTAGCATGTTATAAACTATGAAATTGATTTCACTTATGAATTTAAGCATGTTTAATTTTGTTTAAAGGGAGTTTTACTAACACTAGTAGAATAATTGCTTATTGTTGCGGTGATATTGTTGCGGTTTTACCCATACGCAATAATATATCACGTAAAAAGAAGAGGAAAAATATAAAATAACTATAATGTTGCGGTTTCAAACGAAAACCGCAACAATATGGTCTCAACAGAAATTTTTGGAAAATTTTCGACTATTTGACCAAATATATTATTGCGGTTTAAACCGCAGCAATATAATAAATTAATATTAAAAAAATATTATTTGAACCTATTGCTGCGGTTCCTAGAAAAAACCGCAGCAATAGGGTTATATGGTTTTTTTTTTAATATATTGAACATTTGAGTGTTGTTTCCTCATATTTCTCTCTCACTCCTTCCCTCCTCCCTCATTCTCCCTCATTCAGTATCCTCCCTCATTCTCACTCATCCAGATCTTGTTCTTCAATCGTTCTTCGTCGTTCTCGACAAAGACTTCCCTCCTCCTCGAGATATCCGCACATCACCAGACGAAGTCTTCGTCTAGATTTCCCTCCTCGAATTTGGTCTTCGTTGGTCGAAGACGAAGCCGTTTCATCTGCATTCTTCGTCGGTTCACCAGGCGAAGACGAAGACTCGACCCTACGAAGCCCGCGCTCATTGGCCGCGTCGAGATTTCCCTCGCCATTTCATCCATGTTCTTCGTCGGTTCACCAGGCGAAGACGGAGACGCAACCCTTCGAAGCCCACGGCGTCGAGATTTCCTTCCACGAAATTTGTTCTTCATTGGTCGAAGATGAAGTCATTTCATCCGGGTTCTTCGTCGGTTCACCAGGCGAAGACGGTTCGATCGTCGGTCAACCTCGTGCTCGAAGTCTTCGTCGTTGTCTTCGTCCTTCCTCAAAAATCTCCAGATCTTGTTTTCATTTTTTTTTTTTCTTCATTTTTATTTTTTAAGATTCATATGATGTTAGTGGTTAGATTCTGATTTTTGGTTATTTTTTTAATTTTTTTTTTGAATTTCTTTTCTTATATGTGTTGGATTTTGTGTATCTTTTATGGTTTTGAATTTTGTGTATCTTTTCTGTTTTTGAATTTTGTATAAGCATTTTTTGTCATTATTTTGAATCATTAGTGTCTTATATTGTTCCTACATTGTTTTCTTTAAAATTTGATGGCAAAGACTAAAAAAAAAACTTTTTTTACCTATACCAGTATCCTATTGCTACGGGTCTTACTAAAAACCGCAGTAATAGACTTCATTTTTTAGTATTAAAAAACATACATATTGCTGCGGTTTTCGCTAGAAACTGCAGCAATATGTTAAAATATTATTGCGGTTAAAAACCACAGCAATATATTAATTACCTATTGTTGCCCCCTTAATTGTTGCGCGACCAAAACCGCCGCAATAGGCCACTTGATGATCGCAGCAATAAGCATTTATTCTACTAGTGTAAATTATAAGTTACTGGAATTTTAGAAAGGTTGTTATAAATGGAGTTTTATGGATTTTAATGACTAGTATATTAGTACTATGTTAGGGAAAAGTAGACTTAAAGTATTTCAAAGTTGCTGGAATTTATTTGGAGTATTGATTATAGATTCTATTGGTTGTTTTAGATGGAGATTTCTCTGTAAGCGACTTCTAAAGTTGTTATAAGTGGTCTATCAATTTGTCTACATAGGGTACATACATACTTATGTGTTTTTGATGTAGTATCATGATTTTGAGAAGGAAAAGTTATGTAGTATCATGTATAGGAACTTTGTGAGTTCATATATGATTTCTATTATGATTGGATTTTACATGTTTTATGCATGTGTGCGAACATGTTAAGTATTCAATCTGAATATGAGATTAATATCATGTTTGTATGAAATATTGATGCAAGCATGTTGTTGGGAATTTTATTTATTAATTCACATGGAAAAATTAATATATTTATCAGTTGGATCATGATAGAATCATGTGTTCCCTTATATTATTAATTTCACTTCTCTATAAGAACTGTGGGCCTTATTTGGTAAGTTGATAATTTCTACCTTTGAAAGATAAGTTGGTTGTTGGCTAGGTTCAACAAATAAGAAGGATTGAAATAAAGAGGGAATTAATCTTGGGTTGTAAGTTGTATGATCACTTGTAACGCCCCGAAAATTCATAACCTCATTTAAACACATATACTTATAGTTGGTAGTGAAAACTAGGCTTAAACCTGTGGTTTATGGGACACTAATATGAGAATTAGCTTAAATAGTCTTAGAGAATGTAATTCTTAAAACTTACCAATAATAGCTATAATAATAATATAATATTCCTAACTCACAAGATACAAAATACAGACAACAGCATCGATACACGAGATCCATCCTGAACACTCTCTCTTGCAGTGCTACTAGCTTGAGCACACGAACCCTTACTATTAGTGGCCATACTAGATTCTTTAACACTCATTAGCAGAAATACATTTTACCAACGATTTGTCAACCGTCTGACCATACCTAAAACATAAAAGCAAAATGTTATGAGCCGAGGCTCAGTAACAAACTACCCCAGCAGCGTAAACTCATTTCAACTCATTTTATTTGCAAAATAGGGATAAAAAATAATTCAAACATTTGTCGAAATAACATTTATTTAGCTTCACCTTTATAAACCATCAATCCTTTTATTCATTTTTACTCTGGTTGCTGCAAAATTAGTCAGGTCTAGGACGTCTCCCAGCCATGTGTATGCACCACAGTGCAAGGACCTGTGTCCCGGGCATTACCCTACACCAGTAACGGGTCAGTGCCCTAATAAACAGTAATGGGCCAATGCCCCCAGTAAACAGCTCGGTACGTATAGGACCGCCAATCAGCTCAGCAAACCAATTCTTTCACTTTACGTTATCATGTTCCTTAACTTTTAATATTCATGGGTGATAATTATCAGTCATTCATCTCAGCTCTACCTCAATGATTAACGTAGCAAAATCATTTCATATCACATCATCTTTTCATAAACCATAGCTCATGATAATCCATACAGTTCATAAAAATCATAAAATGTACTTACAAATAAATCATAGTAGTCATCCCGCAACTCAAGAATAATCATTTTGATAAACTTTTACTAAATCACATTGTTCTCATATTTCATAAAGATATTTAAAGGAAATTGCGGGCACTAGCAATAGATATTACCTTGATTGCAGAATAATAATAATCCTCTTCTTAAGTCCTTGATACCGTCCTTACTGAGCTCGAAGGAACGAGTTTCTTCTAAGTTTCAATACGAGTATTTTATAAGTTAGTAATCAATAGAAATTATTAGTATTAGTGCATTTTAAGTACGATTCATAGTTTACAATATTATTTATACAAGTTATATAGTCTAACTTAATTAGTGTTTGCGTAACATGTTAATGTTATAATAGTTTATCCAAAACCTTTGTACTTATCTCATGATAATCTATAGATATTACTTAGGAATCAAATTAAAAGTATTACTCATATTTCATTTAAATAGTTGTACTTATATTAGTCACTTAGTTATCAAAATTATAAGTGATTATAACTTTTAAACTAGTTTAGGAGTATATGTTAAAACATGTTATAATTTAAATAAATCTAAATCTTAAATCTTGATCACATATATATTTTATTATAGACTAACTATAAATATTTACTAAACTTGGTAATATTATTTTATAAAGTGATTTCATTAACTAATTATTATAAACATATATTAGTCTTGCTATTAGAAATATATCATTCAGCCCACTTAAAAAGGTTCATAACAAAAAGGAAAAATTGCCAAAAATAAGCCAACCTTTGATTGGTATTCCACATTTAAGCCAAACTTTGGAAAATCCAGAAATAATACAACCTTTGAATCAGTTTTGCCAATTTTGGGTCGAGGGGTTTAGGTTACCTACAATTACAGGTTGCAACAAGTTAATTACGATTAACTAAAGATTAATTATGAATAATTATGATTTTATTGACTAATTATATTTAATTGTGAATAATTATGATATTGACCCAACTCAGCCCCAACCACCGCCACACCACTGCCACTGATCACCACACTCACCCATGAACCAGCACCACCAACGAACCCACCACAACCACCTCAGCAACCAGCCCACCACAGTCACCCACCGCATCACCACCCTTCAACCTCAGACCAACCCCAACACCCCCACATTCGAATTTCACAACTACCGAACACCACCCACCAATCCACCCACACTAACCACCACTAAACCCATTGCCACTAATACCACTAAGCATTACTAGACCGAACCCACCCCCACTAGACCACACCCAACACCGCCACCAGCCACTGAACCACCACCATCAAACTAACCCCACCAAATAACCACCATCCACCCAATATCTCCATAACTGAGCCATACAAGCCCCCACTAAACCAAACCCCCTAACCAAACTACCCAAACCTCCACTAACCCAAATCCCTAACTGAACCACCTAAACTCCCTAATCGAACCACCCAAACCCTCAAACCCAACAACCATCGAATCAATCCCACTTACTGTAATAGCCTATATTTTAAGCAGGTTTAATAACGACTTTATAAATGAGATTTGATAAGTATAATAGCTGATATTTTCAGACACGTTTTAGTCAAAGTTAGCTATGCTCATATTAGTAAAGAAATTACTTTGAGAATTTTTTTTTATCGTCTAAAGTAAGTTCCAAGAACAAATAAGTTAGTATGAATTTTACATAATAGAGATATTGAGTTAAGGATTTTAAGCTTTGAAATAAAGAGAAACCCATTTTTAATTACAATTTATTTCTCCTCACTCATGCTATCTACTCTAGATGCTAGAGCATCACTCTCTCCTCTTCATAACTTCTCAATCAAGTGCCAAAGTGTATTTTTCCCATAGATCAATTATTCTCTTCAAGATTTCATTTTAATTACCCAAGTGGTTAAGAATTGGGAGAAACCTTAAAACCAAAATAAAACCCCAAACAATAATTTGCTCTCTCCTCTGATTTTATACCCCGTAATTTGCATGTTCAATTTCTGCATTATGGAGTCAAAATTTGCCAAAACTTATTACATGAAAGTTGTAGATTCGAAAAGTTATTGAAGTTAGACCCAAAAATCACTTGATTTGGAGTTTGGAGCTATAATTTATGGTCTTTGCAAGTTTGGTGTTGCTACCTTCATTTCTCTCTCCTCTGTTTTTATTCCGACAATCTGTTGCCCCAATTATGTACAATATGCAATCCAATTTTGCTCTTTATTGCTGAATCAAAGTTGTATATAACTTCGAGATAATGAATTTGGGCACAAAAATCACTTGATTTGGAGTTCGGAGGTATGAGTTATGGTCTTTGTAAGTTTGGTGTTGCTACCTTCATTTCTCTCTCCTCTGTTTTTATTTTGACAATCTGTTGCCTCAATTATCTACAACATGCAATCTAATTTTGCTCTTTGTTTCTGAATCAAAGTTGTAGAGCACTTCGAGCTAATGAATTTGGGCACAAAAATCGCTCAATTCGGAGTTCGGAGCTATGAGTTACGCCTTATACAAGTTCAGCACTGCTGCTGTACTTTGTGTTGCGTTGCTGCCGTGGTTGGCTTTGTTTTCCCATGTTGTCATTTCTAACTTGCTTGCCTTGTTGCTGCCATTGTGTTGGTATTCCTTTCCATATGAAGGTATAAGCTAATTTTTCTTAATTCCTCATCTCCTTTGATTCCAATTCAAGTGTGGTGCAACTGAATTTTATATTCTGATTTTAGAAATAAATTGGTTCTCAATTTTGTTATTGATTAGCAAATATAGTTATGATAAGAGTTGTTAAACTTAAATATTGAATATTTTATCTTTCTTATTGGATTGAAGCTTCTAATATGAAGTAAGCCTCTTAAGTAAGTTTATAAAAACTGATTTTTATAAATTATGTTGTTTGATAATGCTCTCTGAAATCAAAATGAATAATTAGAGATAGAATTGATGTTGTGAGTTGGATTAGTAGAATGGGTCGTATATAAGAGTTGGGGTGGTTAGTTCATGGAAGAGCTTAGAAAGTATGAGTAATTCAATTTGTTTATCTAAATTGTTGTGAGGATGGTTAATGATTATTGTTATTGTTTTGAGGTCGTTGTTGGAGTATGTATATGGAGATAAATTATGAAGTTCGAGCTATAGTGGTTATCCAGAATGTCAAGTTATTGGGAATTGTTTCAAGGTACACACATGTCCTTCCACCTTTGAATCTATATTCGTGTTTTATGTGATTTCATGTGCTGAGCTTAATACCTTTATATAAATACAAAATATTCAAAGTGTTATTCGTGTGTTTACAAGAGTTGTTAACTACATATTTGGTTTTAAGCTACGAGCAAAGCTTTTATGTGATGAGTTTTACTGAGTGATATTTTTATGAAGAACTGATTGGAGGTAGTTGAATCCTTCAATAATATAGATGTGTGATATTATTAAACCTACTTGTTTCCACATCGAATTTATAATAAGCTTCTTATGCTTAGTAAGTTGATCTTTTATATGAAAGTGTAGCTATGAGAATTAAAGCAAAGGATCTTTAGTATATCTAACTATATAATTAAATGGTTTTACAACAAGTACTCCGATTTATGAACTAAGTCGGGACGTCGACTCGATATATGTATGAACTTGCTCTCGATTTAAACTATAGTTATATTTGAAAGTTTCAGAGAAAAAGAAAGGAATTTTGATCAAGGATGTTAGAGTTAAAATTTCAGGTTTAAGACAATTGTGAAAATATATGTGATATAAGTTTAATATGGAATTCTGAAAGTATGAAAGACTCTTTATTATGATTTGAGATTTTGATTATATATGATCATGAACTTTGAAAATTATGAACTGGAGTTATGAGCAAATATGGACTCATGAAATTATAAATCAGGTTTTTCTAGTTCTATTAATGACGGGGAGGATCTTCACTCCTACTTAAATTTTTATGAAGAATTTCTCATAGGAAAAAGTCTCTCGAATTTAGGTCAATTTAATGAATATTATTTTCGGAATTTAAGTTTGGAAACACACGTAGGTCTAGTGAAACAAGGTATATCTTTACTGAATATCATGGATGAATTATGTTATATGGGGTTTGCAATTTAAGTTAGAATGAGTTTGATGTGAGATGGGTACTTGTGAAGTTCTGTTTAAGAAATACAATTGTCGCTTTGAGGATATTATTAGAAGTAGTCAAATATCCCAAGATTTACTTATGGCGTATAAACAAGGCTGAATGGTATCACCCGAAGATGTCTCCGAAAATAATATGGAGCTTGGTTATATAAGAATGAAGATTTGTGATGTCATAATTGAAGGATGAAATAAATGTTGGGAGGTTCTAACTAAGAATGAAGATGATTGTGGATGTAGATTAGATAGATATGGAATAGTAAATTTGGATGTGAATTTCAAAAGTCAAATATTGATTTATGAGTTAATGGAGTTGTCACGAGAGGTTTGTGAGTTCAGAGGATGTGTAGGATTTGAGATATGAATATCGTATCAGTGAAATAAAGGATCCAATCTTGGTGGTGGTTTAGAGTAGTATCGATTATAGAGATATAATTTACAATACTTATGTAATGAAAGATCATACCCGCAAAGGGGTCAATATAAGAGTTTGGAGCATAATTTTTTCTACTGGATGAGTAAGATATATAAATGGATGTTGGGAAATAAAAATATAAATCTAGATAATAGAGAGTATGGTAATTAAAGATTAAATACAACGTGTATGTGTTAAGACTAATATGAGCTTCAGTCAAATATGGGGAAGTATGGTTGTGAATTATAAATTTAAGAAGGATGAGGACAACGAGTTGAGTATTGGGAAATATGGAGTGAGATATTTTGAGTTGCCATAGTAATTGTAGGTGATTTGTGATAATGTAATAAGTTATATTCTGGCAATGAAAGTTCATGTATTGGGAATAAGAAAACCTTTAAGGGGAAAATTCATATCATGAGAATTTTGGAATGCTATAGTTTAGATGCTATAAGTTAAAGATGGAAGTCCAAGTACAAAGAGAAACTATTATGATGAAGGGAATTGTCAAGACATGTTAGAGGATACCTTATAGTCTACAAGTAAAACATTACAGGTTAATCGCACGAGCTTAGAATTGGGTCTACATAATAGTTATCTTATAAGTCTTTGAGAAACATATTTTACATTTTGATTATGTTATGGGTTCGACTGCGAAGAGACATTTGATTTCGAATACGTTTTATGTATATTACTTCCCTTAAAAGAATATTTGAGGTAAGTGAGTTATTTGAGATTCGATTGTGTTATAATAAGATTATTGAGGTTCAGGTATTTTGGATATGTTATTACATTTCAACTTTGTTTTTTTTATATTAATTTACGGAGAAAGTTTAAGTCGTTGATACACTTTGAATTGAGTATGCGATACGAATTAAGAACAAGAGTATAAGTTTTGAAATATAAGTGTGTGTTATTGAGAAAATAAGCATTATGATTTAGTTATTGTTTTATGGGGAAAGTAAACAACGTTTATGGAGCGAGATGCTTAATATGCGTTATGGAGCAGGTATTGTTCCTTTGAGTAGTCATGATCCAAAAGTTATTGAGGTTAAGTTTTGGAAATTCCTAATTTAAAGTACCGAGCAGGAAGTTATGTTCATTTGAAGTTCAGTATTTTTGCTAATTATTTTGACAAAAGTTCCAAATGTTCAAGTTAACTCAACCCTTTTGGTAAAGTTTAAATGAGCACACTAAGTGCCTATACGACTTTTACAAGCAGTAAAGAATTGATTATTTCCTTATATCTTTACACGTAACTAATATGTGAAATTTTTGACGTAAAACAAAACATTTCAAAAGAAGATCCAAGTCTTGCAATGAATAGCAACACCATAGTAGTTGTGATTTTTTTTTTCCTCTTCATGGATAAATATGTGTTCTTTGGAACACATGTGGTATTGATAAACTGTGCATTTAAACAATTTATGTAAATAAACTATGGATACAAGTGGGTAAAGGCCGATACCAAAAGGTACGGTATGAACAACAACCCTTGGAGGATGGGTGATCTCCTTCCGAACCCTCGCTGGGTGGGTGAAGTCCAGCAGATAATAAAAATGGGACATGTCCTGGTTAAGGCTTGCAAGCATAAATATTTAAATGGTAGGGTGACGACCTCCATTAGCTTAGAGACACTCCGCTCCTTGTGTAAGGTGCCCCTCTCTATTCGTGTTCGCTTTACCCAAAGAAATTAAATGCTATAGACCCAAAGGGTTTTGAATGATCTAAGTGGTGATCTTTATGATAAAAATTCATACTTTAATGCGATTGTGCAAGGATAGTAATCCTGAAATTTTTAAGCAAGCAACTTACTTGTGAAGCATGCCGAATTCTAGCATGAATTGTATATGAATGGTCTTAAGCCACCAAAAATGAGATTTTGATGACTTATTATTCAACTTGTTGTAAATTTGTCCTTATAGCAAGAGCTTATTATTTAGTATATGTATGAGTACTCTTTATCGTACTTTCTATTAAGGGTTACTGGTGTCGTAATAAAAACATTTCTAACTTTGATTTTAATCTTTTTTGAAGTTTGGGATTGTTCCACTTGATGAGTAATAAACCGCACAACTATATTTAAGCCACTAAAATGAATTTCTAGTTGGATAATGTGTGTACTCAGTTTTTCTGATTTTGTTCTTGGAAGCTGTCCTGGTGGGGGCAGGGTTCATTGTTAGTGATTTTGCAGGGTTGATGTTGAGGACTTGGAATATGATTATTGTTCAAGAAGAAGATTTTTATGTTATGGAATGGGTTGAGGTAAAGTTAGATGCTTTGTTTGGAAGTATTCGTAATCTGTTATTTGATTTCAAGTTGTTATTTTGGGCCCCTGACCCACATATCCAGAATTTTTTTAAAGTATTGTTTCCGCTGTGAATAAATGTAAATTCGAGGTTTGTTAAGTATTGATTATGTTTGGTTTATCTTAAGTGTGATTAGTTAGTAGCTCGGAAGTGCGGGCTGTTATACTTACCCTCACCTAAAATGAACCCAGTCAGCCACCATCCAAAACCTTAACCACCAAAAAAACCTACCCAACCACCACGAAAAACCCCCATAACCAAGCTACACCAACCACCATTACAAATCCCCACAACTCATCTACTACTAATCGAACAACACCCTATCGAAGGATCTCGTCCAAAAAAAAAACAAAACAAATAGAAGAGAAAGGAGATGTGATGGTGGCGTTGGCACGGCGCGACAGCAGTTAGGCGAGTAGTGGTTGCGGTGGTGGTAGGCGATTGGTGGTTGCAGTGGTGGTAGGTGATTAGTGGTGGCGGTGGTGCTGAAGAGAGTGAGAAGGTGGAGAGAGAAAGAGAGGAGATTAGAATAAAGAGGGGAGAGAGAAATCAGAATTTAAGGGGAAAAAATCAAAATAAATTACCTGTGAAGCCGATTTTAATTAATCTGACTTAAAATTGGCAAAACTGATACAAGGTTGTATTATATCCGGATTTTCAATAGGTTGGCTTAAATGTGGAAGATGTGTCAAAGGTTGGCTTATTTTTGGTAACTTTTCGTATTTAGTTTTGTTTATAGCTGAGTATTTTTGAAACTAAATGAAAAGGTGAGGGGTTTATTAGGAGAGTGCAAAAATATGGTGGTAATTTAGGTAATATGGTAATCATTAAAGAATAAGTCAGTAATTAATTATCCTTAACTATAAGCATAAACCAATGAGGACGAAGAGGTAGTATTTCAGTGAAGTATCACCTTGAATTTCAAGATATTGTCCATGATTTAAATGTTCGTCCCAATAATATGTTAAGGCATTCACTTATAGTGGCAACGGACACAGACCTCTATTACGTTATCTAATGGATTGTTTAATCTTATACCTAATCATATTTTCAATTTTACGATTTGACTTACTTCGTGCCTTTGTCTTTTTTTTTTTATATACAGGTAAGAGATAATTTTTCAAAATACCTTCCTATTTTAGTAATATAATAAAAAAAAATACCCCAAAATGCTTCCCAATATTCGCAGAAAATCTAAAAAAAAATGGTGTCGACAGAAGCAATATGATTTAGACGGGACAGACGGGCAGTTACAAAGAAAATAAAAAAGAATCCTAAGTGGGACACGTGTGTCGACAATCTTGCATGCGAATCCACAACGTGGCGATTGGTAGATCAACCAAACTTGTTTTTATTGAAGTGGCTTCTTTCTAGTTTCTACTTTAGAAAATTGAAAGGTTGAAAGTTGAAAGAAATCACAATTCACACACGCTAAGAAATCCATAAAAGAAGAGCAAGAAGAGAAGTAGCAAGATATAAGAATCAAAGAAAAAGATGGGATCAGAAACGTTTGTGGAAGTCATACTAGCAATTTTGCTGCCACCTCTTGGCGTCTTTCTTCGTTATGGCATTGCGGTAACTTCTAATTCCTTCTTCATTTCTGTAATTAAAGCATTTACTAGTTACTCTACAAACAAAGTGATCATTTAGTGGTGTTAGCATTACCTCTGATATACGTCTATACCAATTTCATTGCCAAATTGTTTTATTTAAGTGTATAAGAGTCTTAATGGGGCAGTGATGTAGATAGGTTTGTAATTTTATTCTTGAATTTTGCTTTTGGAGTTTTAGGAACTCAAGAATCGTTTGGTGAAAGAGAGGTAGTAGGAGAGCAAGATAGAAACATGCTTCAATCTACGAAAGCAGGGTCTCAAAATTTTGATAGGGGAAAAGGCCCAAACAATAGAAGAAAAAGTTGAAAATTGGATTGTAGAGGAGTGATATGGAGTTTTTGTTAGTAGTAAATTCTTGTGCTTCTCCTTAATTTCTTCGCCAAGTCTTATGAATGGCTAACCGGCCGTGCGTGAATCTAGATTAGGACGAGATTTTTCTCCGTCCTTACTTGTTAGGATAATTAGCCTTACATGTACCAATACGTGCTATCATACCATATGTGGGATAGCGTGGGATAGTATATGAAGTAGAAAATAAAACTAATAGGGAGAGAAGACTGTTTTTACATTTTGTTTTCTAAAAAATTATTTTCTATTTCCCTTTTTGGGAAATTCTCACTAGTACCATCCAACTATTGACTTTTCTCAACTGTAGACAATTTGTTTTATTATCTTCCCAATAATACCACTATATTTATGACTTTTTATTTAAAGTGTTTTATTGTTAATAGAAATTAGGCTAAACTTTAAATGTAACTCATAAATATTAAAAAAAAATATATATTTACCCTAACTAATACTTAGGCTGTCATACGCACTACCCAAACACTAAAAATTCATCCTCATCAAAATTGGACCTTCCTCACTTAATTGGAAAGTGATCAATCATCGGAATGTTGAAATATAGGAGAAAAAGTTAAGATAATGGGTAGGATTGTATTTCTACTTTATAGCCATTAATAATATCAATTTATTTTTAATAAAAAAATTAATTTAATTAAGAAGTCATAAACATAGTGGTATCATTGGGAAGGTAAAAGAATAATGCCTACCATTGAGAAAAGTCGATAATTGGATGGTACCAGTGAGAATTTCCCTTTTTTTTTTATTTAAATGAAAAAGTTAGTTATTTTTTTTTTCTTTTTCGATTTTTTTTTGGTGTCCCATGTTTTTTCTTATATAAAAGAAATATTAGCGGGTGCTTGGGATTAAAATAATAAAATGTTATGCTAATGTGCTTGGGATTAAAAATGTTAGAATCTAAATTAACTTGTCGTTAATTAGTAATATATAATATATTAATGACTCAAAAACAAGCACATTCAAGCCTAATGCTCTACTTCCCCAAGTAGTTAGGTCATTATCCAATTTAATGTAACTAGCATATGAGTTATTATGATATAGCAACAATCTATTCCTCCCATCTCGTCAAAAAAAAAAAAAACAATCTATTCCTCCCACGTAGGTCAACCCTCAATTTCTCTTTCTTAGTGTTGGAGACTAGTTTATTCCAACGAGTAAACCAAAAAAAATTTATAAGTATCATTATCTCTAAGATAAGTAATTCCTACCGTCGGTTTGGTAATTGGTTATAAATGATGGTAATGGGAATGAATTTGTGGGTAAGTTTGTGAAGAATATTATTGTCCATTCTCATAGACAGTCATAGTAATGCTAATTTATCCTAAAGTGTTTACTTTAATTTTCGAATTTTTATTCTTATCCAATACCACTTTGTAGGTGGTAATGAGTGATGATGAAAATTGCCAATGGAAAAAAATGTCTCTCTATGGAGATTTTAAGGGTGCTTCCCTACTAAAATTACACTTAATATTCATTTCCATTACTAAACGGATCCGAAAAGTTATTAGTAACCCCTATTATTGTAACAAGTCCCCTGTATAGTTAGCCATAATTAAAAAAACAATTAATTTCTAATATCAATTTTCCCTTCCACCAATTACCCCAAATTTTGGTGTGGATTAAAGAGTTAATTATGGACATTCTTAATTTTGTAAGTTATGAAAAGGGTATATAGAACGAATTGGGGGTACACTTGCAATCTTTTCCCTGATAGATAGGTCACTTGTATAGTTGTATAGAATGAATCGGATCATTGGTCATGGTCTAAAAGATATTTTAGAGGCTCGTAAAGGCCCATTTACGAACTAGTGACAAATATTTGGCGGGATCTTTTTTAGAGAGGAGACTCACATAGACACATACTCACGTGTTATTTTTGGTTTCTGCATTAGGGTAATAAGTACTTTTATAAAGAGGTGGTAATTAGTTCACCAAAAAAAAAGAGGTGGTAATTTTGAAAATATTATTCATATCTCACAAATTAGATATTATTCTAGTATGTAATATGATCGTTTTTATTTGAGGAGAAATGTAACAATATCTTAATTTAAGAACAATTGGTTTGTCTTATACTTCTGTGCTTGTAATTTGCAGGTTGAGTTCTGGATTTGTTTGCTATTGACGATTTTGGGTTATATTCCAGGCATAATATATGCTCTTTACGTGCTTGTTGCATGAGTTGGTGACATGAAATTTCTACTTCATTAATTTTGTAATTATATGGAGAAAAAATGTATTCTGGTAGTGTTATCTTTCAATTCCTTATCTTTGGGTGTTATATTCTGTTTTTTGCATTAATATGTATGGATTTAGTTTTTTTGTACTAGTATTTGTGGTGTGTAAAGTATACATATTATGCAATATGTAGATTCAGATTTGGTTACATCAGTTTATGTACTTGACTCGTAAGTTTTCTAAAATTTTCTTTTATGTTCTGATAAGTAAGACCTGGTCTGGTGGCTAGTGGTAGGATTTTCACTTGGGTGATTCGAAGTTTGAAGTGAAGGTCTTATGTTTAATCCAGTGGCGGAGCTAAAATTCTCAAATTGGGAGGACAAATTTTGGACATCGGGAATTCGGGTGAAACTTTTAGAAAAAAACACTTCCAACACAAATTGTTAATACTTAATGTTTTATATCTTAAATTTCAAAATGCTTATAGGTGTGGGTTTTTTAAAAGCAATAGGGGTCAACAAATTTGGTTGCACACCGGTCACTAGAGTCCATCTGCAAGCTATGGAAAAATGCATTATCTAGTTTCAATGAAACTGGTATAAAAATACAAAGGCAACTATGGTGTTAAGAATACTTCAATAAGAAGGGCATACATAATCAAAGTGATTCCTATGAATTAACTAAAAGGACAAAAATACCCTATAATTTATAAGTCATATGTTGCCGTTAATATGGTTGCATCAATTATCCTTAAGTATATTAAATTAAGCCACATAATCTCTATTATATAAGAGAAGGGGGAGCTATGGTGTCCTCTTTTGAACTGACTATTTTGCCCCCCTTTCCTTTCTAAATTACAAAAGGAATCTCAAAATTAGAATCAGGACGCAAAAAACTACCGAAAATTAATTTAACACTCACTACCAAATCACTTAAAAGAAGAAATTTCAAATCACTCATAATTAAGAAAATCATGTATAAAATCACACAAATCACTCAAATAATCAGAAACTTTATTAAACAAAATTAAATACAAAGTAAAACTAATAACCTAGAACGTCAATACATACAAAAACTTTACTACAAAAATTTACTTACAAATCACTGTTCTCAAGAACCATTCACAATTACATACTCAGAAAAGTTACCTATAAACACAAATTTGAAAAAAGCATAAGATCTTGACGGCGATATCGCACATTCATCCATCGGCAATTTGCGAACTTCGAAAAAGGAATAATTCTTTTAACCTTCAAAATTATTTCACATTTAGTTGAAATAAACAATAGGAAATTAGTTGACTGTTATGTAGTTAAAAAATGGAGATGACAACAATGAGTTCAAAAGGGCTTTTATACAATCAGACTTAAATTTAATTCATTTTCATATAAACAAATTTAGTTTTTTCAAAAAAATGCCAATATTAAAATTTTTGCCCATAACTTTTGCAAAAAATCCATGTTCAGAAATAAATTTTGAAAAACAAAACAATATCAAACTTTTTGCGAACAATTTTTGCAAAAATCCATTTTCAGAAAAAAAAAACTAAATTAATTTGCGAAAAGTAACGATTTTTGTTTTTCTCAAAAAAAAATCCAATATCAAATTGTGTATGAAAAAAAATCAAAATTTCATTTCAAATATAATTGAAGCTCAAATTGTTAAAATTTAAAAAGGACAAAAATTAAAAGATGAAAATTTTTAAATATCAATGTGTGCAAACTAATTTAGAAGTTAGACAAGGAAAAAAACTGAGGTGTATTTGTAGTGAAATCATAATTTAGAAGTTAGACAAGGAAAAAAAATTATTTACTTTTTATAGTGTTTCCATATATAATAAACTTTTACTATATTTGGACCTATCTCTTTCTATTATATAATAGCGATTAAATATCAAGGTAAAAAGGTTTATGTAAAATATCATTCAAGAATTAAAGTACAACATATCTCTATTATATAAGGGAGGGGGGGAGCTATGGTGTCCCCGAATGAAGAGACTATTTTACCCTTTTCCTTTTAAATTACAAATCCACTTAAAACCAAAGGGAGATTAAATAAAAATACTGAAAATATAATTATAACAATCACTCACAAGTCAACTAATATTATAGAATTCGATATTTTACATTATACAAATCACTCACATGAGGAAACTTAACAAAACTAAATAAATCACCTACAAACTACAACCAATACACTACACGTCAATACATACTCACAAAAATTTGACTTGAAATCCAAGTGTCCACTTTCTTCACAATATATGAAGTAGTGTACTTAATTTAAAAATCAACTAAAAAATTATAATATTAGAAATCATAGATAAATTCAATAAAATTTCTATTTTGTTCATAGAATTTTGACCTTGAAAAGTAAAAAAAGCAAGAGACTGGTGAGAGACTTAAGTGACAGAGGCTAAACCAATTAAATTTTGTAACTAAAAATAATTATACTTTGTTTGTCTAATGTTCAAATTTTGACTTTTACATAAGTCGAAAAAAATCGAGTTCATGTCTTGAAAAGAAAGCACGCATCGCGTGCAAAAAATGCTAGTAACCCAATTAAACTAGGTCAATAGTCATCTTTTAAAAAAAAGTAGGATAGAAGTGAACAAGACAGCAAGACTAATTTATCATGCAAGCACCCAAAGAACCAATTCCACATAAAATTGTGAAGTTAAAGAATTTTATAAGCAAGGATATATTTCATCTATGCAGTTACATATTTTTATTTAATGAAAATATCTTTGCCGATCAAAATCTTGGACCTGAGCATCTATTGGGCTTACAAAATAGAAACTCACCCTACACATCGAGAACCATCCCACTTTCAAAAACCTCCACACTTTCCTCTTCCTCTTTCATCTTCCTCTTCCTCTTCCTCTTCCTCTTCAACTTTCTGTTTCTCTAAGGCTCCGTTTGGTAGGGCGTAAAACATTTTCAGTGTAAAATGATTTTCATGAAATACAATTTACAATGTAAAACACAATTCCAAAATTAGTTTTCCGTTGTTTGGTTCGATGTAAGAAAAATGATGAAATGAAAGGAAAATGAAAGGGAAAGTAAGGATGTAGTGAGTGGAGTGTACAAGAGAGATAAGGAAAATTCTTTCAAAAAAAAAAAAGAGATAAGGAAAATAGTTTTCCCTTCATTTTGAAAGGAAAATGGTTTTTCCATAATTGGGAGAGCAATTTTACCCAAAGGGAAAATGGTTTTACACTCTTTTGCCAACCAAACAATGTAAAACTGAAAATAGAGGAAAACCGTTTTCCGGGAAAACGTTTTACGCCCTGCCAAACGGAGCCTAAATGAAAATATAACAATGTCAGCGATGATGCAGCCACATATCATCCTTCTAAGTTAAGGCACATACACATCTCAAGGTAAAGCTCAACCAATCAGCAATATTAATGTGTGCTCTGCCATCGTCAATTTTGTGCGCTTATCATTATCCGTCTCTTTAAATTTGGATATTTTCTTCCTTTCTCTCTCAATTTCTCAATCATCATCGGTGGCTTTTGGTTTCACAATTTTTTTATTTTTTTTTTATTTTTGTGAATTTCTTTTTCCAAAGTGGGGGGACATCTATCCCCATGTCCCTTGCTGGCTCCGCCCCTGGTTTAATCCTACCACTAGGATCTGTACTTTGAATCTCAGATAAGATTGCGTGATCGTAAAATTAATGTTAAAAATTTACAAGCATTAATAGAGAAAGGTTATACATGCATAGGATTTATATGGAGACTATATACACCATCAATCAGGGTTGTGCAAAGACTGGGGGTGGTTCGAAATTCGGGCCAGATTGGAAAGGACCGAAGATATTCAGGATCGGTCCTTGGTCCACAAAAAAACTTGATCTCGATACAAACTCGGAAAATTTCGGTCTGGATGGTTGATCGAAATTTATATTTATTTTCGTAAAAAAAAGTTCATATGTTAAAGAATTTTAAAACGTTAGAAAGTTAAAAACCTATTATTTATTATTGTAGGATTATTGTTACTAAAGTCTAGTAACTTTAATGTATCTAATATGTGTGTGTGTGTGTATATATATATATATATATATATATATATATATATATATATATATATATATATATATATATATATATATATATTTCTATATAGGGGCGAGATCACATGAGAATGCTCCTTACATGAGAAATGAGAATAAATCTCAACCACACGATTGGATTAGAGTTACAACACTTGTTCATTAGAGTTATACCTCCCTAAAAAATTTTGAGCCCAAAAAAAAAAAATTTTTGAACTTTTTTTTTTCTTATATTCATTTTTTGGAGTTACATCACTTTTTCGTTAGAGTTACATCACTTATTCATAAGAGTTATATCGAATAAACTTCATTCTCATTTCTCACATAAGTATGCATTCTCAAAGGAACTCATTTCTATATATATATATATATATAAATGAAATATATTTTTTTACAAAAATAAACTACGGTCCAACAGGTCCAAAATCGGACGGGATAGAAAATTATGTTCCGGTCTCCATTCGATAAAAACCCGAATTTCGGTCCATCGATCTAGTCGGTTCTAGTCTGGTCCGGTCCTGGGCCGCTGTACACTTTTTCACCAGGTACCCTTGTGGTTTTTCAAAATTAATGGGGTACCCCTAATTTTTAAAAAATGCACCAGGTACCCTAATTCTTTAAGTAAAATGCACGAAATGCCCTTAATGACTAACGGTGTCAAGTTTCCATTAGTCATTAGGGTTAATTAACCTCTCTAACCCTAATTAAACCCTACTTAACTAACTAAACCCTAACCTAATCCCATAACTTGAAACCCTAAACCCACAACCACCACCCAACCACCAACACCTCCCCTCCCCCTCCCTCCCTCACCCCCTGCAGTAGTCTCCTCCCCTCTTGATGTCCCCAACTCACCCCCACCCCCACCCCCGTTAGCATCCCCCTCCCCTAGCAAAAATCACCACCACCTCCCCCTCTAAAACTGATTTCGAAAATCATTTTCAAAATCATTTTCGAAAACATTTTCGAAAAGGATTTTCGAAAACATTTTCGAAAAGGATTCTCGAAAACATTTTTTCGAAATTATTTTCGAAAACCAATTTTGAACTCATTTTCGAAAACCAATTTTGAATTAAGTTTTTGAAATAAAAAAAATCAATGAAGTAGGAGAGAGAAAAAGAAATGAAGAAGAAGGAGGAATTTCGAACCCATTGGTCGACTTTTTTCAGAAATTTCGGAGAAATCCAAGAGATGGCTGGTGTTTTGTAGCCCAGTTCGACGGTGGTGGGGCGATTTGACAGGGGGTGGGGGAGGGGGATTTGACGGGGGTGGGGGAGCTACAGGAGAGGGGAGTTGCGGCTACGGGGGTGGTGGGAGGGTGGGGGTGAGGGGAGGGCGGTTGTGGGTTGGGGGAAGGCAGGGCGGCTGCGGGGGTGGGGGAAGGGTAGGGGGTTGTGGTGGTAGGGTTTAGGGTGGGGTGAGTGTTAGATTAGGGATTAGGGTTAGGGTTAGGTTTAGAGGGGTTAGAAGGGTTAATTAACCTTAATGACTAATGGAAATTTGACGCCGTTAGTCATTAAGGGCATTTGGTGCATTTTATTGAAATAGTAAGGGCACCTGGTGCATTTTTTAAAAATTAGGGGTACCCCATGAATTTTGAAAAACCACAGGGGTACCTGGTGAAAAAACCCAAAAAACAATCATATCATCAATTGAAAAAATGAAAAAGAGGGAAAAGAGAGAAATTTTGGGAGGGAAATTTTTCGCTGGTTGGAGCCAAACATTTACGTTCCCAAAATTCGACCAACAACTAATGCACACCTAGAAATCTACACACTAGTTATACAATACCTCATATTATCATGTTTATAATGAATTTGGGGTTAAATGACTCGAAAAGTACAAATTAGACGGAAAAAGATCAAAATAGGCCTAAAATCATATGACAACTTTATCTAGTTCATCAACAAATCAAACAAAAAATAAAACATGCAAAGAAATTAAACTAGTTACCTCTTAACTAGAGGTGATCATGGGCCGGGCCGGGCCGCGGCCAAAAATTTTTTCCCATTGGTCGGGCCGGGCCGGGCGAGCCTAAATTCGGGCCGATTTTTGTGTCCAAAGCTCGTTATTTCGGGCCGGACTTAGCGGGCTTTTGCGGGCCAAAACGGGTCGGGCCAAAAAATAGACTAAAAAGTCGTTTTTAGCTTGCCCAAAGCCCGCCCATAGACAAAAAAAACGACCGGGCCGGCCCGCGGGCCGAAAAATTCTGCCCAAAACCTGGCCCAAAAACGGACCGGGCCGGGCCGTGCCAAAATGATCACCTCTACTCTTAACGACACAAGTGACGAAAAATGAAGAGAGAAGAGATGGTTGGAACTTTATTTGCCTTGCTTAGTCTCTTTTCCTACAATTAACAAAACTCACATTGCACATTTTAATCACATAATCAATTAAGAAAAGAAAATTTAGCTAAAAGAGTATATGGGTTATGCAAATAAGATTACGTATGATCATTCAACATCAATGTGCTACATCAAAAGAGGATTATGAGACTAAGTGAGTTGTTAACATTAATCACTAAAAGAGTTGCATATTAATCACATAATATGAATTAAGACAAGCAAATTTAAGTAAAAACAACACCCTCCCCAACCCCCTGCCCACCACCACACACACCCTCCCCACCCCCTGCCCACCCTCCCCAGCGCTCCTCCACACCCTGCCCAGCATCCTCAGCCCTCCCCCCCACACACACCCTTCCCACCTCCACACACTCTCCCCACCCCCTACCCACCCTCCCACACCCCCTGCAAACCCCCTGCCCATCTTCTATTCATACTCTACTCTTACTCCATCCATCATTACTGTCTCACCTTAACTGTTTTCACTCTCCTCCAATATCTCTCATTCGCTGCTCATGTGATTAAAAAAACACACTCTTTGAGAGGTCAATAATTCACCTAACCCAACTAGAGCAACTAAAAACCTACCAAGATCAGTTCCCACTATATTATAGCAAAATTAACTAACACCCTTAGCTTGAAACTGAACAATTTGCATTGATATTTTTGGAAAGTAAAAAAAATGAAAAAGAGGGAAATTACCGAAAGAGGAGGAGAGGAAAGAGTGAAGGTGGCGTTGTGTTGTGGTGGTGGTGCGTGGTTAAGCATGCAACTAGAGGAGGTTAAACACCCTTAGCTTGGAGAAGAAAAGAGAAGAGAAAGCCGGTGCGTCGTCAATGGTGGTGCGTCGTCGGTTGAGAAGAGAAAACTGGTGATGCGTCGTCGGTGGTTGAATTAGGGCGCTGGTGAGTAAGTGAGTGAGAATGAGAGGGAGTAAGTGAGTGCGGGAGTTGGAGTGAGAGCAAGAGCGAGGGAAATTCGTGATGTGTGTAATCTATCGTTGTGCGTGCATTTTTAGTCAAGGAAGGGATGCGTTTAGCCCTTCACCGCAGCCCTTCTAAAGTGAAGGGCTGCGGTTTTTGGGCTAAACGCAAACACCGCAGCCCTTTGTTTCAGAAGGGCCGCGGTTAATTGGGAAACTGCATCCCTTCACATAAAGGGATGCGGTCACCTTAAAAACCGCAACCCTTCGTATCAAAAGGGTTGTGTTTTCTAGTTAACCACATCCCTTCATACTTAAGGGCTACATTTTCTAAAAAACGCAGCCCTTCCAATTTTTTTCATCTAGTGATTTTGTACGGTCTAATGTGAACCTAGCTGATCCGTTCACTAAACCATTGCCAAGGGAAATGGTGTACAAAACATCATAAGGGATGGGAATAAAGCCCATGTATAAGTCACAAGTGAAGAAAACTCAATTCACTTCTTGTACAACGCAAGATCATGAATTCAATGAGGATTAAACTTGGTTTGTGGCTTTTAGCACTTAAAGAGATACATCCCAAGCTGAGTGCTTGTTTCTACAATGTTGGAGGATGAATTTAATATCTTAATAAACCTTTGATGAGTTGCTCATGTTGTAGGAGCATGTTAATTAAGGTTTACCTATGTGAGTAAGAAGTTTGGCCACTTCACCATGTTCGGGGCTTGGCTTGGAACACTCATGACTCAGCAGATATGGACTCAAGGCCATTGAAGGAGTTGTTATTTACATGTGTGTTTGTGTAAGCTTGTGTGTGTAACATCTTCAATATTTCATATGATTGGGTGATTCAGTACTTAGTAAATCACTTTAATCGAAAGCTTATAAAGTATGTTATACTAAGTGGAAATTCAACTTGAAAGACATTTTCATTTATGCAGAAGTTAGTTGCTTTATATTGTTTGCAAGTGAACGACTTAAAAACATTTATACTATAAAAGGATGAGGATTGTTGGAACAATTATAGACAAATGTGTTCTTTGATGATATGTGATGATTATGTTTCGACGTTGTGGTGTTACGATACGTAGTGAGAAAGAAGGAAAAAACAAAAAGGCAAATTAGTAAAGCACTCGCTCAGAGTTGTCAGGGAATTGGAATTTGAACCAATTTCCTTGACAGGGCCATGGAGCGTCCGCTCCAAATTCGTCAGTTTACCTAGTAGGTTACTTGTTTCGTGAAATGGGGCATGTCTTTTCGTGTGAATCGTTGCCTGGTTTCATGCTTTTCTTGTGTAATTATCTCGTAGTATCTATAGGAAGATATCACGTACATATAGAATGGGGTTAGAAAACATTCATACTTGCTTAAGGAAATTCATTTATAGATTTCTATACTTGTTCATAGTAAAACAAAACCTTCAAATGCATTTCAGTGTATGTAGTTTGTCATCAACCAAACTCCACAGCTTCTTTTTCGTATCTCACAAAAGTTTACCGTGAACGTTGTTGATCCTAGTGGTCGGTAAAATTCTTGTAGGAAAGCGTATTACTAAGTGCTTGGAACGAAGCTTATAACACTTTTAACACATACTACAAACAGTCAAACTTATATTGAATCTATTAAAACTCCATTAAAGCTTTAAGATTGTATATCATGCAGATCGTTGTAGAAGACCCAAACGACAAAGGTACAATTTCAGAGGGTCAATTTCAATTAATATCTTGTTTTACTAACAATTTACTTGTCATAATGTAATCTTCAAAAAATTATTGTTTTATTATACATTCTTCTTTGATCTCCTTTTTTTTTATATTTATTTTATACATTATCCATATTCATATGTATTATTGTATGTTTTAATGATTTCAGCACCTCACATGCTTATTACTATTAACAAAGACCTAAATAAATGTTCCAATGCCAAATTTAGATAATTTGGATATTTGGATTAGGTTCCTAGTAATTTGATTGCATAATAACACATCACCAAAAATTAGTCTTTTGCGTGTTTAACTAACCGACATAAATTAATTTTTAGATTGCATTAATATGTTATGTTGTTATCAATTGCATAATACTTGAAATGAATCGTTATTAAGTAGAGGCCATCAATGGACGAATTTGAGTCACGATCTTATTCCTACCCTCACCATCGAACTCAATAGTTGGTTCACTGATCATGCATGAGGGGAATCCTACATTGGATAAGTCTCTAATTATCCATGAATTGCAATTTTTCCCTTATTTGGAAGTTTAATATTAATTGCAACACATCTTATTTGGTAATATATTCACTTTATCTCTCTTCTATCGCATGAGTCCTACTTTTTATCTATTTATACTTCTCCTCTCAGCGTGAGTTTCTTAAGAAATTTGGCAGTAAAATACGTTGCAGTTATTATAATACGGAAGAACTAGGTAACTACCATTAAATGTTCATACATGTATTTAACATAACATAACATTCTTTTAGCTTATTGCTCTCTCCGTTTATAGGCTTTATTCTTTTTAACTGAAATGGGTTAAATTGAATTGAATTGAATGAAAATTGTGAGAGAAAACTACTGAATTGAACTAATCTTAACCGTACTGAAATGAATTGAGGTGAAGTGAACTGGGTTGAAATGAACTAAAAATAAGTCCAAAAGAACAGGACCATAGTAGTATGTCCCTGTTCTTTTAAACTTATTTCAGTTCATTTTAATTTAGTTTAGTTTAGTTTAGTTCAGTTTACTATAATTTAATTTATTCCAATTTAATTAAGTTCAAAATAATTTATTCTAATTTAATGTAATTTTAATTTAATTTTTCTCAATCCAAAATAATGGAACCGTATAAAAAAAAAAACCTTCCTATTGTCCTCCCCCTCGGCCCTCCCACAGATTGAGGGGGTAAAAGATGCTGGTAAAAAAAAAAAGTCCTAAAAAACATGGACATGCACAAAAGAGTAAAGACACATCGAAATCTTCCCCCACCCTCCCGCCTTTTCATTATCTTTCTTCAGTCCACAGTCCACAAGTCATAACAGTCAGCACTGACACTCGAAGAGGGGAGAAATATATACTCCCTCCGTCTTTTTTTATTTGCTACATTTTGCCATTTAGGGGTGTTTCAATTTATTTGCTACATTTGCAAATATTTCCATATATAGTACATAGGTTCCACACTTTATTTACAAATTTGCCATCACTCCCTTCTTGATTTTGTAAATGTTTCCATATATAATACATAGGTCCCATAATTTACCTATTTGCTTTTTTGTTAATTCTATTTATGTCAATGGTCCCCACTACCTCCTTGGTCTTTGTGAAAAAGTGCTTGTAGCAAATAAAAAAAGACGAGGGAGTAAATAAAACCAACAAAGAAACTGCTCTTGCTCAGTCACTCAGTTGCTCTGCTCTTCTTTGCTTTGGGTACTGTAAAGTGTTAAACTTCAAGCTCCAATGCAAATGCAACTGTTTTCTCTCCTTCTCTTTCTCTTTCTCTTTCTCTTTCTTTTTCTGTTTCTCAACTAGGGTTTTGTTTTCTAGCTCTCCTAAAACTCTCAACTTCCCCCACATTTTCAAACACTTCACTTGCTACTTGCTGCAACTCCCAACTTCCCCCTGATTCCTTCATTTCCTCTCTCCTCATTCATCATATATATTTCTGGTATGCCCACATTTCTCTCTTTCTTTTACATTATGTCTAAAATCAAATGTTTTTATTTCTATTTTTTTTAAGGTAAGTCGAACTCACTTGTAAGTTGTAAGTTATAAGTAGAACATCAGGGTGAAATTCAATTCCAGGATATCTGAGATCGGAGGTGATGCTAATACTAGTAGCCTTTCACATGTTCCTCACTTTCTTTCTACTTATTGGAGTTGCTTTTTCAAAAAAAAAAAAAAATATATATTTTATTTTCGTTGGATCATAATTCATAATGGTGGAGGTACATATTGAGTTATTTCAAAAAATAGATATCATTGGGTTTTGGTGAATTAAATTATTACTTCTTCCCCTGTATAAGTGCAAGTGTTAATTAATTACTGTATTTCAGATTATATTTCTTTAAAAGTACTCCTAGATCTAAACCCACCATTTTAATAACATTTGCTTCATTTATTGTTAGTGCACTATAATACTATATAGTATGTCTTCCAAATTTTCAGTTGATTTGTTTTCTTGTCTATGCTATCATTTTTTTTCTGATCAATAAAGAACTTATTTCTTATTGTTACTCTATCTTTATCTGTTGTATAACTTACTTATTTTTGCTGAACGGAACTTATTTTTACTATATTGAAATTATGTTTATTATTTTAAGGTGAACTGAACAAGCCAAAAGCGATAGCAAAAACAATATTTATTATGTAGAAGAGGTATGGCTTGTTTGCTTAAAACTGGATATTGGGGTTGTGAAAAGAAGAAGTAAAAGAAAAAGGGGTACATCACAAAATAATTCTGTTTGTTGAAGTATGCAAGCATATTTATTGTGGCTTCTAGGTCTTTGCTTCATGGTTACTTAAGAACATTTATATACATTAGCTTTAATTTTAATTAAAGATGATAAAAGAAAACGCAGCTTATGAGTTATGGATAGGAGTGAAAAGGAGGAAAAGAAAAAGAAAGAAACGTAGAAATGTGGTTTGTGAATTGTGGATGTTACTTTTGTTATATTTAGCTTTTTCAGAAATAACAATTGTGTATTTTGCTTTCCTAATATGGTTTCTGTTGTGGTTTTGGTTGGTACTAGTGGTGGTGGTTTAATTTATATTGAGTTCCTTTGAAGGGATTGTATTCTATTGTTGCTTGTTAGTTTTGGATTTGTGCTGTAAAAATTACTCATTAAGAGTTGGTATTCTTGATCAAACATTTCATAACTTCTTTGCACATGTATTGTTTCAGAGTGGGTCAGGAAAGCTTTGAAGCATAATTTGACCATTACTGTTTTCTTCTTGTTGCTTTAAGAGGAGGGTGAAAATATGCAGACTCCTAAAGCGAGGTAATGTGCACATTATTTTTTAACTTCGCAACTATATGAGCTTTTCTATTCTTGTTGCTTGATTCCTTACCTTCTTTTCTTCCTTAGTCGAATTCGTGGCTCGAGAATATGTAGTTGAAGTGGTAAAATGTCTGTTCTCTGTATTTTTGTTGAAAACTTGTTAGCTTGATATTACTTCATATGGTCATAAGTTGATGTTGCTTCATATGGTCATAGGCTATATTGCTTCATATGGTCATAAGTTAATATTTGCTTCATATGGTCAGAACATGCTTACATTTATCTACATTACTGAACAAGTGAGTGCTGTCCTGTGATTAAACTGTTGGTAATGTTTGCCTTTAGGGGACATTTGGCATGGTTTTCGTTTGTTATGATTTTACGTACCCAAGTTCCCAAACAGAATGAGACAAAAGGGAAAAGAAAGATGTCTTATGCTGTTTTATATTGTTGATTATTAACTGCATGTATTTTTTTTGAGATAGTAAAACATCAATACAAGTCTTTTCTTTGAAGCTGAACATAAGTAGCAGGAGAACTTGCGAAACCTTTCTGTACATTATTTACAAAGCGGGAAAAGGGTGCATAGCCTCATCATTCTGAGCCTATTGAGTCGATGAAGCACCGTGAGCTTTGAACGAAAATCATGTTAATGTTTTTTTGTTGGAACATCATTCTACTGCATCGATTTCTTGTTGCATCTCAATATGATATACTTGTTACTATTGTCTTCTTAGTTCTTGCATCTTCCATGTGAGATTATCTAAGGGGAGCAGTTTGCTTGTTTTTTCTATTCCGTTCCCTTGTAAATAGTTGTAACATGGGATAAGAGTATAGAGAGATATACGATGCTTTAGTCCTCTGAATGATATATATACTGTATTTCTTTCTGTTTCTGTGAGTTTGTGACATTCACACCCATAGAAATATCCAGTGTCATATGGATTCTGCATGATCGATTATTAATGATCTATGGTTTTGGCAACAGAATATGCTGCCAATTCATCTATGTGTCTGCCCTTACTGGCCCTTTATAAACAAACATCATCACAAATAAAATGAGGAAAAAAGGACCACCTGGATGTCAGGTGGTTTTTGGTAGTTAAGTCCTATATATGCTGATTCTTATTTGTGTGGACAGTAGGAATGGCTCATCAAATTCTGAAGTGCCTCCAAGGACATCTCCTTCCACAAAATCTTCCCAGAAGTCATCTCCCTCGACAAATCGGATTGATCGGCAGCTCAAGGTGGCAGGATCAGGTTCTGCTTCTGGTTCAATCACTCCTCCAAATTCCTTGAGTAAGACTCCTAAAAAGAGGAGTCCTAAAGTCTTGGAACGTGGATCACCACGAAGTCCAATGACCGAGGTAGTCTATTTAATCTAGAATGGGGTCTGATCAACTATATTTTCTCTGATGATCTGCAATCAATTAAGTTAAGCGTTCATTTGGCTACATTCTAAAGTATCTATGGATATAACTCATTTAACGAACTGAAGACAAAACTATAATTAACTATGTCATCTGCTTTGTTACATCCAGAAGCATACCCCAATCAAATTGTCAGAACTTGAATCTCAGCTCGGTCAGCTCCAAGATGAATTTAAGAGGGCAAAAGACCAGCTGAACTCATCTGAAGCTTCAAAGCGGCGTGCCCAGCAAGAGGCTGACGAAACAAAGAAACAGCTCTCAGTCATGTCAGAAAGGCTTGAAGATTCTCAACAGCAGCTGATAGAGCTATCTAGTTGTGAGGATGCTCGGGTTCA
The DNA here is from genome assembly GCF_026745355.1 of Beta vulgaris subsp. vulgaris. Taxonomy (NCBI): domain Eukaryota; kingdom Viridiplantae; phylum Streptophyta; class Magnoliopsida; order Caryophyllales; family Amaranthaceae; genus Beta; species Beta vulgaris. Next base: position 12,802,445 of record NC_079208.1, read on the forward strand.
AGAACTCCGCAAACTCTCCCAAGAACGCGACCGAGTCTGGCAATCTGAGCTTGAGGCTATCCAGAAGCAGCACTCTATGGATTCTGCTGCACTGGCCTCCGCCCTGAACGAGATCCAGAAACTCAAAAGACAACTTGAAATGGTGGCTGATTCTGAAGCAACCCAGAGTATGCATGCAGAAACGGCGCATGCTGAGATTGAAAATTTAAGGGAGGAGCTCTCAGAAACATTTTTGTTGGTTGAGAACTTGAGGAAAGAGCTCAATGAATGCAAAAGATCTGAAGCACGCACACTGGAAGTGGCTAGAGAGGCTCAGCTGCAATTACAAGAAACCATGAAAAATGCAGAAAATCTACGTTTTGAAGCCCTTAAGGCAAAGGAGGCTTACAACAGTTTGGTCTCAGAGTTGGAGCAATCCAAAGGTGAAGTTACTTCACTTGAGAATTTAGTGAGGAAATTCAAGGAAGATCTGGAAAATAGGAGCCAAAATACATCAGATGCATCAGAAATCATGCCTAAGCAGGATAATGATGGCAAGAAAGATGAAACTAATGAGCTTAAAGCTGAAATTGACTCATGGAAGCTAGAGGTTGGCCAACTTAAGTCTGCATTAGAAGCTTCTGAGCTTAGATACCAGGAGGAATATATCCAAAGCACATTGCAAATTAGAAATGCATTTGATCAAGTGGAGCAGGCAAAATCATATTATAGTGCTAGGGAGGCAAAATTGGATTTAGAGTTGAAGAAAGCAAATGGTGCGATGGAAGAGCTGAAATCGGAGATTATGACTAAGGACACTGTGCTCCAGAATATATCAGAAGATAACAAAAAACTAAGTATGAAAATTGAAGAAAACGAGATTAATCTAAAAAAATCTGAACTTGAGGGGGAGCTTAAGAAGTTGAAGGAAGATCTTCAGGGTCTTAAGACGGCTTTGTTGGATAAAGAGATTCAATTTCAGCATACCACAGAGGAGAACGAGAAGCTAAAAGCAGAGATACAAAAACGAGAAGATGAGAGAAGCAAAGTCGATGAAGAGGCTGCATTGTTAGCAAAGGCTGCTGAAAACGAGGTTTTAATGAAACTCGGGTGTGTGACTGAGGAGGCAAATAAAAGCAGTCAAAGAGCTGCACGTGCTGCTGAACAGTTAGATGCAGCTCAAACCGCAAACTCAGAACTAGAAGCTGAGCTTAGGAGATTGAAAGTTCAGTCAGACCAATGGAGGAAGGCTGCTGAGGCAGCTGCCAATATGCTTTCAACTGGGAGCAATGGGAAGTTTGTTGACCGAACATCTTCGCTTGATAGCAGCTATAACACTCTTGCTGCAAAGATGGACTCTCCTCTTTCAGACGACATGGATGATGACTCACTCAAAAAGAAAAATGGTAACATGTTAAAGAAGATTGGGGTGTTATGGAAGAAGGGTCAAAAATAAGACACACCCAAAAAGAGAACTGCTTTATGTGCTGCGTTTAAATACTTCTATTTTAGAATTTCCTTTATGTTCTGGTAGAATATATATGGCAATGTAATCATGTATGTGGTTGGGGGGATAAAAAAAAATCTCTGGCAAGAGAAGTGTTTTTACAGAGGATTTTGTATAGTGAAGTAGACATTTTGTTAATTTCAGTCATTCCATTTTGCGAAATTGTGCCTGATACATGCACATAAGCACATTCTTGAACTCAGTTGGGTTCTCCCTTTCTTTCTCTTGTTGATGGAATGTTGTTCCAATGTACTAATTAATTCAATGACATGACAGTGATAAATGCATGTAGAGCTAGTCAGTACCTGATCCGTAAAACTGATTGAAGTCTACCAGCATCTGCCAGTTATAACCAGGGAAATGGTGATCTAGAACCCGCAACCTGATTGAAAATATAGATCCGAATCTGATCTGTCTGACCCAAAAACACCAAAGTAGTTCCAACGTAATAATTAGAAAATGTTAAATTATGTAATTGATTATAATATGTATGATAGATTGAGAATATTTGTATGTATCATTACCAACACAACCCTATTAACATCCAAGACTGACTTGATTAATTTCCATCCTTACTTACTCTAAAGACAGTAAACTTATCCTAGTTTTGGTTAAGATTGTATTTAGAGATCTGAATTTTGAAGAGAAATTTCTTATTCTAAAGCATATCAAGTTACTCCAAAAACAAATCATGTTTAGTCACCCAGAAGGTGTAAAATATCACCGGGATCGATCGATGGTTGTTTGAGTCATGAAAGGTTGAATATAAGGTATTGTAATTTCAGAAGTGAATTGTTGTTTGGAGATCTTAAATTAAGCGTGGTTCGTGGTTTGAGGAAGATTGAGCTATACTAATGTGAGTTCCTCATCGATTAAGAATCAAGCAATAGATTTTTAAAACCTAGGGCTATTTTTATCATACACCCCGGTGTATCATGAGCATGGTACATCAAGACTATTGTTTTTGCTCATTGCTCATTGCTCATTTGAAACCTCCAAATAAGCATAATCAAATAATAGGTAGAGTTCCAAACGAGCCAATGAGCAAAAAATTGCATTGGATGTACCATTCCCGAGTGTATGACGAATGAACTCTCAAAATTGTGCTCAAAAAGAAAGAAAGTTTGGTTTAGTGATGAGTGTGCGCGCGCATGTGCGTGTGTATTGTTTTCGAGTTTCTTAGAAATTGAAATTACAATCTAGTAAATATTGGTTCGGGGAGCAATGATTCAAACTTTTTATATAAGATTTCTGTAGCATAGAAAGAATTTGATCAGTTGGTCTTGTAAGATACCACCTACTTCTAATTTAAAATTAGGCACATCCCAAATACAGTATTAAGAAAAGAACATGCCACATTTTTTTAATATTGTGACTAGTTTAATCTATTTAATTAGGAACCAATTTAATCTATTTTGTGACCAATTTAATCTATTCAGTAATAATATTTTTTAACCCATTTAATAAATAGTTTAATCCATTTAGTGACTAGTTTAATCCGTTCCGTAAGACTATCGAGTTATTTTAATTTTGAAATTATATGTTGTAGTTCGAGAATCACGAAAACAAAGGAAGGAGAAGAGAATGGATGACTATATTAGTGTTTGGTTAAAGTGAAATGGAATGGGATTGTTAGAAAAATTCAGTATTCGGTTCGTCTAATCTATACAAATATATTAAAAGGCGTGCGTGGACGCCACGTGGCACTCTGTTACTCCAGTAGAATTGTCCAGTGTGTATTTCATAGGCGGATACACAGGGGGTACAGTGGGTACGTCTGTACCGCCATTAATTAGAAAAGCAGATATATATAGTTTACACATGCAGACTTTTATCAAAACTAGTGTTTGTTTCAGTGGTAAGGGAGAGGAAATTGATAAAAGATAGAGTGTGAGGTTGCATGTTCGATTCCTGTAATCTACCTTTCAATCTTTCTTTTTTTTTTCTCAAATGTTCTTTAGCAACATTTTTTTTCCCTCTTACTCTTTGAGGCCCTCCTAAATAAAAGGAATAACTTATGTAGAAGTTAAATATGCAATTCTTATTATACATACACCAATATTAATTATAGAAAGTTGCTAACTTATATTAAAATTGTTGGATTTTTTTTTTTTATCTCACTTCTATGTACTTATTAAGTCATCATTTTATCTTCTAATAACCATTTTTCACCTTATTTTATTAACATGATTATGTGACTTATATCAATAACAAATTTTAAAAAAATTCTTCTACAATAATTTATCTTTCAAATTTTCCTCGGAATTCAAATTCATTACCTTTATCTACATCTTGTATCGGAGCATTTATATCATATGATATTTTTTCTTATATATTAATGGTATTTTTAGGTTAAAGTTGGCGAAATTTAACTCCAAAAAATAAAATATAGCCAAAGATTAGGGACGGAAAAATGAAATATTTTATGAATCTAATTACTCATTGTTCCGTACCCCCATTTCTGAATTTTTAGATCCGCCACTGGTGTATTTATCCCTGAAAAGCACCATACAGAAAAATTATCTCTATTATATTAGTGAAGGGGGGAGGAATATACTGTCCCCCTTACAAAAAATCTGATATATTGCCAGATATTATAATCTTTATTCTTCCTACTTGTCATATATATTGACAAGTTAACAATGAAATTGAATTTGATATTTCAATCAAATATTAAATTAAGGAGAAGGATTTCCTCTTCTTACATATGTGTGAAAAACTCTGATCAAAATTAAATTGACAATATAACTTCATTGACACAATCAGAAGAAAAAATAAAAACTTGAATTTCATATTAATAATTATACAGATAATATTTTAAAACCTAAATGCTGATTATTACTCGGTAATCTCTATTATATAAATCAAACTCTTCCACTTTATTCGAGGACAAGCTTTCTTCCGCTTTATATTTTCTTCTCTCAATACTATATTTGAATAATGATGAACAAATAAGTAAAAAAAAAAAAAAACAAAATATTGATTTGAGAAAAACATATTAAAAAAAAATGAAAATAAATATAAATTTCTGTTTCAATTAAATTTTTTGTAACACTGCTGAATAACTAATTGAAAAAAATGGTAATATGACACGCACGCATAGTGTACAAAAAAAATGCTAGTTCCCATTAAATATTGGGCACTTATAGCACAGGAAGATAGGAAAAAAAAACTTTGGATGCATGAGCCATGAAATAAGAAATTTTGTTAATTGATACATGCATCAAACTCTTCATCATAGTGGAAATCAATAATGTATATCAAATTAATTATTTAACTAGTTATTAGGCCCGGGCTATTCTTCAGAATAGGAAAATTTTTATTTATTAATTTTGTACTTTAAAATGGTAACACTAAATGCTACTTGGTATAGTGGTTAATACTTTAGTATATGAACATGAGGTCACATGATCAACGCACCTATATTGTCTAATTTCTAATTTTTTTAATTATATGAAATATTTAGCCCTTAGGAAGAGCGTCATGTGGCATCGTTCCTTGTTTAGGAACGCCTTTTAATAAATTTATATATATACTATCTTTTCACCATATATGCACCATTTTCCTCTTTTAGATGTTTCACAATACATGCTTAATTTTCTCTTTTGAATGTTTCAATACACCCCCTCCTTTAAAACATAATCACATGGGTTTGAATTCAATCACAACCCTGCCTCTTCATCCTTAATTTGTGTGCCATATGGAATGATGGATGTATTAGGAAACAAAGGTATTATCTCATACTTAATATTTATGTTTATATGTGACAAATTATAAAACATATCATTTGGATAAATAATTATGAGGACGGTTTTAGTTTTAATGAATTACATATTCAAATGTCATTTTTCAATAGTGCCAAACTTCTATTAATATTTTATCTTTTTTTATATTTTTTTTTGAGGGGAAAATGCATTATATAATGAACATTGAATTTAACCATATAATATACTACCTCCGTTCTTTTTTAGTTGCAACGTTTGACAAATTGCACTATTCATGTTCTCTTATTTGACCACATTTATTGATTTATATGTTAAACAAAATATAGTCATGTGGGATCTTGTTTGATTCGTTTCGATGTAAGCTTTCATAATATCAAATTTTTATAATTTTTACTTACATACAATTAGAGATAAAACGATTTGAATTTGTACATTGGCAAGCGTGAAAGTCAAAACGTTGCAACTAAATAAAAACAGAGGTAGTATTAATCATTTTATTGAAATTAATATTATAACTAAAATATATAGTTTTTGTCTTTTTTGTATCAAATTGTATTTTACATAGCTACTTTCACAACTAACTTCTGACAGCTACTATCAGACAATAATAACTACTCCAACAGTTAACAACTAATCTTTACTATAACAAGTACTTTTGCCGAATAGGCCCTAAGATATTTAGTTTTGCAACTAGATTAGAACAAGGAGCACAATAAGAAATTTTATACATCATAAGAATATAATTTAGTCTAATAATATCGAATTTTAAATATTGAAGTGCAAAAACAAAAATAAAAATTATAAGGTAGGGCATATGTAATATCCGGTATACTCCCTCTGTTTCATTTTAATCTACACACTTACACTTTTCACGCATGTCAATGCAAAACTTTAATGACATATACCTTTAGTTTTGTATTTGTAAAAATTATAAAAAGCACATATTAATAAAATACATGTTATGATGAATCTAACAAGATCCTACGTGACTATATTTTCATCCGCGTATAAATCACAAATGATGCTCAAAGTGAAATTTATGAATATTGTAAAATATCAAAGTGTAACAATTAAAATGAAACGGAGGGAGTACTAAAAAGCTTTTAATAATTGACAAATATTTTTATCTAGATAAAAATTGTTTTACGAATGAGTTCATTTTTAATTATCTAGTTGTAATTGTTAAATTATTTTAATTAGCAGCTCGAAAGAGTGGTTATTACAGATGATATCAGAGCAATTCTGCGATTGTATGCTAAGTAGCCACCTAACAAGAGCAAAAGGTTATCGGAACCGATTTAATGGTTATTTTGGTAGTGGAAGGTTGAATACAAGGTATTGGAATTTCATAAGTGAAATATATTTTGGGGATGTTGAGGTGGGTGTGATATGTGGCTTGAGGAAAGTTATATTCTTTTGGGTGAGTGATAAGAGGTTTTAGTGTGTCGTTAAGGTTAAGGCATCAAAATCGCTTTCCAAACAAAATTTATAAAACCTAACAAGCAATACTAAGAACATAGTAAAGGCAAGTCAAGGGTCGATCCATAGGAAAAATGGGATTAACTAAGGTCTTTCAAGTCTAGATTATCTAATAGAAGGGCTTTTGGGGGTTTTAATAATGGTTTGGTAACAACTACTACTAGCTAATATAAAAAAAACTAGCAAATAAAGCGAGTTAAAAATATCAAATAGGAAGCACTTGAGTTAAGGTTACTAGTATGGATCAAAGTGGAGCAACGATCATTAATGCGATTATGAAGCAAATGAGACGATTATGCAAGGTTTACTTTTCCTGTAAAATACTCGAGTCCTCTCTCAAATGGTCATCGAGAATGATCACTTAATCAATCAACTAAATCCTCTCTCGAATGGTCTTCAGTCAATTCATCAAGAGATTCAATAAATTCGGAAACCTCTAGTAAAGGATTTCCTTAATTTCTACCCAATATCTTGGTTTAAAAATTAAGTTGATTCTTGGGGATGATAAAAGAGTTCAAAACTCGATTTAAGAACATTTGAATTCAAAATACCAAAACATAAATGTGATCAATATCTATCCTAAAGTCTCAAAACCACTAGTGGAAAAAACCCCATTTAATGCAATCAAAACTGGCCTTTCAGATGCGATTTTGGTTCACATCAGGTAGGGGAGCAACAGGTCACTAATCATTTCTGATGCGGTCCGAAATCGCATCAGAAAACAATAATCTGATGCAGTTTTGGCATGACCGCATCAGATTTTGGGTCATGATTTTTTTTTAAAAAAACCTGCTTTGCATTGCAGGTCTGCAGCAACAAAGCAGGACCAAATCCAACAAATCCAACAAAGCAGCACTGCAGCTTGTGTACGCCAAAAATAAAATCAAAATGTGAATATGTACAATAATAATACATTCGAAAATTATATAAATTACATAAACTAAATCTAACTAAATAACAATACATATGAAAAATGAACGAAATATAAAAAAATACATCTAACTAACTAACGTAAACACATTAACTAAGTGAAAATTACAAACAAAAAAAACGAACTAGATCTAACTAAAAATATAAATTACAGAAAATAAACGAATATACAAAAATAACAAATTAACATATATACATAATTAACAAAATAAAGCGAAAATTAAGAGCGAAAAAGCAAAAATTAAGAACGAAAAAGCGAAAATTAATAGAAATAACACCAAGATCAATGCATAAATTTCTTTAGAACATCACAATCACATTAACAAAACAGTTATACCCTAATCCATATTTTCACCCTAACCCTATATAAGAAACTACTCACTGATCATGGATTCTAAGCAATCAAACATGAAATATATGACTAATCCAGGCTAAATATGATTAAGAGATAATTAATCTAATAGAAATAACAATTATGAGACTATAAGAATGGAGAACTAATAATAAGGAAGAACTAGCTTCTCATTTTTCAGAATATATGAATTGGTCTCTGGTTCGTTCCGTCATCCTTCCCGCTGAATCATCAGGATTCATTTTTAATTGAATCTTATGTATTCAGGGGTTCCATCATTCCCATCGCTTCTTGATTAATGGTTAGGTCTGAATTCTACAATGGAGCTCTTAATGAAATTTGTTCTTGAGCCAAGAACAACCATGAAAAGATGGAATGAAAAAACTAAAACTTTGAAATTAAATTGAATAAAAAGTACCTTCGAAGTTGTAGGAATCACAAACAATGATCTAGGAATCTCCAATCTTTGACAAAATTAATGTGTGGTATCTCTCTAGTATCAACCCTAACAATACTCTCTATAGTCTAGAATAATAAAGCATAAGTTTAACTAAAACAAAACTCCAATGTTTTAAGGTAAGCCTCGTATTTTCTTCTTCGCAGATTTGAATGGTGTGGGCGCACCATAATCAGGTGCGTATGCACCATTCTTTCTAATCTGGTTGGACAGTTCAACTTAAAACGAGCATAACTTCTTCGTTTATGTCCAAATCAAGCTTATAACCAGTAGTTGAAAAGATATCAAAACGAGCTTTCACCTCCAACTAGAATTATTTTCATCCGATTTGTGGTTTGAAAGTTGTGTCCATTTGAAGTTCCCCATACAAGATTTTATGGCACTATGTGCTCCTTTGTGCGAGCGGACACCGGGAATGGTGCAAACACACTATTTCTCAATGTGTTCTCTATTTTTATTACTTCATTTTGCCAACTCTACAACTCATATCCATCATAGGTAGTTCCACTTGTATTAAGAATATCACAAAATAGGGTGAAAGCAAATGTACTAGAAATTCGGTCAAAAATGACTAAAAATCTAGCAAAATATCACTATGATAAAAAATGATCAAGTGAATGAAATAGAAGGGGAAATGGAGAAGAAAGAGGGAAGAAAGGGGAGAAAGAGGAACAAAATGAGCTAAAAGGAGTCCATAAAGTGCGTTAAAAAACGCACTTACCAGTGAGCATTTGAATTTAAAAATCAAAGTAGTGCTTAGGGAGTAAGAAAGAAAATTTAGTTTAGCTATTAGAGATGTGCGTATGTGTCGAGTTTTGTAGAAATTGAAGTGTAACAAATATTGGTTTAGGGATGTAACGCCCCGACCTCTAATCATCATTATTAAGTTAATTAGAGTGTCATTAGCAGCGGAACCTAGAGGGTCGGTGCGTTACCGCCGTGCTTCCCGAGTGGAAAGCACAAGGCTAACATAAAATCATAACTTCAACATATTATAACTTAAAGCATCATAATTATCCATTTAACAATACTAAAGTTGAAACTTAGCAACTAACATAGTTTGACATAAACTAAACCATAAGTACTTCAAGAAAGCTCAAAACTAAACAACTCCTCACGGCTACGCCATCCCGTTATCATCATCAGTACCTAAAACAGAAAACAAAACGTCATGAGCCGAGGCTCAGTAACATACTACTCTAACATTGTAAAACATTTCAATTCATTTTGTTAGCAAACAGGGAGGAGAGAAAATATTAAAACCATTTCATAAACATATCCGTTCATGAATATATCATAATCGTCCCCATTATCTTTTCATCTTACTTTATTACATTGGTAACTTGGCAAATATCACATATCACATATAGGGACGTCTCCCTAACACATATTGCCAGAATGGCGGCCACAAATGGATGACACTCTCGGTGTCCACATATTGCCAGAAAGGCGTCACATCATAGGTGACATTTTATGCCCACATACTTGCCAAGAACCATCTTCCACTTTACCTTATCATGTTTCAAATGTCATAATTAATTACATCTTTGTAATCATAATCATGGAACATCATTAAAACCATAGCATTATCGTACTCATATTTTCATTTTAATGAAAATCATCATATTCATAAAACTTTCTTATCCCACAATCCATACATCAACAACATAGTGCGAAATACCATAAAACATCATTCGAAAGGAATCGTGGGTGTTAGCAGTAGACGTTACCTGGTACCGTAGCTACGTTTTCTTGAGAGCCGGGGAGGCTTGTAATATTCCTTCTCTTAATCTAATAAATAATTGAATATAAAATTTATTACTATTTAATTAGACGTTTCGTTCTTCCTAAACAATCGTTCTTTAGGCGTGAGATTACCCATAAAATATTTTTAGACATTCGAGTTTATACTTAAGCATAATTAAGTTCAAGTTTACCTTATAGTTCATACCATTACTTCTAATATTCTTTTAATAATAGGAAGACATTATCAACCTTGAACCTTATTATAAATAAAAGTTAACCAATGAGTAGCATATATTATTACCATCAAACAACTCATTACTTTCTAAATAAACTTAGGTGTATTTATTACTAAACTTGAACCATTATTATCATTAATGTAATGACCACTAATAAAATATAATTCGAACTTCTAATATGCTTTAGAAACTAAAATTAATTATATAAGCTTATCAAATTATTCATCCATGAACAACCATAAGTTTTCGCATGATCACTAAACTAGGTTGGTTATTTACTTTATTCTAATTATTTAAAATATTGGCATTAACCTCCTACATTAGTAGTTAATAAACTTATGAAGTTCCTTATACAAGTTTAGTGTTCTAAATATTAACTTACAAAAAAATTCAGATTATAAGGACTAGTAATTAATTATTTTAACCTAACCTTTTTAATTAATTCTTAGTATAATTATCAACCCAACTAGTCAAAGGTTTAAGCTAAACTAAGTGTCTTAATCAAAACAACAAAACAGTCCACTTAAGCCCAATATATCAAAACAACAAAATTAACTTAAGTGACTTAACTAAGTAAATCAGATTATAAGCCCAACATCATGTTCAGCTAATAAATTAAACTAACATGACCCAATAAAACACTAAATCAGTTTCAATTTAACTCCATTAGCCCAATATATAAAAGTAGCTTCACTAATATTATAAGAAAATCAGATTTGAGCCCAACTAATACACATGCAACAACTTAATTGAGTTGGTTGAATTAATATGAATCAGATTTTTGAAGCCCAAACAAATCCATGCAACAATTAAACTAAATTGGTTTAACTAAACTGATTTGGGCCCAATCTAAACTAACTTAGCAATTTAACTACATCTTTAAACTTAAAAATCAGAAATTTGGGGGAAAAACTAATTATAAGAGGTAGATTTCTTTACCTCTGCTTCTTAGAGCAGGGAAGAACGAGGCAGAGGATTAGCTCCGGCGAGCTCCGGCTGAGGCGGCGGCAGAAAACGCGAGCAGCAGTAGCGCGCGAGACCGAGGGGTGTGCGAACGAGAGTGAGAGAGAGCAGCGCGGGCTGCGGCGTGGGTCTCCGGCGAGGAAAAATGTTCGTCGGCCAGGGGGGGTGGCGCGCAAAAGGTGGTGCACACCGTGCTGGTGGCTCGGTGGTGCCGAGAAGAAAGAGTGAGAGGAGAAGAAATTTTTGTGATTTCTATTTGTGGTTTGAGTTTGTAATTCAAGCTCATTACTTCTGTGCATTTATAAACAGATAATTGGAGACAAAAATTGAAGGTGGAAGATGATTAATGGTGGTTCAAATAGGGGAGATTAGAATAGGGAACAAAGAGGGGAGTAGGGCCTAGGGGTGGTGGGTGTTGCCGTGGGTTCACCTAGGGGAGGGTTTCCTCCTTTCTTTTTTTTTTTTTTTTTTTTTTTTTGTGTTATTGATCTCCTTCTTTTGTAGTATAAGTTACTTGGGTGTTATTACTCATCTTACTCTTCAATTACAATATTTCATAGAATTTGTTAGTTTATTTCAAAGCTCAAAAACATAGCTAGACTTACTTAACTAAAATAATTATTAAGTGAACAATTCACCTTTTTAATTATTTTAATAAACATGTTTAAAAATTCGGGATATTACATCCTCACCCCCTTAGAAAAAGTTTCGTCCTCGAAACTTCATAAACGTAATTAGGTACCGAACATCGTACATTTCATTTATAATGTTATTTCAAAATCATATATTCACATATACATATCATTACATAAGCAAATAATGACGTTGCAAAATTGCAACAAGATCATTCAAGCAAATAGGTGAGGGTATTTGGATTTCATTTGATCCTCAACTTCCCATGTTGCTTCAGATGACAAATGGTTAGCCCATAAAATCTTAACCATAGGGATCACTTTGTTCCTAAGTTGCTTTTCCCTGCGATCTAGAATCTCAATTGGTTTTTCTTCGTATGTCAAATCATCTCTTAGTTGTAAGGGCTCGTGTCTGATAACATGGCTAGGATCAGGCATATACTTCCTTAACATCGACACGTGAAAAACATTGTGCACTTTATCCAAGTCTGTTGGTAGTGCTAATCGATAAGCAACTTCGTTAACTCGTTCAAGAATCTCATATGGACCAATATACCTCGGACTTAGCTTTCCTGTCTGACCAAATCTCATAACACCTTTAGTAGGGGAAACTTTCAAGAAGACATGATCTCCTACCATGAATTCTAGTGGTCTTCTTCTACGATCAGCATAATTCTTTTGTCTATCTTGTGCAGCTTTGATTCTAGCTTGAATCAAGCGTACTTTATCTGTTGTCTCTTGTATCAATTCAGGTCCAATCATTCGAGCTTCATCAATATCGCTCCAACAAAGAGGTGTTCTACACCTTCTACCATAGAGTGCTTCATATGGTGCCATTTTAATACTAGCCTGATAGCTGTTGTTGTATGAAAACTCAACCAATGGTAGGTATTTTTCCCAACTTCCTTGAAAATCTAATATACATGCTCTTAACATATCTTCAAGGGTTTGAATTGTGCGTTCTGTTTGACCATCACTTGCTGGATGAAAAGCAGTGCTAAAATCCAGTCTTGTGCCAAGAGCTTTTTGCAACTCTTTCCAAAACTTTGCTTGGAATCTTGAGTCACGATCTGATACTATAGAACTTGGCACCCCATGTAATCTGACAATTGTACTTACATACAAATCTGCTAGTTTGTCCAGACTCCAATTGTTTCTGATGGCTAAGAAATGTGCAGACTTAGTCAATCTATCAACAATAACCCAAATCGAGTTCATGCCTCGAGATGATGGTGGTAATCCCATAATAAAATCCATCGAAATCGAGTCCCATTTCCATGTTGGCACATCTAATGGTTTTAGTAATCCAGCAGGTCTTTGATGTTCAATCTTTATCCTTTGACAAGTCAAACATCTTGCCACAAATTCCGCAACCTCTTGCTTCATATTACTCCACCAAAATGTTTGTTTCAAATCCTTGTATAACTTATTTCCACCAGGGTGAACAGAGAAAGGACTGTTGTGAGCTTCTTCTAGAATTTTCTTCTTTAATGTTTCATCACTAGGAACACAAATTCTTCCTTGAAATCTTAATGTCCCATCATCCTGAATTACAAATCCTGGTGATTTTCCCTTTTTCACATCATCTTTTATCTTTTCCAACTCTAAGTCTCCAGTTTGTGCATCTTTTACTTCTTCTAACCATGTCGGCCTCAACTCCATTGCGTTCAAACATGCACTTCCTGCACGTTGAATGATTTCCACTTCCATCTTCCTTAGATCATCACTGATTGTCTTGGGTAGAGTTAAGGTTGTATTCAAGTAGGATTTCCGGTTTAAAGCATCAGCAACAACATTGGCTTTACCAGGATGGTACTGGATATCAAGATCATAATCCTTCAAGAGTTCCAGCCACCTACGTTGTCTCAAGTTCAACTCCTTTTGTGTGAATATGTATTTAAGACTTCTGTGATCAGTAAAGATCTTGCATGGCACACCATAAAGGTAGTGTCTCCATATCTTGAGAGCAAATACGACTGCGGCTAGTTCAAGATCATGAGTTGGGTAATTATGCTCATGTGGTTTGAGTTGTCGGGAAGCATAAGCTACAACTTTTTCATTTTGCATCAAGACACATCCTAATCCATGTTTAGATGCATCACTATACACAACAAATTCATCTTTATCAGTAGGGAGTGTAAGAACAGGGGCAGAAGTAAGCGTTTCTTCAACTCCTTAAAAGCTGATTCACATTCATCATTCCATTCAAACTTCACAGACTTCTTCACCAATCGAGTTATAGGTAGGGCTATCTTTGAGAAATCTTGAACAAATCTCCGATAGTAACCAGCCAAACCCATAAAACTCCGAACTTCTGTGACATTGGTTGGTCTAGGCCACTCCATTATAGCCTTTATCTTTTGTGGATCAACAGAGACTCCATTTTCAGAAATTATGTGCCCTAGGAAGGCAATTTCTTTTAACCAGAACTCACATTTCTTCAACTTGGCATATAGCTTCTTTTCTCTTAAGAGTTCTAGTACCATTCTCAAGTGTTCTTCATGTTCTCTTGAATTTCTTGAATATATCAGAATGTCATCAATAAACACAACTACAAACTTGTCAAGGTATGATTTGAAAACTCGGTTCATCAAATCCATGAAAACTGCAGGGGCATTAGTTAACCCAAATGGCATCACTGTAAATTCATAATGACCATATCAGTTCTGAAAGCGGTCTTTGATATATCTTCAGGTTTAATGCGGAGTTGATGGTATCCAGATCTTAGATCAATTTTAGAGAAGATACTTGCACCTCTTAGTTGATCAAAAAGGTCATCGATGCGGGGCAACGGATATTTATTCTTGATGGTGATCTTGTTCAATTCCCGATAGTCAATACATAATCTCATACTTCCATCTTTCTTCTTCACAAATAACACTGGTGCACCCCATGGTGACACACTTGGTCGAATATATCCTTTCTCAAGTAATTCATCTAGTTGTGTCTTTAATTCTCGCAACTCAGCTGGTGCCATTCTGTATGGTGCTTTAGATATGGGAGCAGATCCTGGAATAAGTTCAATACTAAAGTCTATCTCCCTCTGTGGAGGCATGCCAGGTATCTCTTCTGGGAATACATCGGGATATTCACATACTGTGGGAATGTCACTCAGAGAAGGTTCAGGTGTGCTTAGGTCTTGTACATGACAAAGATATCCATGACAACCTTTCTCGAGTAGCTTGAAAGCTTTTGAGGTTGGGATTGTTTTTGGTTTAACATTTCTTCTTTGATAAGAAACTTTACACCCATCTGGTGTTCTAAGGGTTATCTCGTGTTTGCGGCAATTTATGTCAGCTTTATATTTGGATAGCCAATCCATCCCCAAAATTACATCAAAGTCAGTTAACTCAAACTCAACTAAGTTCACAAGAAATTTATAGGTTCCTATAAGAATAGAACAATTCCTATATAGGACATTGCATGACAGGGTTTGACCATTAGGCAAGGCAACATTCAAGTTAAGGAATTTAGGGCACGGTTCTACCTTTAGACTTTTAGCAAATGTGGTAGACACAAATGAATGAGAAGCTCCGGAATCGAAAAGAACATAAGCAGGCATTGAGTTGACAGGAAAAGTACCAGTAATAACGGTGTCATCAGCCTCAGCTTCTTCTTTCTGCATCATGAACACTCGTCCGGCTGGTGGAGGTCCACGAGGAGGGTTGCTGTTGGCATTATTACTTGCATTCCTACCATAACCATAGTTCTGAGAATTGTTCCTTTGCACTGGCCCATGGTTATTAGTGTTTTCGTTCTTCAAGTTAAGAGTCGGGCAGTTCTTAATCATATGGCCCATCTTACCACACCAGTAGCACTGATCAGTTCCTTTTCGACAATCTCTGGCTACATGGCCCCATTTGTTGCACCTGGTGCATTGAGCAACTATCTTTTGACCATTATTGTTTCCTGAGAACCCTGTGTTCTGCTTCTTGAAAACATTGTGTGATGAAACTTCTTGAGCTTTTCCTTTTCTTTTCCCACTCTCATAAACGTCCTTCCTTAGCTTCACTTTTCTTTCAACATTTATAGCCCGATCATATAATTCTTGGTAAGACTTACTCATATGTGCAGCAAGCCTTTCTTGGAGATCCAAACTCAGACCTCCTTCAAAGCGGTTCATCCTTTGTCGATCTGTAGTCACAAGGTCAGGAGCAAATCGAGCTAACTCATTGAATTTCACAGCATATTCCAGTACAGTCATGTTCCTTTGCCTCAAATGAATGAATTCAGATTCCATCTGAAGCTGTAGTGATTGAGGGTAGAACTGATTCCTCATAGCCTCCTTCAGACCATCCCATCCAAACCCAGGTTGATTTTGCATCTCCTTGGCGGTCTTCCACCAAAGGTCAGCTTGCCCTTTTAGGTAAAACACTGCAAAATTTACTTTCCACTTGTCCGGGCATTGGGTGGCATCAAAGAGCTTTTCCATGCTGTTTATCCATTCTTCAAATTCAGTAGGATCCGGCTTTCCATCATAGCTTGGTGGCCTGTGAGCAGAGAACCTTTTGAACATATTCGAGCACTCTTCTGGCTCTGTTTTGGTCCTTTGCCGGTTTCCTTGCATCAGTTCCATCATCATTCTCATAAAGTCCATTTGATTTCCGTTTCCATTTCCGTTACCATTATTTCCGTGTGCATTTCCAGATGTATCTCCAAAGACAGGATCACCTCTTAGAGCATCAATCCTTGCCCTCATTTCTGCTAGCGTAACATCTGACTCGTTGTTTCCATTCCTCCATTTGTAGGTTCACTTTCAATCGTTGTCATTTTCTAGCATCATCAAACATCTCATGTTTCAAATGTCATATTCATCCATAACAGCATTATAAGAAATTGTCAAAACATTCCCTTCCCCGATCCTATCACTCAGACACTTTATATTTAAGAAACCTTAAAACTTAATTAATCATATCTTAAGAGTTAAGACCTTGATTTATGATCATTTTTACATTAAAACTATTATCTAGTCCTTCGATTCCTTTTTACTAATTTACTTCATCTTATTAGCTAGTAATTTATGCAAAACCGTGAAGGTTAAGCTTAAGGTATCGATGTCTCGGCTCTGATACCAAGTCTGTAACGCCCCGACCTCTAATCATCATTATTAAGTTAATTAGAGTGTCATTAGCAGCGGAACCTAGAGGGTCGGTGCGTTACCGCCGTGCTTCCCGAGTGGAAAGCACAAGGCTAACATAAAATCATAACTTCAACATATTATAACTTAAAGCATCATAATTATCCATTTAACAATACTAAAGTTGAAACTTAGCAACTAACATAGTTTGACATAAACTAAACCATAAGTACTTCAAGAAAGCTCAAAACTAAACAACTCCTCACGGCTACGCCATCCCGTTATCATCATCAGTACCTAAAACAGAAAACAAAACGTCATGAGCCGAGGCTCAGTAACATACTACTCTAACATTGTAAAACATTTCAATTCATTTTGTTAGCAAACAGGGAGGAGAGAAAATATTAAAACCATTTCATAAACATATCCGTTCATGAATATATCATAATCGTCCCCATTATCTTTTCATCTTACTTTATTACATTGGTAACTTGGCAAATATCACATATCACATATAGGGACGTCTCCCTAACACATATTGCCAGAATGGCGGCCACAAATGGATGACACTCTCGGTGTCCACATATTGCCAGAAAGGCGGTCACATCATAGGTGACATTTTCTATGCCCACATACTTGCCAAGAACCATCTTCCACTTTACCTTATCATGTTTCAAATGTCATAATTATATTACATCTTTGTAATCATAATCATGGAACATCATTAAAACCATAGCATTATCGTACTCATATTTTCATTTTAATGAAAATCATCATATTCATAAAACATTTCTTATCCCACAATCCATACATCAACAACATAGTGCGAAATACCATAAAACATCATTCGAAAGGAATCGTGGGTGTTAGCAGTAGACGTTACCTGGTACCGTAGCTACGTTTTCTTGAGAGCCGGGGGAGGCTTGTAATATTCCTTCTCTTAATCTAATAAATAATTGAATATAAAATTTATTACTATTTAATTAGACGTTTCGTTCTTCCTAAACAATCGTTCTTTAGGCGTGAGATTACCCATAAAATATTTTTAGACATTCGAGTTATACTTAAGCATAATTAAGTTCAAGTTTACCTTATAGTTCATACCATTACTTCTAATATTCTTTTAATAATAGGAAGACATTATCAACCTTGAACCTTTTATAAATAAAAGTTAACCAATGAGTAGCATATATTATTACCATCAAACAACTCATTACTTTCTAAATAAACTTAGGTGTATTTATTACTAAACTTGAACCATTATTATCATTAATGTAATGACCACTAATAAAATATAATTCGAACTTCTAATATGCTTTAGAAACTAAAATTAATTATATAAGCTTATCAAATTATTCATCCATGAACAACCATAAGTTTTCGCATGATCACTAAACTAGGTTGGTTATTTACTTTATTCTAATTATTTAAAATATTGGCATTAACCTCCTACATTAGTAGTTAATAAACTTATGAAGTTCCTTATACAAGTTTAGTGTTCTAAATATTAACTTACAAAAAAATTCAGATTATAAGGACTAGTAATTAATTATTTTAACCTAACCTTTTTAATTAATTCTTAGTATAATTATCAACCCAACTAGTCAAAGGTTTAAGCTAAACTAAGTGTCTTAATCAAAACAACAAAACAGTCCACTTAAGCCCAATATATCAAAACAACAAAATTAACTTAAGTGACTTAACTAAGTAAATCAGATTATAACCCAACATCATGTTCAGCTAATAAATTAAACTAACATGACCAATAAAACACTAAATCAGTTTCAATTTAACTCCATTAGCCCAATATATAAAAGTAGCTTCACTAATATTATAAGAAAATCAGATTTGAGCCCAACTAATACACATGCAACAACTTAATTGAGTTGGTTGAATTAATATGAATCAGATTTTTGAAGCCAAACAAATCCATGCAACAATTAAACTAAATTGGTTTAACTAAACTGATTTGGCCCAATCTAAACTAACTTAGCAATTTAACTACATCTTTAAACTTAAAAATCAGAAATTTGGGGGAAAAACTAATTATAAGAGGTAGATTTCTTTACCTCTGCTTCTTAGAGCAGGGAAGAACGAGGCAGAGGATTAGCTCCGGCGAGCTCCGGCTGAGGCGGCGGCAGAAAATGCGAGCAGCAGTAGCGCGCGAGACCGAGGGGTGTGCGAACGAGAGTGAGAGAGAGCAGCGCGGGCTGCGGCGTGGTCTCCGGCGAGGAAAAATGTTCGTCGGCCAGGGGGGGTGGCGCGCAAAAGGTGGTGCACACCGTGCTGGTGGCTCGGTGGTGCCGAGAAGAAAGAGTGAGAGGAGAAGAAATTTTTGTGATTTCTATTTGTGGTTTGAGTTTGTAATTCAAGCTCATTACTTCTGTGCATTTATAAACAGATAATTGGAGACAAAAATTGAAGGTGGAAGATGATTAATGGTGGTTCAAATAGGGGAGATTAGAATAGGGAACAAAGAGGGAGTAGGGTGGTGGTGTTGCCGTGGTTCACCTAGGGGAGGGTTTCCTCCTTTTTTTTTTTTTTTTTTTTTTTTTTTGTGTTATTGATCTCCTTCTTTGTTGTAGTATAAGTTACTTGGGTGTTATTACTCATCTTACTCTTCAATTACAATATTTCATAGAATTTGTTAGTTTATTTCAAAGCTCAAAAACATAGCTAGACTTACTTAACTAAAATAATTATTAAGTGAACAATTCACCTTTTTAATTATTTTAATAAACATGTTTAAAAATTCGGGATATTACAAGGGAGCAATGATTCAAAGTTAAAATTTCCTTTGAGTTGACTTTACTGAAAAGTATTTTACTTCATGCATTTTGAAATAAATGAAACTTTTGAAGAACTCTTGAAGACTCAAGTGTTGTCTCCTTCAAGAAATCTAGTGTTCCAGTATGAAATAAATGTTATGAAAGTGAACCGATATCCTTCCACTATGTAAGCCGATTTGATGTCCTGCAAGAAAGAACACGTAAACTAACCTCGGGGTTTGATCCAAGGAACCCCCCTCCGATGCCTAATTCAGTAAAGGCTAATAGCCGATATATCTCAAGTAGAGTATTTTAGTATGTGTGTACCTTATGACTCAGATCATGGGGTATTTATAGGAGCCGACAGTGTCCTAACTAAGATAGGACACTACTCTTATTGGTTGGATACAATTCTATCCTCTTCAATACTTATCTTTAGGCCCATTGGCGCGTGGGGTAAGCACTGAATCAAACCCAAGCCCACTAAGGGATGGCCCAGGTTAGTTGTACCGTCAAGGAGATCTATTAAACCGGTCCGACATAGTCAACCGTCCTCATGTGCGTGTAATAACCATGACGGTCGTTAATGGTTCGATAGAACCGGTATGGAACTTAGGCAGCCCCCATACATCTAGATTTTAACTTTTAGTTTGTTTATAGTTGTCTCCTCCACGACTCTTGATTGACTTGTTGGAAGGAAAACATCCAATTAAGAAGCAAGCACTTTATCAAGAATACACGACCATGTAATATGATGTGTTCATTTACATAAATGAAAGGGAAGATACAAGCACCATCCACTCAAGGATGAGGACCATATAATTTTAAAATAGGTGGTCAGAATCATCAGTTAATTGGTAGTTTGCTGCTAAATGAAGGCTCACGTCCAAAATTCTCTCAACTATACATATATGACAGAGAACATGAGATTCTTAATAGAAAGTTTGCTCTTAGGTAAATCATACATTACATTTTGTAACATATACTAATAATTTAATCTAATATAAAATGATTGGTAAAAGTATTTGTGTAAATATATTTTAATTACTTTTTTAATGTTTATCACGGTTTTGGAAATCTGAAGAAGTTTAGAGATCCTCTAATTGCACAATTACAAGATATTATTGATGACCACAATCCTTATGCAAAATTTTTTGGAACGGTGAGAGATCGATGTAATAGTAATTTGTGTCATAATGTTTTGTTAAAGCTAATTAGCAAGAGAGAAACTGATGGTCGGACATTCAATCTACCAACAACATTTGAGGTAGTTGCGTTAATAGTTGGAGATACTGAGACGACAGATATAAGAGTTATAATTGTCGAAACACAATGTGGAAAATTAAGGTAGATCTGATCTGAGCTTCATCCTTCTGATTTGTCTTTGCAATATCCTCTTCTATTTCCATATGGTGAGGGTGGATATCAAGTTGAATGTTTCACATAGAGATGATAAAAGTCTACCTAGCAAAAATTCCAAAAAAAGAGACAGGCTTACTATGAGGGAGTGGTTTGCATATCCAATGCAAGTTCGTAAAAAAGAGGCGCCACCATCTTACTTTCTCGATGATTATGCCAGTATTTTTGCATCGACGGCTACACAATGACGGAGGCTAAGAGATTGTCATTCTTAAGAAACAATCAGCAGAGTTCCAAGGATGATAATATAAAGAACCTACAGGGTGCAACAAATCGAGGAGATACATAAGGAGCATCTACTGGTAGCAGAGTAGTTATACCAGCCTCAGTAACTGGAGGACATAGCTACATGAGAGAAAATTATAAAGATGTAATGGCTAATTGTAGATGGTTAGGGATGGCAATTGGGCGGGGCGGGTGCGGAGGATGGTACCCCCACACCCGCATTAAATTCTCATCCCCATCCCTGCCCCACCACCCATTGCGGGGGAAGATTCCATCCCCATCCCCGCCCCACCACCCATTTCAGAGGGAAATTCTAGACCCACCCCCTCCCCAACCCCGCACCCGCGTCGTACCCGCGTCATTACTCACTTCATCCCGCAAAAAATCTACCAAAAGCCCATTATAGTTGTCTACTTCACAAAATCACAATATAATATAGTAAAAGAAAGATAAATGTTTTATTACAATTCAAAAGTGTCTTCAAATACATTAGTAATATATGTATATAAATAGAATTTTGATAATAAATATGTGGGGCAGGGGTGGGGCAGGCAGGGGCGGGGCGGGGATGGGGCGGGTATAACATAAAATCCACACCCGCTCCACCACCCATTGCGGGTACAATTTTAATCCCCATCCCCGCCCTATCCCCGCCAAACCTAGACCTTTCCCCGCCCCAATTGGGCGGGGATGGGGCGGGTCTCCTACTTAACCCGCCCCACTGCCATCCCTATAGATGGTATGGCTATCAAGATTAGTTTATAACCTTAACATGTAATTCAAAGTGGCCCGAAATAAGATGATATGTATCGAAGAGGGCCTAAACATGAAGTTAGACCACATATCAATTGTTGAGTGTTTGAGATGAAGCTCAATCAACTTGTCAAGGATTTAAATGATTGAAAGATTTTTGGCTGAGTTAGAGCAGATAATCGGTAAATTTGCTAAAAAAAATGCATCTTTGTAAGCTTTTAACACAGTTACAAGTGTTCAATACGAGTATATACAAGATGAAACTTGACATGTAGGCCTATAGATAAAATATTAACATGTTTGCTAAACATTTATCCTATTATGAATTACAATTGTTTAAATTATGGAGTTTTAAAAATGTGGATTGTCGCATGCACATATACTTTTGTTTTTACACCCTGACGACAAATTTCCTGATGCCAAAGCAATGAACAAAATTATTTGCGTTGAGCTTGCAAATAAAGATGAGAATCCAGAGTTGTACGATGTTATTTCAGAGTTTACGGTATACATGGTCCATGTGGTGCCTTGAACCATGATACCCCATGTACGACAGATAAAAAAAATGCACCAAATATTTTCCAAAGAAGTTCAATGATAGAACATCAGTTGATGAAGATGGCTATCCAGTTTATAGGAGAAGAGATTGTGGTGCAACCGTCGTAAAAAATTGCATCACACTTGACAATAGATTCGTGGTTCCGCATAATCTAAAGTTATTGTGTAAGTATAGTGCACATATATATATATATACATAGACATGGTGCAATCAATCGAGATCGATCAAATATATATTCAAGTATATCAATAAGGTACGACAGAGTCACAATTGCAACATATCAGAAACATCAAAACTCTGATGATCCTAAGGAAATTGATGAAATCCAAATGTATAAATTGTCGGTATATCACCATGTGAAGCCATGTAGAGAATATTTATGTTCACTATCCACTATAGAATCCCAGCCGTGGAAAAGGTTGATTTTTCATTTACCTAATGAGCAGATCGTCCTATGCACTGATGATGTTGACTTAGAATCGATGCTTGAAAGACCTAACATTGAGAGAATAAAACTTTTGTCCTAAATAGAGTTCAACAAAATATATTATAGGAGCTAGATAATTGAGCTATGTTGAATTTCTTATAAAATTTGTATGGTAACAAGGTCTACATAAATGGACATCTCGAAAAAAAGGTTTTTGCATAGGAAGAATTTATCATGTAACCCCAACATCAGATGAAAAATTCAGGACATTGCAAAATTTTGTTAAAGGTGCAACCTATTACAAAGACATACGCATTATGACTAGGGTACAATATTCGACATTCAAAGAAACATGTTATGTTACAGGTTTGTTAGATGGTGACAAGGAGTACATTGATGCCATAATAGAAGCGAGCTTCAGATATTCAAGACAATATCTATGTAATTTAATCTGCATGTTATTACTGCCATGTAGTTTGACAAAACCCGAGACTTTATGGAAAAAGACTTCACACCTTCTTTTTGATGATATTCTATTTAGGAAATGCAGACTTTTCCAAGATGAGGTATATGAACATTTATATCCCTTAATTCAAGAAATTTATCGAAAAAATTCACCGTATATAAATTAATTTTGAATTATCAATCATGAAATGTGTTTCTTTTGCAGCAATACGCCTAAGTGATGAACAATTGAAAAAATTAGTTTTGGCTGGCATTGAAGCTAAGCTACAAAGTAACTATAGCACCCTTCATAAATTTACAAAAATGTCATTTTCAGATGATCAGTTGATTATTTTAGATGGTTAAATTAAGCCCATCGTGGATGAGCTATCTTATGACAGAGAATAGTTTTTTTTTACAGAATGACAAAGAGCAGTTAGAAAAGGAGTTTCAAGATCTTTTTTCGGGATTGACTGCTGAGCAACATGGAATTTATAATGAAATAGTGTCTGCTATATTGCGAGGGGAAGGAGGTGAATTCTTTTTATATGGTTATGGAGGAACTCGTAAAAAACATGTAATACTCCGTATTTTTGGGAGTTAAAGAATCAAGTGGAAGTATTTTTAATATAATTTACAGAAAAAATATAGTTTGGGTAAGCTTACAGTTATAGTTTAAATATATAACCTATTTTTGTACCTGATTATATTTTAATTCAGTTTTGTTTTATTTTTCAAATAAATAAAATAAGAATTAGGAATTTATTGGAAACAAATGCTATTACACTTAGGTTTCTCATGCTATAAATAAAAACAGAAAAAATAAACAAAAACCCTAACTTCCCCATCATTCGTTTTCTTTCTTCTCCTCCCTCAAAGTTTTTCTCTCTCCTCTCTTCCTCTTCCCCGTCACTCTTCTCCTCCCCTCCCCTAAATTTCATCGGCCTTTGAGGGTCGTGCATGTTGCATGTGTGTGGTGTGCGAAGTGTGCTAGCACATCCATCGAGTCGAGCGAGGGTGTCAACGAGTGTGTGAGCGAGGTCGTGCGAGTCGAGGCTTGGCTGTCGTCCAATCGATTCATAAGTCTGGGTTTTGCGAGGCTACGAGGGTGTGTGCTAGTGTTTCAGTGCGGGTCGACGAGCGCTGCGAGTGTTCGAGTGCTGGGTTCGAGGTTTGCGAGTGTTCGAAGTGCTGGTCGAGACTAGGGTTGTGCGTGTTGGGGTTGCGAAGCACGAGTGCTAGCGTCGAGGTTGCTCGTGCGGAGGTGTTGGGTTGCGTAGTTGCTGCCAGAGAATTCTTCGTCGCGTCGCCGGTGGTTGTCGTCGGCGAGTTATGCCGGTATTAAAATAAAAATAAAATTCTTCTTTTCTACATTACTTAAATTGTAGAATCTAAGTTTTTGTAATTCGTATATATTTATATCTTGGATTAAGTTGTATTATAAATAAAGTATAGAATTAGTAAAAAAAAATCAGATTTATAATTATGTTATAGTTCTTATGATAATTCTTTTTTTCAAATCTAATTTTTCTAATACTTGTGTATATAATGGTTTAAGTTGGTTTTGTAAATAAAGTATAGTAAAAGTTAAAGGAAATCATATTTATGATTATATTTTTAGGAAAAATTGTCAAGAATAAGTCAACCTTTGCGTTGACCGCTTTTAACAAGTCAACCTTCACTTATTCCAGTAGCAAGTAAAGCTTGTACATGAATTAGCTTTTAACGAGTTTTTTTACTTATGACCTGAACAACCTGTAAACTTTCATTTTAAACTTACCATTCCCTTTGACTTATTGACTCTGGCAAAAAAAATTCCCTCCACATTTCGTTTCCCCCAACTGTTCGTATAACACACTTTCTCTCTCCCGTTCTTCGTCTCCAAGTCATGGCTGAATGCATGTGTGTGGTGTTTGATTAGGGTTGCAATTTCTTCTCGCACCAGTAAATTAGGGTTGCAATTTCTTCTCGCACCAGAATTCCCCCTGTCTCTCTCCTCCCAATTTCTTCTGCACTGTGCTTAGTCCCGATTTCATTGACACGATAAAGTTTCTGATTTTTTGAGTTTCCGCCAGTAAGGTAAACCCTTCACAAATTTCATCTCTTTTTTTTTCTCGACATATTTGTTGGGCAAAGCAATCACTATTTCTATGTTTTCACCTTCCTTTTTCATCTTCATTGTTTCTATTATTGCTACTCTTTGATTTGATTCTTTCTCCTCTATCTTTCAATCTACACAATATTAGGCAAATTTTTGACCTGATTTCGGGTATTTTGATGTTCAATTGAAAAGGGTATCCTCCAAATTTGAGGATTAAGTTGTGGGGAATAGGTAAGGAGGGTGCCCAGATCTGTTTTGGATCGTCCCTTCCTATGGCATATACATTGGTCTTTTTAGGGTTTCTAAGATCCCTTTTAATGTTCTTTATAGTTTTGAATCTCTGCTGTATTTCTGATTCTTCTTATTCAAAATGTTCGAATGACACCTCTTTGGCTGGTTTAAAGTCTGAATTTGTAATGTTGCAACATCAATTGAGAGGTGTTTTTACAGTAGTTGACAATTGTTCTTTTAGGGTTAGTGAATTTGATATGCTACCTGGATCTGATCATGTGCTATGGTGGGGCGCTGTAGGTGATAATTTTGTTAATTTAACAAATGGGTTTATCATTCCTGATGAAAATTTGAGTAGGGCTTATAAAATGATAGCTTTGTTGTTCATTTGAGGAGCAATGTCAGTTGGGATCAGATAACAGAGGAAAAAAAACGAAAAGGAGGAAGAAGAGAAGAAGAAGCAGAGTATCAAAGAGGGAGGAAGAAGCAGTTGGGTGGGTTTTATAACATGTGGGAAAAAATTTAAAGATTAATTGCAATAAACCTAACGGATCTTTAATTACCTGTTGGAACCTACTATTGCAAGTTACCATTTAAAAAAACTTGTTAAAAGCTCATTCATGTACAAGCTTTACTTGCTACTGGAATAAATGAAGGTTGACTTGTTAAAAGCGGTCAACGCAAAGGTTGACTTATTTTTGACAATTTTTCCTTATATTATTAGTTCCTAGGATGATTTTAGTTTTCAATTATGATTTTATTACACTTATGTATATTTGTGTAAGTTTTGTTATTATAAATCAAGTATAATAAAAGTTAAGAAATATTAGATTTACAAGCATATTATTAAGTCCTAAATATGTTAGTTCAATAAAGTTTATGAAAAGAAAGTTTAAACAACAAGAATGTTTCTTTTATTATTCAAAACACTAAGTTCAGTACATAGTTAGTTAAGCTGATTTTTATTTTAATAATATCAAGGACTTAGCACTGAAATACTTTTAATATTCAATCAGGTCCCAATTTCATAAGTGGAACGTTTTAAGTAGTCAGCGAAGATTCTCTGTTACAAGGTACGTACGCGTACTAGTTCAATTACATATGTTAGTATCATATTAAGTTATGAATTGTTTTATTGGAACCTAGAATCGTGATAGGGGACTATTGTTGGTTATGATTGATGAGATTGTTTGGTAACATGAAATCAATTGAAAATCTGTATGTATTTCCTTGTTGTATGACTTGTGAGTTCGAATGAATTATTATTGGTATGCGAAATTCTATCATATCACGAGCATGAAATGAGAATTGGATTGGAATCCTGTGATTTATTGTTGTAGCAAGGATGCTACAAGAGGTTCCCTAAATTAAAGAATTAAGCAATGTATCTAAGAAGGAAAATTAAATGATTATACGTTTAATGTTATGTGAATGAATATCACTAAGAAGGATATTTGGCGATAAACTTGTAGTTGGAATCCCTACAAGTAGTGAACAATGGAGGGAGTGTGGGGCTTGTTCTACATTCCTAAGCAGGCCTACTATGATGACAGTAGTTCCTTATAAATTTTGATAACTCAAGTAGGCGGAAGGTTCTGTATGATCTTGGGGGTCTGCATACTAAGGTGATGGGTGTGAAGAGGAACGAATTCGCATTTGTATTCCATCTAATACACCAAACTATCTACTAAGGATTAAGTAGCCCGTATGATTCTAGGAAGATGACGGTTCTCGATTGTTGCCAATTAAATTATAAAAGTAATAAA
Organism: Beta vulgaris subsp. vulgaris; assembly: GCF_026745355.1. Lineage (NCBI taxonomy): Eukaryota > Viridiplantae > Streptophyta > Magnoliopsida > Caryophyllales > Amaranthaceae > Beta > Beta vulgaris. Next base: position 12,830,221 of record NC_079208.1, read on the forward strand.
ATGTAATACTCTCATAGTATCATGTTTAGGAATGATTCTTATTACTTTGATTATGCTTGGTATATTATTCAATTGTTTAAGTAAGTACTCAGCATAGTTGATTGTATGTAATTTATGTTTGCTTGTTGACTTGTGATGAACCATTGATATTCAATGGGGAGCATATTAGATATGATGATGATGATGATGATGATGATGCATGAGTTCAGGCATACATGAGATACTCTTTATTTTATAAACTTTTTAAGTGTTTTGATTGAACTTTCTACAGTTTGTTTATGATTTACCTAGTTAATTTTTAAATAAAAAGGGATCAATAGTGATTCCCGAGTTGTAGTTAACATTTTATTTTCGCTGCAATATAGTTTTTATAATAAAGAGTAAGTTAATGTTTTAATTTCAATAAGCCCTGCGTTTCATCGCGGCGGTAACACTTTCAAAGTCGATGCAACGTAATTTAGACGTGTATGGATTTTTGGGGTGTTACAAAACGTACCTATGGAGATTAATGTGTGCTGCATTAAGGCATAAAGGGGATATTGTTGTGACGGTTACACCAAGTGAAATCGCCTCTTTTGTTGCTTCCATGCGGGAAAACTGCCAATTCTAGATTTGGACTTCCCTTAAATGTCAATGAGAACTCAACATGTGTAGGCATTTGACCAGGATATGACCTGACAGCACACACTCCTCATAAAGACAAAGTTGATCATTTGGGATGAAGCTCTTATGATGCATAAATACTACTTTGAAGCTCTTGATAGAAGCTTAAAGGATGTTATACAATCCCTGAATCCAGCAAATCTTCATATCCATTTGGTGGCAAGGTCGTTGTGTTCTCTAGTGATTTAACAAATATTGCATGTTCATAAAGGAAGCATACAAGATATTGTCTTCTCGATAATCAACAATGTCTTCTCGATAATCAACAATTTTTACTAATGAGATTTTTTTCATGTGCTTAGATTAACGCAAAATATGCATATGAGAACAAGTTCCGATAACTCAAAATTGGATGAAATTAGAGAGTTCTCCGAGTGGATTTTGAACATCAAAGACCGCAAAGTTGGTAAATCGAATGATGATGAAGCCGATGTAGAAATTCCTCATGGAACATTGATACGTGGAGGAGATGACCCTATTTCTGTAAGAGTCAAGAGTGCATATCTTGATCTAGAGGATCATATATGGGAAACAACTTATTTCAGGAAAGAGCTTTTCTTACTCCAACTAATGAAATTTGCTGGCATGGTTAATGATCATGTGTTTTCCCGGTTGCCAAGTATAAAAGAATATACCTGAGTTTAGATGCAATTTCAATGGAGGAATGTAATTTAGGATTTCATGAGATGTATTTTACTGAATTTCTGAATACAATTAAGTGTAGGGGATTACCAAATCATAATATAAGATTGAAGATAGGGCACCCATGATGCTCCTAAGGAATATCGACCGGACTTCTTTGCTGTGTAACAAAGATTGGTCGTTAAGCACTTTGACAATCGCATTATATTGAGGTTGTTGTTGTATCCAACAGTAATGTAGGGGACAAACTTTTTATTCCAAGGATGATACTTACCCCATCAGACGCAACAAAGTTACCAATCAAGTTATAGAGAAGACAATTTCCATTGGTCGTTTGTTTTGCAATTACGATAAACAAAACCAAGGACAGTCTCTAGAACACGTAGACTTATATCTCCCTCGACCAATATTCAGCCACAAACAATTCTATGTAGTTATAACAAGAGTTATAAGCAAAAAGTGTGTGAAAATTTAAATTTGTGACAAAGATCGTGGCAACTCCAATGTTACCACTAATGTACTATATAAGGAAGTATTTCAGAATGTGTAATAAGTATTATGAATACTATTTAAACTTACTTTTGTTTCAATTTTGTTAAGTCGCCATTCATGATTTTTTTTTGGTCTAATGTGTTGTCTATTGAATGTAAATTGTGTGTTTCTAATTATATGTTAATTGTTATTTCATTTATATGAATTTCACCATTCCAATATTTTTTCATAATATCTCTTATTTCGTGATAAAGAATTTATCAAATCATATATATATATGACCTTCCGTGCTTCCTTACACAAGTTTAAAAATTAAAAGCTAGTATTGATATATTCATATTAACAACAAAAATTGGTCATTGCTGAACTCATCTTGGTATTGTTTGGTGTTTGATTTGATATGAAGGAAAATACAATAACATATAAGTGAAGAAATATCCATTAAATTTGGAGTAAAATGTCATTAAATAGCTCTAGAGCATTGGGCTATTACTAACATATATGGGGCACAACAAACAACTCCCAAAAGAAAATAGAAGGCCCAATTAAAAAAAGAAGCAAAACTTGGACCATATTTCTGAACCCAAAAACAATAGAAGTAAGTTTCATTAATCATACAGAACCGGAAAGTGAGTTGTAAGTTCAAACCCTATCCTATATAAATCTCAAGCACATCTTTTGCTACCTGTCATTCTCGCCGCCGTATTCTTCATTGTCTTCGCCTGAGATCAAAGAAGAGGAGGAAGCAGAGGAATCACCATTAGTGGAAGCGAGAATGCCAGTCTAGGGTTTCATCGAATTTTCAGTTTCTAAGAGGAAATGGGATGGATGGTAGGAGAGAGATTGAGAGCCGTGAAGAAGAGGATAGAAAGAAAGGAATGTGTGGTTCATATAGGAGGAAAGTTGGAAGGCTGAGATTTGCCAAGGCAAAGGAATAGTGAATTTCAAGGAATTGTGACTCATATCACTATTACTTTGAATAGTAGCCATACTTCCTTCTTTTAAAAGGTCAAGGATATAAGAAAAAATACAATCATGTGGGGTCTTTTTGATTCGTCTCAATGAGTAGTTTATTAATATTCAATTATTATAATTTTTACTAATATGTAATGAAAGATATTTAATGTAGAATAAGCGCATTGGTAAACATGCAAAATCAAAGTAGGAAAGATAAAAAAAAATACAGATGGGGTACTATTTAATAGCAACTAGTTCTTAGACCTGCCCAGGTAATTATAATTTTCATTTATTAATATTTTACTTGGTTGGATGATTGAAGCTTTAGTGTATAAGCTTGAGGTTATGGGATCAAGTTTTAAAAGATGCATGTTCTATTCTTTTATTGTAGGTGTTTTTATATAAAGTAAACACACCAAGAGATAGCACCACGTGGCATAGTGTCTTGCTTAGGATTACCTTTTAATATATTAGTATAGATATGTTGTTAAAGTTATAATCCATAATATAACAATGCAAACTAATTCCTTAACCACTCAAACAAATATAACTTTACACATACATACTATAACAATCAATATATTTATATAAAGGAGGAACTTTTTGGGAGCATAGAGCTCCCCACATAGAATTGTCATGTCATCAATTTTATTTTCTGTTTTACAAAAATAGAGTTCTACATAGATTTAAATACATATAACGAGCTTTGGATAAGCGAAAGCTAGAGTTTCGTGTTGAATAAACAACTTTTCGTGCTGAATGAACAACCTAGGATAAGCGAAATAGAGTTTCGTGTTGAATGAACAACTTAAATTATTATATTATATATAATTTGTGTATAACTTTTGCTACATAATTCAGAATATTATAATTTTTGTAACATTGAAGAGTGCTCGAAATATGCTTCGAAATAAGATCTATACACAATATAGTTATACAACTTATGAATAGAGAGTACCACATAGGATTATCATGTCATTAATTTTTATTTTAAATATAATAAAAAATAGAGTTATACACATATTTAAATATATAAAAGAAGTTTTGAATAGGGAGAAATTTACGTTTACTTTAGAATAAACAACCTAAATTATTATGTAAATTGAATATAACTTTTGCTACCTAATTCAAAATATTATCATTTTTTACAATTGGAGAGTGCTTGAAATATGGTTCAAAATGAAAACCATCTACAATATAGTTTTACAACTCATGAAAATATATTTAATTAGATGAATGGTAAGATATTTTTTAGTCTTTCTTTTTGATAAATATAATAATAATTAAGCTATAAGTATAGTGTACAACATGTGATTATAGCATTTTATAATAGGTTCAATTTACAGAATCAGACATATTATCTTTCAAAACCTCGGCCTTAATTGCTCCACTACATCAAAACAATTTAGTATTGCAAAAAAATTTATTAAGTAAAATTTATTATTACAAAAAAAAATTAAAATCTATAGCGATAAAGTTACATATATATTAGAAATTTGGATGATGAAAAAATTAGAGTTTAATAAACAACCTTAGAATATTATAGAGAGCTAGTGCTGGCAAAAGCTGTCCCAACCTGACTTGGAAAGGTATAGAGTTTTCTCTCTATGGTGGCAAGCGATAGCGTAGGCGATTTCTAGCCGTTGTAAACCACCATGGGCCGTCGGAAAAAACCTCAAACTTCACCGCAGACTTTGCAAGCAAAAGAGGGAGTGACTAGGGGAGCTACACCTACACAAAAAACAGTAACCAATGGAACAGTAACCCGAGTGAATGAAACACCAAAAAGTGCGATTGAAGAGATGAATGAGATATTTAAAGCTCACCGTTCTGCTCAGGTGAGTGAGAATAAACAAGGAGATGCGATTGAAGCAAGGGAAGTGGATAAACCCACCTTGAGTGACCTGGGTGAAGGAGCTGAACAAAATCCAGGAGCTGGAGGTGCTGCTAGAAGGTTGAATCTTACAGAAGGAGGTAAATGGGCGAATATTGTTGCTGGGAAGACTCTTACAGCTAAAGGAGCATCCCTCACCTATATTCCACTATTAATGAAAGATGGTAAGCCTATAGCCCAACTCTCTCAAAATGAAGTCGATGCGTTAACAGAGGTATGGTCTACAACAGTGATATTGTATGTTGTGGGGCAAACCCCTTCTATTGGAGCCCTAACTAGATATATTGAGCAAGTCTAGAATCATATTGCTAAACATAACATATTCCTCCATGATAAAGGGTATTTTGTGGTTAAATTTATGTCAGTGGATGATAAAAATGAAGTGATGTATTCAGGCCCTCATATGTTTAATAGACCTATTATTGTAAAAGCGTGGACCTCTGATTTTGATTTTCAGGCTGAGATTCTTAGAGTTATTCCTCTGTGGGTAAGATTGTATAATCTGCCATTGAATTATTGGGGTAAGGAATCGTTGAGTAGGATTGGAAGTATGATTGGTACTCCTCTCTTTGCGGATGAATGTACCACTCAGCAACAGAGGATTACCTATGCCAGATTGCTGATTGAAGTTGATGTAACTAAACCATTGCCTTAGGTGGTTACTATAGAAGATAACAATGGCAAGATACGAACACAGAGGGTTCATTTTGAGTGGGCACCTACATACTGTGGTAAATGTTCTATCATTGGCCATGATTGCACTAAGGCAAAGACTAGTAAGGGTACTGTGCAAAATGTGAAGAAATGGGTGCCTAAACCTGTTTTACCAGGTGTCCCTAACAAGGAGATTAACAAGGAGGCTGATTCTGACTTAGAGGTTGGTGGCCATGGTGTTAAAGTTTCAGGTAATCCGGAGGAAATGGAGTTAGTGGTTACCCTACTGAAGATAAGGGTCCCATTGGTAAAGCTGCAATTGATCCAGGAGGCCATGTTACCGCTAAAGCTAGCACTAGGACAAGTGAACCACTATGGAACATAGTTACTAGGGGTCAGAAGGCAAAGAAGTGGTGGATGTGGGAGGACCTGGAGTAGTGACTCACATGGTGGATGAGGCTGGCACAAGCTCATTCATTGTCTCTCCAGGGTGATGATTGTGAGCACTTGGAATGTGAGAGGGTTAAATAACCCTGTTAAGATAGGGGAAATAAAGCAGTTTGTGCTAAACAATAAACTTACTTTGTTTGCTTTACTGGAGACTAGAGTTAAGGCTCATAATCATGAGAGAATCATGAATAAATTTGGCAGACAATGGAAATGGGCTCATAACTATGGTGAGAGAGGTAGAATTTGGATTGCCTGGAATCCATCTCTGGTAGGAGTCCAAGTTACCTATACTTCTGCTCAAATGGTGCATTGTATGGTGAGTGATAAGATAACTGGGATCACTTGGTGGTGGTCAGTGATATATGGGTTACATACTGTTGAAGACCGGAAGAGTTTATGGGCTGATGTGAGGGATAGGGATAGGAATCTGGTGGAACCATGGTGTCTTATGGGGGACTTCAATGCAGTGTTATCCTCAAAAGATAGGATGAATGGCGTGCCTATTTCCCATTATGAAACTCAAGACTTTGTTGAGGTTCTTAGAGATACTGACTTGAGTGAGTTTAAGACTTGTGGGCACTTCTTCTCATGGTCCAATAAAGGGCTGGGAGCTGCAAGAATATGTAGTAGAATACATAGGTGCCTGGTGAATTCATTCTGGATCACTAAGTATCCTAACTTGGTGGTGGAATACTTGAATCCAGGAGTGTCTGATCATTCTCCATTAATCCTTAGATGGTCTGCTACTTCAGTGTGCAAAGGTATGCCTTTTAAATTCTTTAGCTATATGGCTACTCATGAGGGGTTTATGGAAGCTGTTGCTGATAATTGGAATGGAGTTGGGAGGGGCAACAATAAAATGCAGGAGGTTAGGCAAGGTCGTCAAAGAGTGAAGAAGGTGCTTAAGCAGATGCATAAGAAGGATTATGGTAATTTGAGCTTACAGATTGATAAGGCTAGAGAAGAGATTCAAGAGGTTCAAAACCAGATGGCCACTACTCACAGCTGCCCTATCTTACACCAGGCTGAAAAAGATTGTATTCGTCAATTGCATAAATATTTGCAAGTGGAGGAGTCTATATTGAAACAGAAGTCTAGGGTGTAGTGGCTGAAGCTTGGTGACTCCAATACTCACTTCTTCTTTCATGCCACGAAAGAGAGATACTTACAGAATGGTATGGAGATCCTTCATGATGAGAATGGGGCCAAACTTATTACTACTGATGATATTCAACATGAAGTGCTCAGGTTCTATAAGGGGTTGCTGGGAACAGCTGCTCCCACTCTTCCTTCTGTTGATGTAGCTATGCTGAGAGCTGGGACTCAAGTTAACTCAACTGATGCTGCTGCTCTAATTCAACCTATTATATATCAGGAAATTGAAGCTGCTCTATGGTCCATTGATGAAGCTAAGGCGCCTGGAATTGATGGGTTCAATAGCCTATTTTTCAAGAGGGCATGGCCTATTATTAAAACTGAGGTGTGTGCTGTTGTTAGTCAATTCTTTGAAACAGATAATATGCTGCCAGCTATTAACTGTACATTGATCACCTTAGTTCCTAAGGTGGCTAATCCTACACTAGTTAAGGATTATAGACCCATTGCTTGTTGCACTATTTTGTACAAAATCATTGCTAAGATTTTGACTAATATAATGCACTGTATGATAAGTAGTGTTATTGACTAGGCACAATCTGGTTTCATTCCTGGTAGGAATATATCAGACAATATCCTGCTAGCAACTGAGCTAATTTAAGGATACACTACTAAAAATATATCAGATATCACCTAGGTGTATGCTTAAAGTTGATCTCAAAAAAGCATATGACTCTCTTGAGTGGTCCTTTCTGGAAAAGTGTGATGTGTGAGATAGGGTTTCCCACTAAGTTTGCCGGCTGGGTGATGGCTTGTGTAACTTCAGTCTCCTTCTCTATACTTATCAATGGCATTCCTTGTAAGCCTTTTGGTGCTAAAAAGGGGTTAAGGCAAGGGGACCCAATGTCCCCCTTCTTGTTTGCTCTGGGTATGGAGTATTTGTCTTGGTGCCTTCTGCAGTTAAAGTGTAACAGCCCACTCTTCCGAGCTGCTAGTGGACACATACTCAACAATCATAAGCTGGAATCCAAATCTTAATTAATAAAATCGCAGCGGAAAAATATCCTTAAATACACCAATATCTCCAATAATATTCTCAAATATAATATACAACTAAACATAAATAACTATTCTCAAATCAGCTATTTAAATACAAACTCAATCCTTAATCTAGGACGACACCATAATCTTGCTTCACTTCCATTCTCGAGCTCTTGATACCAAACCTGCAAATTCAGAGAAGAAATACAAAACAAACACAATTCCAAAATGAGTGGAAAACTCGTAACCTTTACTTCAGCCCGTTATAAACATTTTATTTCTCAAACCATTTTCATCTCGTTACACCGCTGGCATAGCTCACTCTCTTAAAAAATCAGTGGCAAGTACGGGTTTTGGACAAAGGACAAACGCTGCCTCCAAGGTTCGTTATGGAGCCCAGCAATACTACCCCTAAGGTTCGTTATAGAGCGTAGCCGATCATATCAGGTCAAAGAGTAACCATCCTCCACCCATACCTTGCCCACTTTCTATTTTCAGTTCATAAACTAAGCCAGCAAAACATTTGCGTATTCATAATCAATCAATGACATTTCATCATCACATTCATATCTATGGCCATAGTACGAACTTAATTATTAAAAACAGAATAGAGAGATCACACACATGGGCATGAGTAAATCATTTTACTGAACATAAAAGTTACCTCATACGCGATCCACATCTGAACAATACAACCTCCTTCATTAATCTTCATCTCCAAATGAGACTCAAACTCCATAATCGTTCTCCAACAATTTACCTCACAATAATAACGATAATTAAGAACTAATTTAAACTAAATCTCCCAATAGAAACTAACTAATTCTATATAACTTCTACACTTATCTTCAAATATATCAACTCTAACCACAGAACATCAACCACCCAACAACAAATACTACAACAGAGCAACAACAATAACAACTTCACCACAACCACAACCACCACCACAACGCATCACACAACTCCACAACTACAACAATAACAACAACACCCAACAACAATAACAAGAGCACAACAACAACAATAAACAACAACTTCCCAGCAACTCTACCACAATAACAGAACAATAACAAAAGCGCAACAAGGACAACAACAAACAACAGCACAACGACAACACAAACAACCACCACAACGATTTATAAACCCCATTAAAAATACTTCCAAATAAACTAATATTCCACAATCAAATTGCTAATCAAATTCAAATATTTAAATGAAACAAAAATCCAATTCTAAGTAAACTCACTAAAATCTGATTTTCATTTTACAAATCAAAAACATGTTTGTATAACAAAACCAGTTTCAGGCCTAACTTAATCAATCCAATCAAGTAATCACAATCTCATAATTAAAGAAAAACAAAAGTGAATTGTTTAAGGAGAGAAGTCTTGTACCTCTGCTCAAATTGAGCAGGGATGAAAAACAAGAGGGGAGCCAAGCTTTGGCAGCGGGCAGCGACGACCGACGAGGTAGGCGGCAACACAAGGAATGGCGGCAGCGTTCATCAGCAACGAAACTCCGCAGCAGCAGCGAACAACACGACAGGGGAAGAAAGGAAGAACGAAAGAAGAGGGAGAAAGCAGGGAAATGTAACAGCGGCAGGCGACGAGGCTCCGTCGAGCAGCAAAGGGGGTGAGGGAAACTCCCGCAAGCTCGGCAAATCACCGGTGAATTGAAGGGGAGGTGTGGTGAGGTCTCAGCAATGAGAGAAGAACAGGGAAAAGGGGATGGGTTTTCACGGGTTTGGGGTTTCTCAGAAAATGACGAGATAAGGGAGGGAGTTGGGGTTTTTCAGATCTTTCATTAACCGACAAAGGGAAATGGTATTTGGGTTTATCCAACCAACCAAGGAAACAGAAAAGCGGGTTTTGGGTTTCTATTTTCGGCAAGATACAACTTAACTAGTTGCACATAAATTACTAGTAAAAATCACCTCATAAAATTAAGTAAAATATTTTACAAAACGACAAATAAAAATCACATTCCACAACTCAAATAAAATAAGAATTTTCTAAACATAATTAACTTAATGAATATAATTAGCATTAAATAAATGTTCTTAAAAACAGGGCTATTACATAAAGGGGAAGACATGGTTTCATTATCATCCAAGGTGTGCCAAGTTAAACATCACTCATCTCATGTTTGCAGATGATCTGTTAATTTTTGCTAGGGTTGATGCAGGGTCCGTTCAACTCCTTTATGATGCTTTTACTAAGTTTTCACATGCTTCTGGATTGGAAGCAAATCTAGATAAGAGTAATTTGTATATAGCTGGCACTAGTGGAGAACAAAGAGAAGTTTTGCAGCAAATTATGAATGTCCCTCTAGGCTCATTCCCTTTCAAGTACTTAGGTGTTCCTCTAAGTACTAGGAAGTTGTTCTACCATGAATGTAAGCCACTGATTGATAAAACTATGGCTAGAGTGAGGCTTTGGTCAGTGAAAAAGCTCTCTTATGCAGCCAGATTGCAGCTGGTGTCCTTCATACTTCATGGCTTTCAGCTATATTGGTGTCAAATTTTTGTCTGCCTAAAAGAGTCTTCAAGGAGATCCAGAATATTTGCAGAACTTATCTCTGGACAGGCCAAGGGGAGAAGTCCAATAAAGCAGTTGTGGCTTGGGAAACTGTTTGTCTTCCTAAGGGATGTGGTGGATGGAATATTAAAGACCTTGCTAACTGGAACAAAGTGGCTATTGCAAAACATCTCTGGGTTCTATCTCAGAAACAAGATAAGTTGTGGATTAGGTGGTTGCATGTTTACTACATTAAACATCAAGATGTGCTAAGCATGGCTATCCCTAATAGAATTTCTTGGGCTATGAAGAAGATCCTTAGTAGCAGGCATTTATATGTTACTCATTAGGGTGTAGTGAATATGCTTGCTGGTCCTATATTCACTATTAAGACCTTGTACAAGGTGGTTCAAGGTGACCATCCTAAAGTGGGATGGAGGAGGATTATATGTAATGTCCCAACTACTCCCAAGGCTATTTTTATTACATGGCTTGCCCTTCATGGAAGATTACCTACTAAAGATAGACTGAATGCTTGAGATTTGATTGAAGATGCTACTTGTAAGCTCTGTCAGGCTGACAGAGAGACTGTGCCTCATCTATTTTTTAGTTGTTCTGTGGCTAGGAGAGTTTGGACTATCTGCCAACAACACCTTGGGTTTCCTGCTGTAAACAAAAGCTTTCAAGAAGAAGTGCAGTGTGTTGTTCAGTGCAGCAGGAGCAGGTCTGTAACACCCCCAAATTTCTCTCTTTATAAAGAATATATTTTAATATAAAACACTTGAGAAACTTGAGAGTATTACCGCCACGTGATAACGTTAAAGGCTAAAACTACTAACACTAACTTAACAATGCAGCGGAATTAATAAAAATAACTTCTCTTTATTGATAAATAAAAATTTATTGTTTCTGTTGTAGCCTAAAAAATCAACGGCTATCGTGCTGCCACGTGGCCCCATCGGAGCCCTACATGTGGCATGCATGCAGAGAGGTAAAAGTACAAAGGGTCTGGAAGTGGCAGGCCTAAAAGTACGTTTCTCTGAAGAAAGTGTACTGGAGGCCCCTCTTTTGGCCCCAAAAATCGTACTTAGGCCCAGTAAAAATGGTCTACACCTTTTTATGAAAGTGAGGTGTGCTGACCAATCAATTACTGCCACGTGTCCCGCTACTTTGATTAGCCAATCAGATGCTCCCAAATTAGGGTGACATCAAGGCACAGCAGTCATTTCAAACAGTATAAATAGTCCTTGATTTCAGGGTGAAAGGTACGTTTTTCAGAGCATAGTACTGTTGCTCTGTCATAGATTCTTCTCTCTCTCTCTCTACTTTCTCTCTCTAAAAGTTCCTTCACATCCCTGATATCTGACTTAAGCATCGGAGGGGGAAATACCACCCAAACCTCCAGGGTGGGTCCCTTTTTTGCAGGTTGCTGATCAGAAGATTGCATTGGGATTCGAGTCAATCATTGTTGCACAAGTCTCCAGTTTTAGAACCTATCTTTGGGAGTTGTGATATTAATTACTAGTTTTACACTACGTAACAGTTTCAACTATGACAAATGAAAATATAAAAATAATGACTAATAAACTAAGCTATGTAGTACTCCTCACTAGCTTCCCATATGTAGTATGCATCAATCAACCTGAAAAATCTGCTCACCAAAAGGATCATCACAGGGACAAAGCCATAAAACAAACAAAACAAAATGCGTGTCAGTAAAAATACTGAGTACATGTATATGCGGAAATTTAAATACTTTACTAAACATTCAAAATACTCATATAAACCTTCCTTGGATACTTGAAATAACTTGTATAAATTCCTTGGATACTTGTATACTATAAAGTATATAACTTTAATAAAACTCCTTTTCCTTGCCTAAGTACCTTTCCTAAAGTGTGCACACCCCCCAAGTTTAGTATTCCTTACTGAGTCTATTACGAGGGGAAACTACCTTGTCCACATGACTTATACAAAAAGTACATGGGTAAATAATAATAGCTACCGTTCTTGTTAGTAAATAACAAGTCGTGGCCTCTTTATAATTGTGATCATAAAAGATCATATAACTAAGAAAATCTTTCGGGAATAATCCTCCTTTATAAGAATAGTAATTCTTTTAAAACTTTAGCCATATAAAGGCATGTAAAATATAGAACTTGTTCATAAAATAACCTTGAAAGATCTTATTGATCATACATAAAATAATAACTTTCATGATAATACTAATTTGAATAGTAATAATATTTATGTTAATAATAAAAAGTTGACAATTTAGTTCTTATGTGGTACTCATTCTCGTGAACCTCAAAGATATCACTCAACATATTCATACAGTACTCAAGCCTTATGTTTGTTAACAACAATACCACTCAAAGTAGGAGATTAATTGTAGTATAGCAAGGACATTATGCGCTTATCTCATGACCGATTAAAATAAAATGAACCGTAAGGCATTATTATATTTTACTAAAAATTCAGCATACTCATGTAACCCATACTATTCATAATAAAACTCATAAAGTTTATAACAAGATTCATAAACATGTATTTCAATCTAAAATAATAACCCTAAAACATGATACTACGCATGCCGAACAATATTTAAAGATATACATATACACGCACCTTTAATAATAATAACTACTAGGGAGAAAAACAGAGAAGGTAGGCTAAGAGGGAGAGAGGGTTTAAACTTGAGAAAAGAGATTTATTCCTCAAATTTGGTGTGAAGAATATGGTGGGTGGAGACCCCTATTTATACTAGTTGGGGTAAATAGGATAAGAATAGGAATAGGAACTAAAAGATAGATTTTTGAGAAAAGATAATTACTTTAGGTAGGATAAACTATCTTTTATGATAATATAGCTAGAATAGAGGAATATTCCACAAGATAACTAGTCTAGATGCTAAATAATCAAAAGATAAAACAAATTAACCCAAAAGATAAATCAACAAAATACAAAGTTATCAACTTGGAACAAACTAACTCACTGGCGTGAAGACTTCACGTCATTTAAAGTTTTTTTTTTCTTTATTTTTTCTTTTATAAACCTTTTGTAAATACTTTTTGATATTTCTTTTTAAAATATCTTCTAACTACTTGGATTACAAATTGTAAACTTAGGCCCAGTATATAATTTGGGCTAGAATTTATTTGGAAACCCCATAATTTAATACAAAGGCCTATTTGAAACCTTTATAATTAATAAAAGCCTTTTTAGTATATGAAGCCTTTAAAAAAAATATCACTAATAACTTACTAAAAATACGGAGTATTACAAGGTCACCTCAGGCTCAATTATATTGCATTTTCTTTGTAGAAGCAATCTACCAAATCTGGTTAAATAGGAATGCGCTTGTATTTCAAGGCTCTGCTATGGATGTATTAGCTAGTAATAGGCAAATTCTGTTTAGAACTGCTTGTAGGAGTTCTGAGGCTATAAGGCCTTTACTTATTATTACTTGAGTTAGGTGCCTTCTGGTTGTTGGCCTGCTGCCTTGCTGTTCTGCCTTGTTGGTTTGACTTCTGGGCTAGCATGTCTTTGTGATGTTGTGAGACACTTGTAATCATGTTTTTTTGGTTATTAATAACAACTTTGAATTGCCAAAAAAAAAAAATATTATAGAGTGCTCCATCTAAGCATGTCATGTTGTTGTTTTTAATTATTAATTTTTTTAAAAAAAAAAATAGTGTTCACTATAGATATAAATACATATAAGGTGTTTTGGATAAGTGAACATTACATTCTAATTTTAGATAAACAACCTAAATTATTATACTATGTAAATTGAATATAACTTTTTTACAAATTCGCAATATTATTATTTTTTTACAATTGGAGAGTGCTCGAAATACGTTTCGTAATAAGTTTCATATACAATATAGTTTTACAACTTATGAAAATTTATTTATTTGGATGAAAAATAACATATTATTTATTCTTTATTTTAATTACATGTAAAAATAACCATAAAAATAGCGTATTATATGTGGGACAATATCAATTATATCTTTGAAAATAATACTTTTGAAAATTTAGTTATATAAACATAAATACATATTTATAATTTTGAACAAATAACATACCATGGTGGCATTACATGAATCAAATGAAAGTTTGTCAACGACATTGCAAAGGTATTATGCAATTCACTAATTATTTTATTCATAGAATATTTATTGTATACATAATTATTCATGTTTGTTTTTTCACATATAGCTATATGTCAGATCTTATTCTTTTCTACATGAACTTGATTCTGCTAAACTAATTGAAAAATCAAGGTTCGCATTTCTAGACTATTTGAGATCACGGATCATAAAAAAGGAGAAAGTTTGATAAGTCTTGATATGGTCATGATGGATAAAGACGTATATTTTTCTCTTTAATAGTATTTTCTATTATTAGTAGAGGTAAGTTTTATATTTAATTAATTATATTTATGATACTGTCATTATGATCTTTTTTTCACTTTCCTATCTTCCATTTTATACGTGTTAGTGTTTATGTGCCATTAAAAGTTGAAGTTTTTGCTGACACTCATGTTTTCTATTATTTTTTTGTCATGCATCCATTAAATAAGTACTCTCTACTTTCTTCAAGTATCACTGGAGTGCTCTTCATGTTAAAATTGTGTTAACTATGTTAATCATACTAATTATCGGCTACAATTTTTAGTTTAATACTAAAAATATAAAATTTATATATCGTAATAAAAAATGTAGAAATAAGAGTATAATGACAAATACTTTATTTTTTTTCTACTACAACAATGGGTTTGGGCATGATTTTTAAGGAAATGAAAAAATGGGTAGTTTAGCATAGAGGTGCCCCTTTAATTAACAAAAGTAGGGGATAAGTAAATTCTTAATAAAGTTAACACAACTTTATGAGGTAATTCGATGAGTTATTAATGATGATTTTATTAACATAAAGTAAAGGCAATATTGTCAATTATTGTTGTTTTTTTTATTAAAAGTGGAGTGGTCCAAATTGACAAAAATACCCAAAGTGGTGATTATAGCAATAGAAAAAAAAAACAAAGTATGTAAATAAAAAGGTGTTGAAAAATCTCATCTTACAACAACACAAAATCAACAATGTTAATAAAAAAATAATATAAACAAGAACTCATCCAACGCACGGCTTCAAACTAGTTAATACATATAGGGGAGTTTGACAATTAGAGTTTTGGAGCAAAAAGAGAGGTTTGGACCACTTTTAGAGTTTTGACTAGTTAAAAACTCTAAAAAGGGGTGTTTGGTAAAAGAGAGTTTTGGAATGAAAACTCTCAAAATGAAAAAGCTCTTATTATGAGCTTTTTCTTTAGAGGATTAGGTAGAAATATGTTTAATGACTTTTTTACCTCTAATAATAATACTACACATATGTATTAAAATGTCTATAAATGTCATCTTACACAAAAAAATGGCAATAAGCTTTTAGTAATCAGATAATTTTTACCAAACACATTTATAAACAAAAGTTATCAAATCAACAGTCAGATCTGCTGAACAAAAAATTAAAATTCTAACCGCAAACTCTAAACTCTAACCGCTAAACTTTATTTGTCAAACAGGACCATAAATTTCATTTGGAGCCTGTCATTTTCCCGAGCCCGTGCCGAGGCCCATAAGCACATGCCCATAGCCGGGCTATCAAACCTATCCTATATAAATCTCAAACAATCTTTTGCTACCAAAAGAATTAGGGTTTTTAACACTAGCCGGCTGCGCCTGTCACTCGCGAAGAGAGAGAGAAAAACCCTCCAACCCCATCTCAGTATCTCGAACAATCTCCATTCTCGTCAATCATGGGGTATCATCTTTCACCTTCACTCATCTTTCTTTCCAATTCAATTACTATTCTTGCCTTTTGTTTTTGAAATAGCATTTATTTGAATTTTTACCTGTTTGATTGTCTGTGTTTTCATCTAAAGATCCAAACTTTAAAGTTTTATCATGTTCGGGAAGTTATTTTATGGGGATCTGAGGTTAATGGTTAGTAAGAAATGTTTTTTATTTGCTTTTGGTTGAAATTGATGGGTAAGTGTTCGTAATAATGTTTTTGATAGAGTGGATTTGGAATAATGATTTAGTTTTACAGTGTTAATTAGAGTATTTCCTTCTTAAATCCATGTGTTTGCATTGGTTTGGCTGAGAAATTCTTGGTCTTTTTTGTTAAGTGAGACTTCTGTATGTCTTAATGTACTGGATTTGTGAATTTCATCGGGTCTTATACTTCTGGGGTTTTCTTATATACTAATTTTATTTTCCCAATTTCATATTGATGAAAATATATGTTTTTCAGTGGTGAAGTAACAACAAAGAGTTTTTTTGGCTAGTGTATCACATATGATTTCCCGTTCATATAGTTGATGGTTCTTAATCAATGGTGGCTTTAGTGATATTGGTAATATAATGCTGTTAGTTGTGTTTGCTTGTTAAGAGTAGATGAATCTTGTGCAAAAGTAGTTTTGGTTTTGGGGACAAGTTGAGTGATTTGTTGTTACATGGAGTTATGATTCTTATGATCTGTGTAGTTTACTGAGCATTCTTTGTCTAAGTGTGTTAAGAGAAGTTGTAAATGGGTTATATGTGAATGGATGAAAGGAATAATTGTTTGCTTGACTATCAGGAAGACACGTGGTATGGGAGCTGCTCGCAAGCTCAAGTCTCACCGTAGAAGGCAGAGATGGGCTGACAAGTCATACAAGAAGTCTCATCTTGGGAATGAATGGAAGAAGCCATTCGCAGGTTCTTCTCACGCAAAGGGCATTGTCCTTGAGAAGATGTAAGATCATTAAATCGGACGACTACAATTGACCGCATACTTGCAATTCTTTGAATATTGGAAATGACTGATTTGTTTACCCTTTTTACATTTGCAGCGGTATTGAAGCTAAGCAGCCTAACTCTGCTATTCGTAAGTGTGCCAGAGTTCAATTGATCAAAAACGGAAAGAAGATTGCAGCCTTTGTTCCCAATGATGGTTGTTTGAATTATATTGAAGAGAACGTATGTATATACTATCCATGTTAAGCATTAAAAGAAGTTTATGTTTTTATGTGCTTATTTTACAGTATATTTACCTGTGGTGGTTAATGTAGGATGAGGTTCTGATTGCTGGATTTGGACGTAAAGGTCACGCCGTCGGAGATATTCCCGGAGTTCGTTTCAAGGTTGTGAAGGTTGCTGGTGTATCACTCCTTGCTTTGTTCAAGGAGAAGAAGGAAAAGCCTAGGTCTTAAGCTAGGGCTTCTGTTAGGGCACTTCTGCTTAGCAGTATTGTGTTTCTGCAGTTTGAGAAATAGAGGTGGAACTGTGTTATCAAGCTGTTTTTGTGAACTTTCTTATGGTTTAATATCTAGTGATTATGCAACAACAATTTTGATGTTGAGATTTGATTTCTCTTGGCTAATTATATACTCTTGGAATCTTGTTCACTCTGGTCTCTCAATCAACTTGGTCAAATTTTATAATTATATATGTTGCCTTCTGTGTTGATAAAAAGTAGTTCTGAGGAGCACGTTTCTATTATGACCACCTCAGATGAAAATTTCAGAGCCACAACATGAAAATTTGGAAAACAGTAGTATGGTACTACTAGGCCTTGATCTCCTTTTGTTTACTCTTAAAGGAGAAAGGCTTGGTAACCAACGGTTTGAGTCCAAAAAAGACTCAAACACCCAAAATAAAACATAATGGTATCATTATAACCTAACATTGGTATCAAATTGTTATCAGGACTGGTACCAAGGTATCAATATTTTCGGAGAATGGTACCATTATAACTTAGCATTGGTACCAAGCAAATGCCAGCCACACGCGCGTGAAATTTTCCAACGCATAAAATGACCAAATTACCCCCGTTTGAGTCTCCTAAGAGACTCAAATGGTTGTACGCCAAGACAAGCTCCTCTTAAAGGGGTGTTTGGTTTAAGAAAGAGAAACAAGGATAAAGGAATATAAAACTTTTTGTTTAAAATTGTTGTTTGGATAGAAAACCTTATTTCCTCTTCTTACCATTGCACCATCATATATCCTTTTCCTCCTCTTCTCGAGTTTCACCGGCCACCACCCTTCCCCTAGCTCTTAAGGCCGTCCATGACCATCGCCTTTCACCATCGCAACACCGCCTCGTACCACCACCTCTTTTCTTTACCATCTTCACCACAATTAGATATGATATTTGAAGTTTAAAGGTTTAAATTCAACCATAAGAACTCTAGATTTAGAGTTTTTGTGGTCGAATTTGACCATCTAAAGCCATAAAAAAAGGTATTCATGCATTCTTACTCTTAATTTTTATTTTTTTTGAATTTTTAGGGTTATGAAATTTGAAGAGGTATTATTGGTTGATTTTTGAGTAGTTAGTGGTGGTTTATGTGATGTTTTATTGACTAAGGCAGAGCCATTTTATTTTCTTTCTCAAGGTGGTGGCTTTGGCGGGTGGGTGGTTTCGGCAAATGTGGTGGTGGTTGGGGTGGCGGTTAGGGTGGCACGAGGGTGGTGTCGGTGGCTAGGGAGTAGTGGCAACCTTCGGTGGGATGTGTTTTTCGGTCATGGAGGTAGGTTTTTGTTGGGGGGTGTGGTGGCTATGGTGGATCTGTCAGTGGTTGTGGTGACGTTGGTGGTTAGGGTGGTGAGGTGGGTGGTTCTATATGAGGTGTGATAAACCTCTAACAGTTAGAGGAGATTTGCCCTCTAAGAAGGACCAAATAGCAAAAACAAAAAATTGGAAGGTTTCACTTTTTAAAAACAAAAAGAATAGTACAATTTTCTCATTCCTCTCTCCTCTGTACTTCCTCTCTCCTCTCTCCTCTTGCAAATTTGATCAGAATTTTGTAATGTTCCAAATCTTTGTAACAGTTTTTTCTTTTCAGTTATTAATTTTTTTCAAAATAAAAAATACACCAATGGTTATATTATTTTGTTGTCTATAATTGGAAACTAATATTGGGTTACTTCTACCTATCTTATATTTCATTTAATTTTGTTATTTATTTAATTTTGTTATTGAAAGTTATATTTATTTTCTTTCAACATTTATACAATCTCACAAAAATATATTTTCTTATAGAGATAAAATCGAGGAGAAAGAATATATGGTGGGGTATGATATAATGTAGGAAAAGAAATGTGATGATTTAGGATTGTAGATTATCCATTAGGGTAAACAAATGATGGTAAAATTAATTGTAGATCATGAATGAGTTGGAAGAGTGAGAAATTAATAAAATAATTGATGGTCCCAAATTTGGGATCATCCATTGTAAAATGAAACAAAAGAAGTACTCATCTAACAAATATAAATTCATAAGTTGTGCAACTATTGTAAATGGATCTTCTAAACATATTTCGAGCATTATTCTTTAATGGTATAAAAATATAATATTCCGAACTATAAAGATTAATAACTTCAGTTTAGCAAGAACGAGGTGTGCACACATTCTAAAAAAACAAGGACTCATAACTTTTAATAAGGTGTAATAAGGACAATGACTAATAACCTTTGATAAGGTCTAATTAGGACAAGGACTGGAATGACTAATAACTTTTAAGGTCTAATTAGGACAAGGACTGGAGTAATAAGGACTAATAAGGACTACTAAGTTGAGATAATATCATATGAGTTTAAATAAGATCTAATTAAGACTAATATCATTAAATTCAAATAAACAAAAATTAATTATAGCAATTGGAGTTCAAGAATTACAAAATAAGAAACCGAAAATATAGCAGACTAGTGTAGCTTTACCACAAACATGAGTTGGTTTAGCATAAACCAGTGTAGTTTAAACACAACATGGGTTGATTTAGCATAGATTAGTGTAGTTTAAACACAAGTTTAGCATAGATTAGTGTAGTTTAACCATAAACATGGGTTGGTTTAGCGCAGACTAGTGTAGTTTAAACACAAACATGGGTTGGTTTAGCATAAACCAGTGTAGTTTAAACACAAACATGGGTTGGTTTAGCATAAATTAGTGTAGTTTAACCACAAACATGGATTGGTTTAGCTCAGACTAGTGTAGTTTAACCACAAACATGGGTTTAATATGAGAATATGGGATATTAGAAAGACTTTTAATTAAAGAAATTTTTTCTTACACTTCAAACAAAAAAAAAGTTTCTTTTAGGTCTGAGTATATATTTTTTTACCAAAATAATGTAAATAGTAATACTTCCTCCGTACCAAAATAGTTGTTACACTTTCTATTTATGGTTGTAACAATTTAACAAATAGATGTTACACTTTCTTTTTAGGCAACAATCTCTCTCTATTTCTCTAATCTTCAAAAAAAAAATTACCTAGAAACGTGTGATTTGAAAAGTGTAACATCTATTTGTTACTGAGGAAATAGTAGAATCGCCCATTGAAATAGTTGTATATGACATATTTTCCTTTTAACAACTAGCAAACATGAAATTCACACTACTGCAAATAAACACGAAATAAGTAAGATCTACTTGATCAATGAAAACCCTACTTGGTGATCTTAATGTTAAGTTGAATCTCCCACCCCAAACTGGCACTAATGTGATACTCTTTCCATCCCCATTAATTTGGCCTATTCAACTTTGGTTATGCTTTTTAACTTTCGATCGGGTGATTCATCAAAGACAAAAATGATGGATATTTCTAGTATGGGACAAACTTAAGAAGACATATCCAAAGAGAAATTAGGGGGTATTTGGTTTGGGGGAGACTGGAAAGGAAAAGGGAATAGAACCTCTCGGTTCCTTTTTATGTTGTTTGTTTTGGCCTTTTGGAGGTTTGTTTTCCCTCCCTTTCCCTCCTTAGGCATTTATAATTGATATGAAAAATATGAGAGACAACCTAACTTGATCAAACGACATAAAATTATGAAAATCCAACAATGATAGCAATAAGCAAACCATCAATGAACTGTAGCTTTGCAACAAATCATAAAATCAAATTTTCACACTCGCGGAAAAGAAAACTAGCATATCAGACTCAAAATTCTTACTAGTAAAGACAAATAACTCAATAGTTGACTAAAAAAATTTCAACAAAGAGAAAAAAGGACGTTTATTAGAGAAAACTAGAAAAACAAGTGCATAATGGTATTTATTGGGGCTTACCACCATTGAAAAAGATGGTGGCATCTCCGAACTGGCTGTCGGGAGAGTAAAGATTTTTTTAGGATACAAAGGAGATAAAGAGAAAGGGGCAACTAGGATGTCGCTTTGGTATAACGATCTAAAGGCGACTTATGTATACTTTTAATATCTTTTGTGCTTTTATAATGACATTTTTTTGGTTTCTCTTGGTTTATTTATTTGTACTTCATCATAAATAAAAAAATGAAACGAAATGGTAGAAGTAAATATAATGGTATCATTTGATGGTCACACCAAAAAAAGAGAAAAGGAATCAAAATATATATAAGTTGACTTTTGACTCTTAAACTACATTATTATACTAGAAGGCAGCAATTGACATAATCATTTATTAAAAATGTTGTAAGAGACAAATTTTACTTGTTAATGTCATTAGTAATATACACCCTCAGTCTGGCTATTTTGCAATAGTTAACATTTACTAAAAATGAATATTTACAATAATTTAAGTTTTAACATTTGTTTGTTTTTGAAGGGGTTTGTTTTTGTTGAAACCTAGTTTTGATGAGACAATGGAACAAAAATGCAAACTAAATATTGAACTAACAAGTTGTTGAGTGAATAGATTTTGAAGGTATTAATGAAAGGAGCAAAGAAAAATACTAAGTCAAAGAAGAAATCAAATTGGATTTTGAAGACTAAGTAAAGATGCTCAAAGATTTGATACTGTAGAAGCATTAGAGCAAGAAGACCAAAGCAAGACTTTTTGTTTCTAGTTCCTATGTAAAGGAATGAGTAAAGAATCGTAAGAAATTGTGGCAATTTAGAATGAGAATGAGCATCTCTTACTTTGTAAGGAACAGACGAACTGACATTGTCATATTAAGTTTAAACGAACTAACTATTAAAAGGAACTTAGATATAAGATGAAGCAGTTTTGTTAATAATGCCGTTTGAATGATTTACGGCTAGATTCTAGGAAACCGTTTTATTTAAGTAAAAAATTTTTATTAAGGAAAAGATTTTATATTTATGAGATAATAAATATGATTTTCGATTTTATGGGAAATATTTTAAAGATCACATTTTTGGTAAAAGAATTTTATTTCGGTATTATTGATTAAAATATTTTTTAATTAAATCAGATTTTTGATTTACTTTTTAAGTAATTGCTAAATTTAAGGAAGCAGTAAAAGATCCATAACCTGCGTTTTCATGGAGATCATGAGTGTTAAGAGGAACATTTTCCTCTACTTAAGGAACATTATGGGAAAGTATTTTTACCACTAACACATGATTTTATCCCACGTTCTAAGTTATCACTATTATATATACTAATGTATAATTAAGTTTCAATTTGTGTCTGACCAAGTGATTTAGTGAGTTTAACTATAGAGGTGATCATTTGCGGGCTTGGGCGGGTTGCGGGACGGGTCTAACATTAAATTTTTGTCCAACGGGCCTAATATGCCTAGTCCAATCCCTTTTATGCGGGCATAACTCTTTGGTCATGACCTGTCCTAATAAATGGTCGGGCTTGCCCACGGGCAACAGACCTTTTAATGCCTTTATTTTTTTCAAATAAGTCTAGCTAATTTCCTTTAATGTATATAGATCAAAATATAATTTTGGTTAAAATAGAAAAAAGTTGATTATCACAATGTAAGATAAACAGAAAGTTAAAAAATTTCGTAAAAAAAATGTTAGAGTACGACAAATTGAGTTGTAAAGGTAATAAAAAAGATAATTATGTGTTACCAAATCTATATTAGTGCAAATAAACTATACTACTTCAAAAGATAAATCAACACTAAAATTATTAAGATTAAAAAATTAAATTTCATAGAAAATAGATATTTTGATAAACGCGTCGAGCGTGCTAGCCCGCGATATGTTTGAGGTTGTCCATATCCGCCCATTAATATTAGCGGGCCGGGATTGACCCGTCCATTTAGAATTTTTTTTCAAAATTTGTTGCCCAAGCCTGCAACTTTAATAGGTCGGTCTGGGCGGACTTAGCGGGTCGTCCCCCCGTGAACAGCTCTAATTCTCCTATCCAATAATCCAGATGAGGTTGACGCTTCTTTCATTACCCAACTTCTTATTGATACCAATTGTAAGAGAGATAACAACTTTTAGTAGGCTTTTGAAAGCATACGAGCTATTTCGGACCCTTCAAGGCTAGAGAAAGAGGGTCGTTGTTGTATTTGGCTAGATTTTGCGAATGAGGAAATGTAATACCCCGAATTTTTAACTAATTTTATTATTTACTAATTATGTTTATTAGCTTAATTTTATCCTAACTATTTTTCGAAATGATCATGTTAAGGTTATTTTCTAAAATATACTACATTTAGTTTAATTATTTTAAAAGTTATGTTATGATGGTGATGATTTACTTATAATGTAGTGTATAGTTTTCATATCTTATTGACTTTGGAAAATCACCATGACCACACAACTCATCTTCTTCCTCAAGCTTCATGACCTTGCTCCCCAAGGCTTCTAGAACTCCTTGCTCCCCAAGTATTCTTCACCATTAAATCTTCATTAGTTTAATGGAGTTTTTATTCCTAAAATCGCTATAAATAGTGGGTTAATTTCACCACTTTTCATCCACTTGAAAATTACAAACTATAACCACAACCTTCATTTACACCATCAAATAAAAATCTAAATTTTTATTGAAGTGTCTTATTCTTATTGAGTATCCATGAATGGCCCTAAATACCCACTCTATTCTCCTTTAATTTTAGGTTGTCGTACTGTATTTCCCCATTATCTTCTTCTTACAGTCAGAATCTGCATATACTTCCTTCATGAAAGTTGTAGATCTCGAAAAGTTATTGAATTTAGACCCAAAGATCATCTGATTCGGAGTTCGGAGTAAAGAGTTAGACCCTCTGTAAGTTATATTGTTCTAAGGTCCATTTTACTTCATAAAATAATCATACAACCTAATTATAGTTTAAAAGAGTGACATAGTCATTATTACTACACCTTAACTACTCGAATGGTGTTTTGATTAATAAAATTATAGTTTCATGCTAACATAGTTATTACTTAAGTTTATGTATTATAAGTACTAATTAAGTACACTTGGATTTTTAAGTATAATGTTAGTATGCTAAATTCATAATTATAGTCCCACTTCTAAGCTTAATGAAGTGAGTATCACTTTTAAGTTGTTAATTAAGTAAGTCACTAACTAGTAGGAAATATCACTAATACAAGTTAGAGTTTAACAATGAGCTAGTTAGATATCACTTTACTATTAAAAGTCTAACTAAAGTATGAAAGCTCTATAATCATATCTTCAAGTCATTAAACATGAATTTTCATGAATCTTATAAGTAGTGGTTGTTACTAAATAAATAGTTTTAATTTTACATAAGTTAGTAATCAAGTTACTAAATTCAAGAAGTATAGTTTAAGTAATAAATGGTGATAATGAGGTTTCACAACTATTAAATTCATAAACACTCTAGTAATTCATAGACACACATGATGGAGATGGATCGTAGAGTTCAAAGATCTAGAATAAAATATTAATAACTCGTCTTTCATTAATCCTTGAATAGATTAGAAAGGAAAAGTGATAGTACAAGCCTCCTCCGGCTATCAAGTATAATAATCGCGACTTGAGGTAACGTCTACTGCTAACACCCGCACTCCCCTTCCAACTATGTTTTATGACGCTTTTACATAATGTTTTGATGTATGTGTTTATGGATTGCGGGATATGCAATATTTTGCTAACTGTGTTTACGATGATGTTATGATATCAACTATTTTTCATGATGCCTAAAAGATGTTTTATGACGTAAATATAAAAATGACGAAACATGATAAATGAAAGTGAAAGATGGTTTATGGCAGTACTATGTTCTCTGGGTCGTGCACGTGTCATTATGTTATACGGCGGCAACGCCACCTTCTGATGGGGGACAACGTCCTCGGTGGTACCCGCATTATGTTTGGCATTATATGCCACCTTCTGATGGGGACAATGTCCTTAGTGGCTTTGCCTTATGTTATTATGTTTGGCATTATATGCCACCTTCTGATGGGGGACAAAGGTCCTCGGTGGCTTTGCCTTATGTTATGATGTATGGCTTTATGCCACCTTCTGATGGGGACATATGTCCACGGTGGCTCTTAGCCTTCTGTTGTACTCGCCAAATAACCAAAAGAAGATTTCTGATAATTAATATGATATAATGATGAATTACAATACGTATCTTTCTTTTAAATCCTGATATGAATTGCGAAATGGTTTAACTATATTCTCCCCTCTCTGTTTGCAAATAAAATGAGTTGAAATGAATTTACGTTGTTAGAGTAGTATGTTACTGGGCCTCGGCTCATGACGTTTTGTTTTCTGTTTTAGGTATGGCAAAGCATATGCAAAGGTGATATTATGGATTATGTTGAAGTGACTCTACACATATTTGGGATATTTAGAATACTATGTATTGTGAGTAATCATTATTACTCTAGTTGAGAGTTTGTATATTTTTAGAGACCATTTTAAGGCTATTATTTTATTTATGGGCCCATAACCCACAGCTTAAGTTTCGTTTCCGCTGCCAATCATGAGTAATTAAGGTTACGGATTTTCGGGGCGTTACAGGAAATGTAGGCTATTGTGCATTCTCCAAGCTTGGTTGAAGACAAGGGCATTTGTTTGGGTTGGATATATTTCTCTTGCTAAGGCCTCCTTCAAATTTATGAGTTTTCAATAGATCTTTTTACTCCAATAGATTGGGGTCTTATCCATAAAAGAAGACCACCAAAGTTTGAGAAAAAGGGAAGAAAGTTTGTTTCAGATCTATTTTGGAAAGAGGTAAATAGATATTATATGTAAGGCTGGGGGGTGAGAATTGTGTTGATGAGGATAAGAGTGTCTGACTAGGAAAGATTAATAAATTATCATCAAAAGATTTTTGTTATCATTTTTATGATGATTGAATTAAAGCTGGATGAAAATCATCCATCTACCTCCATCGGTCATCCTAGATAGGTTCCTGTGGAGGTCGAATTCATTATCTCAAGAGGCTTGCGCATAACTCTGATCTGATGAATCCGACTAGTGTGTGTTTGGACTGAAGATGACATGGGACTTGACGAAGTTAATCATCTCACTTGATTTAAGCAAAACTTTGTGAGTGCAACTGTAACATCCTGTCCGATACAAAGAAGAGTAAATACTAAAGTAAAAGAAATAGTGCAACTAGCGGCAGCGGAAATACCACTAAGACGGAGATGCTATCTAAGGAGTAGAATAGAAAACTATAGATAAGAGTAATCCTTCAAAGACAATATTCAACCTTCGAAATCATATATAAAAAGGGAAATGAGGTCCCATACCCTCATTCCTACAAAGTCTCAAAACAACATATGATTCTTAAAGAAACCTCAAAGTAGAGAAAAAATCAAACCAAAGGACAATTCAAAACATGCAACAAAAACAAGAAGGATAGCTACTTAAGACCTACTAAGTAACTAGTCCTAATTCCTGCTTCAAAGTGCTCATCCACTATGACTAGCACCACTTTCTTGCTCACAAGGTTAAAACGCACAACCCGGTCCAAACCGTGACGATCCTAAACAACATCACCATCTGCATAATAAATCAACAACTTCTACAATCAGTGGGGAGTACCTAGCAGTTCTCCCAGCTCAAATAGAAACAGATAATGAACTTAAAAGAATTTTGAAGTAACATCAAAGAACACATTATCAAGGAATCATACTCACAACGAGGTACAAATAATCATAAGCAACCAATAAGGAAATCCAATATCACACCAAATCCCGCTCAACCATGCAACAAATACGGTCAAACAAGCTCAAACACAACAGACCATGCCGTTTGTGAGTAGGCTCATTGGACCATGCCGCCCAAGGCCTACGTTCCATATTCGAGGACCATGCCGCCCATTCCAAATAGCTAAATTCTACAGATCATACCACCCGTAAGTGAACCAATGGACCATACCGCCCAAAGTTAAGTAACCAATTCCTAGGACTATACCGCCCTAAGGATAATCAAACTCAAATTCCTAGGACCATGGCGCCCTTAGGATCATCAAACCCAAATTCCTAGAACCATACCATTCTTAGGATCATCAAACACAAATTCCTAGAACCATATCGTTCATAGGATCAATCCACCTCTTCAAACACAAGGTATACACGACAAGGTATACACACAATCCGACTAAACCAACTTTCATAGGTATACACAGCATGGTATACAAGCAAATCAAATCCAGCTAACCAACAAAGTTCAATCGTGAGAATACACAACCAAAACACAAGCATTCAACACACTTCAAGGCAAACAACCATAAGCTACCCAACAAAATTGGGCACATACCCTTAATATAATTACTCAAACCAACCCAAACTTACTCAAACATGTTTAACGTACATGCCTAAGACCATCCATCAATAAATAACCATGTTGTAAACAAATTTGGAATTAAATCAAAACGCGCAACCAAGGAAAAACAGGCCCTCGTCGTGAGGTGCGACGACTGTCGCGAGTCGCGACACTCTAGCCGTTGCGACTCTCGAGTCGCGAGCTGCGACTGCTCGTGAGTCGCGAGCTGCGACTGCTCGTGAGTCGCGAGCTGTGCTCGTACGCCAACCCAAACTCCAATAAATTCTACGCATAGTCTCACGCATCCAATCCAACCAAAATTCATACCATTCTCCACACTAATTTCTCTAACAAGGGCTATACATCATCACAACATCCAACTACTTCAAAATCCAATAATAACCAAAGAGAACCAAAAATCAATCCAACCACACAACAACAAGGAGACAAACTAATCAACGTGACTAGCAAGATGATTATAGTAACAATCCAAGACATGAAAAGTAACACTAACAACCATGATACTACGCTTAACTTCAAACATACAATCCTCTAAATTTCACCTAGCATGATTCTAAGTTCTCTAACGCGATTCTAACAACCTAAGTTCACAATCTACTCTCTACCGAACTAGAATAACGCTAGTTACCTTTTTCTTGAAGCGAAATGTAGTAGAACGCTTCGGATTAATCTAATTGCCTTGTGAAATATCACCACCTTCGTCTCCTAAGAACACAAATGCAACGAACTCAACGCGTGCTTGAAAACCGGTGCAAAATAGCTTGAAAACAAGTAACAAGGACTAATTTTTGTGTGAGAAATGTGAAGGAAGAACAAAAACTTTTCCTCTCCCCTTTTCTTTGTAATAGGCGTGTGAAATGAAGGTGAAAGGGAGGAGATTTTTCTGATTTTATTTTCAGAAAAAGAATGTGAAGAGATGGTGATTAAAAGGTGTATTAAGAGAGGTAAGTGAAGAGATGACCCTTGGTTAACTTAACGTTACAAGAGATTAATATGGCTGTCAAAAACTCTTCATAAACCATGAATAAGAATCAGAAAATCGGACCCTCTAATACAAATAATACAATGTATGAAAACTCAAGTACAATGTATGTTTCAAAAATAAAGTAAAAATCGTCTAAATTATATATAGATATAAGTAATTAATTTATAATTGAAAATTATAATTATTAACGTAATACAAATACGTACTTACCACACAAGCACATTTTACACTTTGTACAAACACGAGCACTACATTGCCCATTTAACATAATTAACGCAGATACGAGCATTGTACACCTACTAAGCAATGCCAAACATAAAAACACGTTATAGAAGCATTGAAACATTATCAAACAAAAATGTAGGTGTAAAAATATATATTTATACTTACCGGAAAATATATTAGTAAAATATAATTTCACACTCAATAGTAATAATTAACGCGCGAAAATTTCAGAGAAATTTTAGGGTGTTACAGCAACTTTGATGTTCCAGCAATTTTAGGGGAGGGCTTTGAAGTATAAAAGGGCATCATATGTGAAGAAAATATGCGATAAAGTGAGGGTAAATCTATCAATCTTAAGACCTTAAAACTCCTTAGTTGCTTGCATGTTGACCAAGTTTCTTGAAAGAACTTGAAAGAACTTCCATACAGAAAAAAAAAACATGTAGGATGAGAGAGGATTCCCTTGTCTAAGGCCAGCTTTAGAACGGAAAATCTCGTAGGTTCCTCGTTCACTAGAATCAAGTAAGACAATGTAGTGATGCATTGCATGATCCACTGAATCCATATTTTCGGAAAGTTCAGCTTCCATAGGTTCGCTTCAACAAAATCCAATTTGATCCTATCATAAGTCTTACTCAAATCAATTTTAAGTATACCCGCAAAAGAGTTGTCATTTTTCCTCTTCTTGACCTAATTCATGATTTCATGAGATATCAGACAATTGTCTGACATTTGTCTTCCAGGAGCGAAAATTTTTTAAAGTCTCCCAATAAATCGCCAACAATGAGTTTCGGCCTTCTCGCCAGGGTTTTGGAAATGGTCTTTAAGAAGCGTTACAGAGGCTGATTGGGTAAAAATGCTTCAGCTGTTGAAGTTTGTATGTTTTTAGGATTAAAGTGATAGATGTTTTGTTTTGATCCTTGAGAAGGAAACCGTTTGAAAGGAAGGGTTTCACGCTGTTGACAACCTTCTTATTAATTTCATTCCAATTTTTCTGGAAGAAAACTAAAGGGATACCGTCTGGGCTAGGAGATTTCATAGGGTGAGCACTGAAGCATACTTCGTTGATGTCGTCGTCTGATAATGGTACGTACTGAGAGAAAAGTGATGTAATTTTATGTGAGACTTGATATATGGTCGAATATCGTATCCCAGTGACGGATAGGCTCTGGATGAGTCGTGTGATAGCCAAAGAGATCCTCAGAATAGGTCTAATTAAGTCCCATATATAACTAAGTCTTCAGTTTGTTCATCTCAGCTAGCACCATTTTACAAGGTGCCATATAAATAGGTGTACTTTTACATTTCAAGTCTCTCATTAACTTCACATCTCTCTTATTAGGTGGCATTATCAAAATCGCTCCACAACAGAACATTTGAGTACTTGTGCACCATTGAGACATCCACAAGTCTCCTTTGTCCCTTTTCAACCCTTCAAACATACTATTTCTGTTTACAAATAATTGTTACGCTTTTCTTTTTGGATTGTTTCTATTTAATTAATATACTTTCATTTTATCCTTTTATGACAAGATGTCAGATCAACATTATACACTTTTCTACCTCATATGCCCATCATCCATTTCATTAGTCGATCCAAAAATTTCTACCTCATACATTTCTCTTTTTATATCTTTGAATGGGTTCTATTATGTTTCCCAAAATCAAATATGCTTTTGTTGTACTTCTCTCATGCTTTTTTCATCATTGTCTTGGTTCAAACTGAAGTGTAACAATTATTTGTAAATGGAGGGACTAATATACAGTAAAAAAAACCTTTTTGTATCAGCCTGAAAGACTTAAATTAGAGATGTTGTTCACACCTAGTTTAAAGTTGATCATTCTACTATATGTCCAGCTTTAAATGCTGTACTCAAATGGTTTTTTTTTTTATATATATTTACTTCTCTTACCCATCTGAGGCATATTGAGTGAATTCTTCGTCTATTTCTCATAAGTACTATCAGGTTTCTTGGCATGTAGCCATGTAGGTTTGTTTATGAGAATGATAAACAGGGTAAACAATCTTTTTCAAAAAATATCAACGCTTACAACCCTTTGACTCCTCTTCACGATGTTGATTCAA
Organism: Beta vulgaris subsp. vulgaris; assembly: GCF_026745355.1. Classification (NCBI taxonomy): domain Eukaryota; kingdom Viridiplantae; phylum Streptophyta; class Magnoliopsida; order Caryophyllales; family Amaranthaceae; genus Beta; species Beta vulgaris. The sequence goes on from NC_079208.1 coordinate 12,861,426, forward strand.
AAAAAAAAAAAAACTCCCTCTTATCTCATCTACCATCCTCCTAAAATTTCATGCCAAAGTACTTGGTAGCAATTTAAAATAACAAAGCAAGAAAGTAGCATTCAAAGAGGCAATTGACTATTAAATCTGACATGGTTTAAGTAGGGGCTGCAACTAAAAAGTCTACATTGTACGCTAGCTGGGAGGGAAAAAAGAGTATGGCACTATGGCAGTACCTGCCGTGGAAGATTTTGTAGTCCATGTAGTACAGGATGAACATGCACAAGGCAGAAGTCGAAGCTTCACGCATTAGGATATGCCGCAGATGTGTATATATAAAAGCATGTTCATGACAATAATCTTCTTTAATCGTCCATTTATACTATGTAAAAGAGCAAGTATAACTTGTGAAACATTAAGTACATGTTACCTTGCAAATTAAAGTTAAATTGCATTAATACAACCAAAATCAATAAGTTTCCTTCTGACTATTTTCTAACGAAGGCACAACATCAACCTTCAAGAATGCTTCGGTGGCTGATCCAGTGGCTGGGTTGCTGAGCTCAACCAAATTAGGTACTGTATTCTTTATCTTAAAAGGAGTCCTTGCCGCATAACCGACTTCTAAGGAGGGCAAAGGAGAGCATGAAATCAGGCTCGCAAGTTGTGCAGACTCATTTTCTTTATGATCACACGGCTCCATGAAAGATGAGAAACCAGAGGTGACCTTGTCAAAAAGCATAGAGTCGGACTGAAGATTTCTGTCTAATTTTTCCGGCATCTCCACCTTGTTGTCTCTGGAATCCATATTACTACTGAATCCCTCCAATTGGATTTCATCATAGGCATCTTCCTTGAACTCCACCGGAACAGTTACTAAACATTGGTTCTCATCAGTAGCACTGTGCCCCATAGTTTCACTGTCATCCTGCTGTGCCTGGTGACCAACACAATCAAGATTATCATCCTCATCGACTTCTTGAGATGGAGTGAAATTGTAAAAAGTGCAGCTGTTGCTTCTACTACTCTGCTCCATGCTAGAATGTGGACGAGCACATTCTATTTTAATCCAATCAGTAGTTCCATCCAAGATATTTGATCCATCTTCAGAGGCAACAGCTACCAGATCAGTAGCCGAATGCAATATTTTTTCTGTTTCTGGAGCAATTAAGTCATCTGCAACCACTGAACCAAAATTAGGAAGAGTATGTTTCTCCCCATCATCCACTTCACTAATCGGTTTTAAGGCATCTTCCTTGAACTCCACCAGAACAGTTTCTAAACATTGGTTCTCATCGATAGCATTGTCCCCCATACTTTCACCTTCATCCTGCTGTGTATGGTGACCAACGAAATCAAGATTATCAGCCTCATCAACTTGTTGAGATGGAATGAGATTGTAAAAAGTGCTGCTATTGCTTCTATTACTCTGCTCCATGTTAAAACGTGGACTAGCACTTTCTATTTTAACACAATCAGCTCTATCCAAGATCTCTGATCCATCTTCAGAGGTAACATCTACCAGATCATTAGCCGAATGGAATATTTTCTCTGTTTCTGGAGCAACTAAGCCATCCTCAACCACTGAAACAAAATCAGGAAGAGTATGTTTCTCCTCATCATCTACTTCACTAATCAGTTTAAAGGCATCTTCCTCGGACTCCACCACAACACTTTCTAAACATTGATTCTCATCAGTAGCACTGTGCCCCATAATTTCACTGTCATCCTGCTGTGTATGGTGACCAACAAAATCAAGATTATCAGCTTCATCAACTTGATGAGATGAAATGAGATTGTAAGAAATGCTGCCATTGCTTCTATTACTCTGCTCCGTGGTAGAATGTGGACTAGCACATTCTGTTTTAACACAATCAATTCTATCCAAGATATTTGATCCATCTTCAGAGACAACGGCTACCAGATGATTAGCTGAATGCAATATTTTTTCTGTTTCTGGAGCAATTAAGTCATCCTCGACCACTGAACCAAAATCAGGAAGAGCATCTTTCTCTCCATCATGTACTTCACTATTTGGTTTAAAGGCAGGCATACATGAGGTACCATTTGAGAGTACAGAGGAAGAACCAGATCCAATATCAGTATTCTTAGCTTGTGAGGCACCTTGCAAATCAGCTGAACAGCCTTGTAGTTGAGCAGTTGGCGGAACGTTAGGATTGATGCTTTGGGAGTCAGCTTTGAGTTCATTGGTGGAAATCTTTTCCAGATCAAGAGTAATGAGCAACTTCCCTTGTGGGCTTGCTTCATCCTCAGAAGCAACTATATCATCTTTGGCCTTCAAAGCAAGCTCAAGAACCTGCTTCCCACCATCTGTTGCTTTGGCAACTTCACTATCTATCTCTAAGACTGACTTGGATAAATTACTTTCAGGAAGTTTACTGGTAGGATTTTCCAAATCCACTAAGTTATCCTGTACACATGATTTGAGGTCTGCTTCAAAGTTTTGAGAGTCAGGTTTGGGTCCGTCTTCAGTTGTGACAGTTAGAAGATCACAAGCAAAGTTATATTTGCCCACTTGCCAAGAATCAGAAACATGTTTTCCTGGAACAGATGCTTCAGGAATGTCATTGATAGCTCCTACAGCTGACTTTGGTGAAATGCTTGTCAAAAGTTCTGAGGAAGTCTCAACACTATCAACAGTGACAAGATCACTAGTTAACTTATCTTCGTACACTAACCCACAATCAGGAACAAGGTTTCTTAAATCAGATGCTTCAGGAATTACTTTGTTTCTTTCTAGAGCTGACTTGGGCGGAGTACTTCTCAGGAACTCTGAGGAAGTTTTAGAATTGTTATCAATGTGCTTAGCAACAGAGGGAGTTTGCAAATCAACAAATTGGTCCAGTAAACAAGCAGCTGTTTTGAGGTTTGTGTCAGTCTGCTGTTTAAGCTTGGCTCTTCCAGCTCCTCCTGCTGCAGTCAATCTAGAAGCACCAGTGGCAAGTTTCGTCTTGTTTGAAGTGCCAGAAGGGCTAAATGTGCCTGCCGCAGATCTAGGAAGACTGCTTGGCAAGGTAGATCGAGATCGTGAACTACTAGGAGTCCTGGCACCAGCTTTTACCTGCACAGGACATTTCTCAAAATGTAAAAACAATAAACAATATATGCACGTACTATCAGTACACAAAACAGATATAATATTATAAAAACATCCAAGTGCAAGTAGGGGAGCTCAATGCAGAGCTCCCTCACCCAGCGAATTGCTAACTTTTGAGTTATGGTAGCATGGGTTTGGATCCAGTTACCACTTCCACAACTCCCACACTGCCCAGAACCAGAAGCAGGTTAGGGTTGAAACTTGAACACCTTAAAGAAAAAGTATAAAGTGTCGGAAACTGACCCCATCAAAAAAACCAATGTTCGGTGATGGCATCCGAAGACCTGATGGTTTGGCAGAATCTGGGCGATTATTGGACACAACACTCCCTGTCGAAGGTTGTTGTTTTACTAATTGACTAGATACAGAGCCTGAGCGTGTATTGGACACAACACTCCCTGTTGAAGGTGTTTGCTTCGCGGATTGGCTGAATATTTGTGGTACCTTATTGTCATGTTCACTCAAAGCTCTATCGCTGGATAGATTACGCAGTGTTCGAGTAATATTGCTATCGACAGTAACATCTTGGGAGGAAGGGGGGTAAGGATTCACGCCAAAATGCTTTTGATTAACTGTAGCCGTTGAAGAAGATGACTCTGTAGACCATTCGCTAATTGAGCTCGCTGGTGATATACTAGGAGAAAGATCTGATGCAGACTTCAAAGATGCTGAGAGACGGGAATCCTTATTCTGAGATCTAGCCTTTTCAATAAGTTTAGATGAGGTTCTGATTTTGGAACCACATGCCACATTGACGTTCTTGACCATCATTCCTTTGATAGCACCTAAATGGGATTTTCGAACATTCTCAGACGCAGAGCTACTAGAGCTGTCACATGAAGAGCGTGAACTGCGTGTTGTGGTTCTGTTCAATACTGAAGAAGGTGCAGGAATTTTGGACGAAGCTGGAGCTTTAGGTAAAGGCTTTCTTGAATTAACTTGACGGGGAGCTTCTGGCAATGAAGATCCTTTCACTGCACCATTTGAAATCAGGCTTAAATTAATAAGGTACATTTCGGATACATCGGTTTACTAGGGCAATATAGAGTAGATAAATTATTATACCTTTTACACTTTCTGCAGCAATAGCATCTACTTTAACACGACCAGCACCAACCGACATCCTTTTGGGGGTTGCTGCTACTTTCAAATTTGGTTCACCAGCTGCCTTATTAAGTGGCCTAGGAAGTAATGAGCTAGGCTCTCTGCTACGGCTGACAGGAGGCTTTAATAAGAAAAGCAAATGCTAATGTCAGTTCAACCATATTGTTGCAAGCATAAAATTCATTTCCGAGAAGTAAAATATCTCTATAGTAAATGCTGAGCCAAATATTATGCATAAAGAATATGCTCCCTCCATTCGTACAAAATTTTCACATAGTCCTTCATGAATATAAATTTTCACAATTTCAAGTACTTTTCTCTCCATCTTAATTTCTATCGATCCTTTTTTCTCGCCTCATCCAATGTTACGTGCAAACTGTGATTCAAAAAAAGGCGAATTGTACATGCAAGTGGCATACATTTTTAGCAAAGCTAGATAGCAAATTGCATTTCCGCACAAATTCTTATATCGTAAAATGGGTAACACAATTCCATCCCTACATTTTCTTGCAAAACTTTATTTTTTTCCTTCTATACCACTATTCTTGATCTCCATGCAAAACCCAAAATGTGAAATTATTCAAGGGATGGGAAGTCATTGACAGATCTATTCATAAAAAGTGGAAGATTATAAGACATTATGTTCCAGCATACTGCAATGCTAAGACTTTCTAAAGCTGACATAAATTAGAACATGCCATCATTCAGATAATAACATGTACATAGATGCTGTGAAGAAGAACTACATGCCTTTGTCTCTTGTTTAGAAACAGACACTGGTTTCAATGTTCTCACAGGCCGTTGTACACCAGACATAAGTTTGTTGGAGGCTGATTTGGGCTTTGCCTGCAAAGAGTCAGTATACACCTGAGTGTCACCATAAATAATCAAACTCGGAAAGAAAATAAACCTCAGCAGCTAAATTTACCATTTTGCGCGAAGGCTCAACTATCTTCGTTGCTGAATAAAACAACAAACACAATCAGTTGCAATGAAATAGCAGCCAATGATTATATTACCACTGACAAGGACAGTTTGCACATGAAAATATACACAAGCAGAGATCGAAAGAAAAAAACTGAACACTATTCAAGTGAATACTTGAAAAGATATAAATTCTATTTCTGATTACAGAACAGCTTATCCCCAATCAGCCAGCTTGGGATACGTGAGCATTTGTAGAATGATAATAATTCAAGAAAAGGTAATCATATAACTTCAGGCTTATTATATGTGAGTGGGTGCAACTCAGAATTGCATTACATTAGGCATTCTACAGAAGATTATGAAGAGAACGTAATTGTACACAATTTTTTTTCAGTCGGGACAAATCTGATGCAGTGTGTATTTAACAGAATGTACAGCAAGCTAAAAATTCAAGATCCAACACCAACTTTAACATATTACCCACAGGCCACAGTTCAGTAAATGTAAATCCCAAATAAGAATTCAAATCAAACAATACAAGCTAGATTGCCTGGTTCCACTGTTGGATTGAATTCTATTGGCCATAAGAAAAAGGAAAAAGATTCTTACTATACAATTTCAGGACATATATATAAAACTCACATTATGAGCATCAAGCTTCTTGCCTAAAGCTTCTCTATACTCTAATTGGACCACAAGAAACAAGGGTGAAGGTGACTTGCATCTACAAGAAAATCTCTATATATTCACAGCCTAAAACTATAGATATGAAAAGAGAAGTTCAACAAGGAAAGCAATAGGTCAAAATGAATCTAAGAGAAACGAATCTAGCAGATTCGTAATCAACTAACTTGTACTTGAGATGGTTAAAATTCTGACTTTCAGCATAATCTCAGATGTTATGCTAGGAAGAGGGCTCAAGTTACTTACAACAGGCATTTGTGGATTCTTCCTCTCCATGGACTTTAGAGCCAGGACTCATTCCTGTGGCAGAAGACTTACTGCATCTCTGAATTGAAGCTCTTATATCAGAGAAAAGATCAGCCTCGAGACTTTCCAGTGTCAAATTATCGCTCTGAAAGGTGGAGACTGAATCGGTTGATTTGCTTAATTCCTCTTGGATGCCGGGAAGAGATTGATTTTGTTTCACACTCGTCTCAGCTCCCTCAATTATGCTAGACAACTCCTCTGGATCAAGAACTCCTATGATTGTAGACAGAAAAAGATAATATGTCACCTCAATGGAGGGCAGAGAACAATTTTTTTAAGGAATAGAACTCGAAGTATAATGCATAGCACATACCAGCATTTGTAAAAAATGCACTGTCCCAAGCCAAACTTTTGCGAAGATTGCACTTGCCAGTTCTTTTTGGTCCATTTAAAGCCGAAGTGCTAGATGGTAGGTTTAAAGGTACTCCTTCAGCAAACATACGACCTTGATTGTCAACAATGTTGGCTTCTGTATTCATCAAACAAGAAAATATCTTAAGAAAATGTACTGCCAGTTAACAATCACCTATGTATCTTGTATATTTGTGCTGATTTAACCCAAAAATATTGGAAGTGAAAACCTCAATAATATAATGTTTAACTCAAAACCAAAATCTTCACCATAATACAATTTTTAGGAAAATTTGTCATAGAGGTACCCAATATAAAATAACTATTCTTCAAACCATTACAAAGAAAAAAAAACATGCTTCTTTAAGGACCAAGTATCACCCATGAGACCATGATAGAGTGAAGCCCATCATAATACCAGATAGATTAAACCAATACTAAAACCATAAAAGATACTCTTATGATCATAAAACAAATTTAGCTTGCAACACAATTCCTTCAAGTTGATATTATTTCTATAACATTACAAGGAAAGCATGATTTTCTCAGCATCAGAAAAGATGCTGATGCTAATATAAACAACAGATTACAATATTCAGAGACTTCTCAATAACGCCCCAAATTGCAAAATAATTTGTTGTTATCCTAGTGTAGGTTTGCCAGTAATTTACCAGAAATCCACTCGATAAACATCGAAAACCCTTTCGACGATTTCAAACTTTCCAGATTCCCAACAATGAGCTACGAGTAGAAACTAGAGATAAAGCTTATCCTTGGAGAACCCGAAAGACAAGGCAAAATGTTTCTTATGTGAGAAAGTTACAGCAAATTTCCTAATTAAGTGGACTAAAAATGAGAATGAGAATTCCCACTAGTGTATCACTTCCACTTGTCCATTTTAAGTGCTAACAAGCTAAAAATTGCGCTACATTTCACATCATAGAATCAGTAATTAGGTCAAATGAATTTCGACAATCATTGAGCTCAATTTCATTAAACTTGCGAAATAAACCTGGATTAGATCGACAAGTACATAGAAAGAGGAAATAAGCAATCAAAAAAAAAAAAAAAACCTGAGGAGGAGGCCAAAAGAAAATCATCATCGGAAGCGGAAACGTCGATGAGAGAGAAACAATCAGTTTGAGCGGATTCGAGATCCTCCATTTCCATTGTAAGCAGATCCAACAAAGCTTGAAGTTGAAATGTAACCCAGAATTGAAAGTATTAGAGAATATAGAAGATAGAGAGAAAAAGGCAAGAAGCGCAAATGAAAAATTTGAACTTGAAAATATAGGCGGTTTTAAGTCTGGGACGAATAATTAAAGTGAGAAAGGACGGAGGGATGCTGAAAGAGACTACGGCGTGACCATGTGAGTGTATATACTCAACGGTCGTATATGTCTAATTTTTTTTTAAGTTGGTGGTAACATGAAACAACTTACTGAATTGATACATTGTATATTTGTAATTTTGTATAAGTATAATTAATTAGGTTTGTAGGTCAGACTCTTGAGAAGGACGATGAGATTTGATCCCATGACCTTGAAGTCATGAAGGCCAAATTTTTACCACTCGATTAAGTCTTGCTTGGTATTGTATATGTGTACTTAAAGAATAGAGATTGACGTAATTGGTTGAAAGTCTTATTTTCATTTTCGTGACAAATGGAAGAGGGTGGGTGGAGCAACAGTTTGGGCTGCGAGGGTGGGGGAATTGGGTTTGGGCTACGGGCGGTGCGAGAGTGAGGGAGGTGGGGCTTTGGAGGGTGGGGGTTGCAGTGGTGGTTAGAAGGTGGGGGGTTAGAGTTAGGGTTTTGGGTTTGGGTTAGAGGTAAGGGTTAGAATTAGGGTTAGTATTACATGATTAATTATAATTTAAAACAGGAAATTAAGATTAAAACTAACAGTGATTAACATCATTGGTCATTAAGGGTATTTGAGAGTATTTACATAAAACTGAGTACCTGGTGAATTTTGAAAACATAAGAGGTACTTGATGAATATTTTGAAAACTGGAGGTATCTAGTGAAAAAACCCAAAGAAATAGATAGAGTTCAAAATATCTCCCTTTTATTCTATTTATTGAACTTTGTCCCACATTACTTTATATGAATTCTGTATATATTTATTCACTATAATAGAACTAGTCTTACATGCACGCAATGCGTGCGATAATGTGTGATAACAAATGAAGTAAAAAATAAAATTAATTGGATAGAAAAACCGTCTTTAGATTTTATTTTCTCAAAAAACTGATGTTTAGTTTAAATGGCAAAGAACTCATGTACCGCGTCCAAGATAAGTGGCAAAGAACTTAGATAAACAAGCTAGTGTAGTACTTCCATTTCTGAAGTACTGAAAAGCTACAATTACCATATCTGAGGTTTACGTTCCTCGAGTAAACTACGCAGAGGATGTCAGAAGTCCACATATTTATCCAACACAACTACACGAGCAAGTCCGAACCCAATCATCAAAGGAATTGTAATCAGATAATTAAGATGAACTGTTCATATTCAAGTCCGAGTGTATACTCGAATATAGGCTGATGCAAACACATATCAGTTTACATGGCAGTACGACATTTCAGATAGAAAATGTAATCTCCATTATAGTCCCACGAGAAGCAGATGTATAGGATATAAACTCATGGGCAATGGTCCCATCAGCAGTCTTGGATTCAAGCTTCAACGAGATAGCAGGATCCAACGTTAATCTCATTAAAGAGGACCAAAATAGAAGATATACCTGTCACACTTTAATATCTTCATTAGAAGTTCATATTAAGCTCTTTCCCGCAAACTCCTAAACTAAAATTCAGGGGTTTCCGGAATTTTATATACGAAGCTCCTAAATTACGAGCAGTAATACCATCCAGCAAAAGCAAACGCGAATTAGTTAACATATACATTGAAAAGTAATTTCTAATGCTCTTCACAATCGGTAACTTCAATGGGTTAGATAAAACTATAAGAAAGATCATGTTTGACTGAAGATTCAATAGACATGCACCACCCACCGACCACCAGTACTCTTGTGTTATGCACCTTGAAACGGGAAAGCTTAACATTCTATCAGACTAAGCGATTCGAGAACACAGATTTAACTCAAAGTCATAGATATAAAGTCCTTAAATAGTAATAACTTCTACCTAGCTGTACCTTAACTTTGTGACTGATGGAGCGACCTTAAAGATATGACAGATCTGGTACTGTGTAGAATACCTAATTACAAGTTCACAACACTGTCACTATAAATGAAGCATCCAGCTGTATTTTCCTTCAACATGTTTTATATTTCTTTCTACGCTTAGCTTCAACAGATGGAGATTTGCGTGGAGATGGTGTGTAGTTAAGCCTATAACAAACAAGTGAAGGTCCGAATATTTCAAACTTTCCTGAACTACTGAAGGCTGTTTCAGCATCTGAACGTCTCTTGAACACTACCCTAGCACAGATTTTTTTGGCCAATACTTCGGTCTCTGATTCCTTCAAAGGACCAAAGTGGCCAAATATATTATTTAACTTGCCTTCTGTAGGAATTGAATCCACATCAGAGAATTTCAGAGTTATAGCTGTCGGTGAATCTTCCTGCTGTATCTTCTCATCAGATTGACCCCCTTCTGATGCACCATACTCAGATCCATTCTGCTTCTGAGGAGATGAAACTGTAGAGTTTATCTCCTGTGTAATAGCAGAAATTCCATCTACATCTGGAGGCTCCGATTCCACTACAGCCATCTCGACATCGCTCAAAGAAGATTGTTGCTCGAGGACTCTGACAGTTTTGTTCATGCAAAAAGTATCTTGTACAGCAAAGGTAGACGATGTAGACTCAGATGCCTTTGCTTTCGATTTGCTCCCAGAGAAACACCCGTCTTCAATCATTTCAGCGGAATCTGATCTGGAAGGCCCTTCCTTAGACTTGCCATCTGTGTCTTCCTCCCCAGACTCTTCATGCTTCTGCAAGAGCTCATTATCAGGGACAATTGAATTTCTAAAATCGGAAATGAAAGTTACCATATTACTCAACAAACTGAGTTCTTTGAGAGGTTCAATAGCAGCCAATTGTAGCTCTGAAACAATAACATCAAGAGAAGCATACTCAGAACTGCAATGCTTGTTGTTACCTTCATCATTGATGGTTTTCTCATGAGATGATAGATCAAGTTTTAGTAAAGGCGACGGCTGGCTCAGCTGACCTGCAACTCTTAGAATGCTTTCTCCAACGCTAAATAACGGCTTTATATCTCCGACTCCTGAGGGGCTGTATTCTTTAGTTGTTGAGTCATTTGGAAATGATTTAGCCTCCTTTCTCCTCCCCGCAGAAGATGAAATGAACTTACTCCCTGCTTTTCCTTTAGTTTCCTTGTCATATTTCTTGTGTACGCCTTTCTTCTGGATCAAGTCAGACAGGCACTTGACTTTTTTGATAGAATCACCACCACCACTAGATGTTTTCTTCCTTTTCTTGGGCCTAATATCATCTTCTTCCATGGTGCTTGGTGGAGGAGTACCATCAGCAATCACTTCACACTTCTCTTTCACGAAAGTGACAGGAGCATCAGCCTCATTATTCACATACCCTATCAGCAAACCAAATTCAGCTAGATGATAGATACCCTTCCACCTATAGAAGGCTGCCATTTGAGCTCGAGTTATCATGTGTTCTAAGCGATCAACATCAGCAGATGGCCCTTGTGCCAAATCTTTTACATAATCAAGAAACTTCACCGGTTCAAAAGATGATGCAGTGAAATATCTATCCCCACCTTCTCGAATTCTTGATTCTTCACGGATACCAGCATTCTCGACAACCTGAACCTTTAATTGGTTGTAAATATCATCAGGAATACAGCGACAAGAGAGTCCAAACTCCACCCGCCTAGAGGTCTCATCCAAAATACAAGCCACAGCATGTCGAAAAGCTTCCATCTGAGTCTGTTTCACCATCTGGGAGAAATTTGGGGCAAATGGCTTCAACTTAGCTTCGTCATTCCAAGCAAAAGTTTGATCCCAAAAGTAACCCACTAAATAACCCTTAGACTTGGAATGTTTCCTAGCCTTATCGGATGCATCCCCAGCTTCAAATATTTGAGCTGGCCACCAAGGATGGCTCTTCACTTTTCCCCAAACTAAATCAGATGCACAAAATCCACCTTTATTTTTGCTCTTATCATTTCTAACACAATTATCCATATCAACAACACTCACTTCCTTAACATCTGAAAATCCTTCTTCATTGACATGAACCCCAGAATCCTCTTTCTCAGTCGTTGAATCCTTTGTTTTGAGCTCAACTGACTGATTGTCAACCTCGTTCTGACTACTATGTACAGTTTTCTCTGCTTCCATCTCTTCATCACATCTGTCTTCATTTACAGGATTCGAAATCAACTCCTGCACAGAAGAATCAAGATCTTCGACCTCATTCTGACTACTATGTACAGTTTTCTCTGCTTCCATTTCTTCATCACATCTGTCTTCATTTACAGGATTCGAAATCAACTCCTGCACAGAAGAATCAAGATCTTCGGCCTTAAAACGGCAACCCTGATTAATTGCACCCTCAACACCTACTAAATCTTTTCCTTCTTTTCCAACACAACCATCATTAAGACTCTCCTCTACATTATCCACCTCATCATTCACAGCAACCACTTCACCTTCCAAACTGTCAGTCTCTCTTCCATGACTCGAACGCTCCGAAACCGCCCTCGAATGCTCCGAAACCACCCTAGAATCTCCCTCCTCAACACATTCAACCTCCATACCCTCAAAAACCGTTTCTTTCCCCAAATCGTCCTCCTGAACTAGGGTTCCACTCACTGGTACATCAACACCATTATTTAATTCAGAACTAACCACATTGTCCTCACATATGTCGCCTGAAACGACGTTGGATTGCATATCTACAGCCTAATCAGTAAGTCTGGAAAATAGAAAGAAGCAATATTTCAATCTCAAAAAGTTTATGAGTTATGAACCCTAATCAAAGTCAAAAGTAAAATAAATAAATAAAATAAAGGGGTTAAAGAGAGGATTGAAAAGTATACTATAAAAATGTTATAGTGTTGTCCGCCATAAGAGATAAAATAAAGAGCTTACCTTGTTGATGGATGATTAATTTTTACGCCACGCAGCTGAAGAAACAAAAGAGGGTTAGGATGGAAATGCGGAGAGGCGAGAGCACACAATTTTAGTTTGGGAAGAAGGGAAAATATGTTTTGCTCATTTGCTGTAAATTTTTTAATGTGGCTTGTGGCTTGTGGCTTGTGGCTTGTGTGTCTAGTGTAAAGTTGTTAATTTGGTTAATAAATTGTGGTCGAATTGAAATATCTGAAATTTGAATTGAATTAATTTGAATTGAGAGTAATTGTAACTGAAATAAATTGAAAAATGCTAAACTGGATCTCAAATAAATTATAAATGAAAAACCAAAACTGAACTGAAACAAAGTGTAACTGAAAATAACTGTGAAAAAACTGAAAAGTTGACCGATCAACTAAATTGAACTGAATTGAATATTTAATTGAATTGACGGGACTGAACTAAAATCGATTTAAATTGAAAATGTTTTAAACAGATTTTTAATTGTACATGAACCAAATTCACATACTACACAAATTCATGATAGTACTCCAATTCACATATAAAATTTGTCATGATCATTTTTATTAGTACTCGACTTTATGACATAACTTTATTTCTTGATAATTGTCAACTATGTCAACTTCAATTCACTGTTTTTACACTCCAAATCGAATTTACCTTTTATACAAGTTTATGATATACTCTCACATGATCATGATAATTTTATTATTAATATATGAATTTATGAAATTGTAGCTTTATTTCATGATAAATTGATAATTTCAAATCCATCAAACCTTTACAAAAGTATGAGATATAACTTTATTTTCGTTATTAGTTTGTTTCTATTAACACCATATTACTACTTTTGCAATTGTCACTGATTTGCTGGAATTCACTCGTCACTACTTTGCCACAACAAATGATTTTCACTGCAAATTTGCAACTGAAATGTTTCTTCACTATTTTGCGATTGAAATTTATTCGACCAAAATGGATCATTAATAAGATTATCACTAAGCAATGATGGAAAATGTTCCAGTCATTAAATGATGATTAAGAGATTCAATCCATAATATCGATACAAATATATTAAAAGGCATACATAAACAAGAAACTGTGACATGTATAGGGGTTTGATCCTGAGACCTCAAGTATATATACTAAAGTCTTAACCACTAGACTAAGTTGTATTTGGTGTTACTATCATAAAGTATTATATTAATAAATGAAATTTTTTCTTACTCGGGGCATAGCCCGGACCTATTAACTAATTATGTAATATAAGTCATAATTTCGGTTTTTTTTTTCTAAGTCGCCACAATGACTATACCATTTTTCATATATGTCTTTAGATCTGAATAGCTAAAGAATCATTTAAAACAAAAAATTTAGCACTTTTCAAATTATTCATAACATTGATCACATTAATACATATCCATATGATAATCAAAATAAATACTCCCTTGATAGTAACGAATTACTAGCAACATTGAATATTTTATCTCTCACAAATAATACAAAATGATGCTAGTAATTCGTTAAAGAGGGAATATATAGACAGGAGTAGTACATTATATGATAACCAAATTTTAGAAAAATCTGATCTAAATAATATTCTCAAATTTTACATCAAAGATTTCAAAATGAAGCTTGTTTAATTTGAGGGGGTATATAGCTTTTCATTTGCAGACGTAAACCTGCCAGCAAAATAAAAATAAAAAAAGGGTTTTTCTACGTTATACCTTTGTTTTTTTCAATTTTTGCGTTGTATCCCAAGCTTTTAAAAATTCCACACGATACCCTCAAACTTACATTTTTGAATACACAATACTCCTACCACTAATTATACGTCATTAATTTCATCTACTTTTTATAATTTGTTGGAACGAATCTAATTAGTAATTATCTATCTAAGGGTTAAACTATGTATAAGTCAAATCAGTTCCAGTAAGGTAAAAAGAATAAATGAAATTAGTGACATATAATCAGCAATTTGGGCATCGTGCATCAATAAAGGTAAGCTTGAGGGTACTGTATGTAGTTTTTAAAAAGTTGGGGTACAATGTAAAAACTGAAGAAACACAAGGGTATAACGTAGAAAACCCCATAAAAAAAAAAGAAAGAAAAGAAAAGTTAGAGCCATTAGAAGTGAAGCGAGTCGCCCAGCATCGAAACATCAATGGAGCGGATTGTTTAACACTTGAAACAAGATGAGACTAGTTTTATATGCACGCGATGCGTGCGAAAATACGTAGAATTTGTTTTTCTAGGGGATGTGGAAAATTAATTAATTGTTAATTATATCTAATAAATTAGGGATATTTGAATTGTTGATGGTTTTCTTTTTTGTAATGCCTATTTTTATTTTTAAAATTAATTAGGTAGTTTTCTTTTTTATTTTTACATTTTTTATTTTTTAAATTAAAGTAAGTGGTTAGAATAGAGATGTAGTTAGGGTAAAATGGGATTTCTAATATTTTGGTGTCCTACCTAGGGATGGCAATCCAGTCCGAATCCGACCCTAGTCCGCTCCGACCCGAAGGGAAAAAATCCGAGTTGACTCCGACAAAAAAGTAATCCGACTCCGACTCCGTTAAAAAAATCCGACTCCAAGTAGGAGGAGGGTCGGAGTCGGATCTCGTAAAATAATCCGACTTTGAGTCAATCAATCCTTTTTTCTTATTTATGTAATGTATTATTTATGTATAATCTGACTTCGACTTTCAACCAATTGTATTATACAGGATTTTCCCATAGAAAAAATAATTGTTAAAAATAATAATAATTAGATTATTTGTACTATATAAGATTTCCATATGATGATTAGAATAAATTGTAATGATTAAATTATTGTATTATAGAAGACTATTCTATTATAAAAAAATTGGAAAAAAAATAAGTCGGATCAGGTACAGAGTCGGATGTTCGGATTTTAAGTCGGACGTCCGGATTTTAAGTCGGGTCGGATCTCGGCGTCGGATGTTCGGGTTTTAAGTCGGGTCGGATTCGGATTTTCAAAGTCGAAGTCGGGCTCAGATTTAAAATCCGACTTTCTGTAGGGTCGGAGTCAGATTATGCATAATCCGGTCCAAGTCCGACCCGTTGCCATTCCTAATCCTACCCCTCTTCTCATATAGAATAGAGATGCACAAAGTACGCAGCAAAAAGTGTATAATAAAAGGAAGAAAGAAAAACCTCAATTAATTAAAAAAAAAAAAAAAAATCAGCCATGAACTTCTTCAATCTTCATCCTTAACGAATCTAGAAATGATACCATTAGTCCCTCAAGTACCTAACAACAAACAAAGGGAAGTGAGTAAGAATTTCCATTTTAAAATAATATATTAGTAGAAAATTGATGCAAAGTATATATATATATATAAAAAGAAATGAACAACATTAATGAAATAGAATCTAGTAATAGTATAAATAAATAAATCATGAATATGGTTTTACCAGGACACAATGTAACATTCCGATAATTCTTTTTTTTTTCAAAAATACTTTTCAAATATAAAATCAGAGAACATCAAAGCATTATCGCCTGTGTGATAACGTATCGGCTTATTCAGAATTTTGCAGCGGAAAACATATAACTGAACTTTAGAATTCAAATATAATAAATAACGAAATAACTTTAAACCAAACAACATTGTTAACTTTAACTTCAAACCAAACTTAAATGTAAATGTATCTACTAAAACAATAAATAGATCAATCTACTACACAAGCTCTCTGTTCCTAAAACCCCATGATGCAACATTTGCACACCTGTAAATGTCAATGCACTAAAGAATCTGCTCATCAAGAATGGATCATCACATGATCAATAAGGCAAAACCATGATCAACACATACAAACAAGCACGTAGTCAACAAAGTTGAGTACTACATAATAATAAATAAGCATTCCTAACATGATACTAATGGATATAAGCAGGGACAAATAACAGCATAATTATCTAACAATCTACAGATAACCTTTACTGAGCTAAACTTTAACAATCTTTTTATTACTTTAATGGAATAGTCATTGGACCGAGTTGTCTCATCTAAAAACCCGCCTTCACCTAGGAAGACGAAATATGGGAGCGACTCCGTATTCCATAATGACCTACGATATCGAGGAACCTTTTAATAAAAATAGAAAGCAACTTTAAAATACTTTAAATTCCCTTTAAAAATATTAAAAGTTGTTTTTATCATTAAAACTTCAATCACTCATATTCCCTAGCATAGTTTTACTATACTAGTCATGAAAACCCATAAAACTCCATTAATAACAACCTTTCTAAAATTCCAGCAACTTATAAATTACTAAAACTCCCTTTCAACATACTTAAACATGTTTAAACTCATAAGTTAAACCAATTTCATAGTTTATAACATGCTACTATGATTTTCCAATCTTTAACACCTTAATAATCCATGCTTTGATAATTAAAAATCCAATTTAAACATAATAATCAAATCTAGATTTTCATAATTTTTGTGTCGGAAACAAAGGTTACAAAAAATATTGTGGAGCAAAAAAAGGAGATTTTGGGGTTTTCCAGTGCGTATGGTGTGTCGAGTGTGGGTAGAGCAGGAGGTCTTTGTATTTTTTGGAAAGAAGAGACTATTTCTTTCACTTTGGTCTCGTATTCCCATAATCATATTTGCGGAGATGTTGTTAGTAGGGGTGATAAAAATTGGAGATTTGTGGGGATTTATGGATGGGCTGAGGAGGAAAACAAACACAAAACATGGACGTTGATTAAAAAACTATGTGAGGAGTATCAGGGGTCAATTGTGTTGGGTGGTGATTTTAATGAAATTTTGTGTTACGAAGAGAAGGAAGGGGGCTCGAACAGAACTAGGAGGGCTATGGAGGGTTTTCGTGACATGATGGCGAGTTGTAGGTTGGGTGAGCTGCGGTTTGTGGGGCAGTGGTATACATGGGAAATGGGTCGAAGTCCGGAAACGAGAATTAGAGAAAGACTTGACCGATTTATAATATCTAGTGATTGGTTGGATTTGTCCCCGGAGGCTTTCATCGAGCATTCAGTTAGATACAGCTCGGATCATGCTGCGGTAGTGTTAAAAGAGAGTGCTGGTGATGGGGAGCGAGTTAGGGGCAGTCGTGATTTCAGATTTTAGACGGGGTGGTTGTTAGATGAGACGTGTGAGGAGGTGGTGAAGAATACTTGGGGCGCAGCGGAGGGTGAGCACATTACTAAGAGATTGGGGGCAGTGGCGAGAGATTTGAAAGGGTGGAGTAGGAAGAGTTTCGGGAATTTAAAAAAGCAAATTGCTCGAGTGGAGAAAAAGCTTCATGAGGTGCAGAGGGGCCCGACTTCGAGGGAGAACTGTGATCTTTGTGTGGCTCTGGAGGGCGAGCTTGATGGTTTACACGCAAAAAACGAGGCGTACTGGTATCTTCGTTCGAGAGTTGCGGAAGTAAAGGATGGGGACAGGAACACTGCCTATTTCCATCATAAGGCGTCTCAAAGAAAAAAGAGGAACTATATTCATGGCGTCAAGGATAGAGATGGTGTGTGGCAAACGGAGGAGGAGGATATCGAGAGGGAGGTGGTTCGATATTTTGACATGATTTTCACCTTGTCTGAGCCATCTGGAGATAACCTGCAAGAAGTTTTAAAGCATGTAAGGTCTTCTGTGACCCAAGAATACAATGACATTTTAATTCGCCCATACACAAAAGAGGAGATTTATGCTGCATTGAGTGAGATGCACCCTTGTAAGGCTCCTGGTCCTAATGGGATGCATGCTATTTTTTATCAGAGGGTCTGACATATCATTGGTGACGAGGTATTTACTTATATTAGCAATATTTTACACAAATTTTCTTGCCCAGGCGATGTTAATTGTACTAATATTGCTCTTATTCCTAAAGTGAAGTCTCCTACTGTTGTTTCCGAGTTTCGGCCTATCAGTTTATGTAATGTATTGTACAAAATAGCTTCTAAAGCTCTTGTTTTGAGGCTCAAACAATTTCTCCCTGCAATTTTGACTGAGAATCAAAGTGCTTTTTTGTCCCTGGAAGAATGATTTCGGATAACTCTCTTATTTCTCTGGAGATTTTTCATACTATGAAGAAGAGGTATAATAGCAGGAAAGGCTTGATTGCGATGAAACTGGACATGAGTAATGTAACGCCCCGACTTCTAAGCATCAATATTAGGTTAATTAATTGCAAGGATTAGCAGCGGAAGACCTTCTTAGCTTAGTCGGTGCGTCACTGCCGTACTCTCCACACAGGAAAGTACAAGGCAACATTCTTTCATATAATTAAACTTCTATAATAGTGGTAGTAATTCTAGAAATATATATAGATAGCTTAAGCATAGCTAATGTTACGAAATCTAGTGATCATAAACTTGGATTACATAACCGTCATAGTCGCATGAATTAACGTAATTTAATCCTCACTGCTACGTCATCCCATCTTCATATGCATACCTAAAACAGAAAAAACAAAACGTCATGAGCCGAGGCTCAGTAACATACTACTCTAACACGTAAATTCATTTCAATTCATTTTATTTGCAAACAGGGGAAGAGAATATAGTAAAAATCATTTCGTAAACATACACTTCGAATCAGGAATTTAAAAGTCATTTTCATTCATATTATCTCCATTATCACATTTCATTATCAGAAAACTTTCTTTGGTTACTTTGGCGAGTACAGAGAAGGCATAGCCACCGAGGATATTCATCCCCCATCAGAAGGTGACATATAACATCATAGATCATAACAGAAGGCAAAGCCACCGAGGATATTCATCCCCATCAGAAGGTGGCATATAATGCCAGACATCGTAACAGAAGGCAAAGCCACCGAGGATATTCATCCCCCATCAGAAGGTGACATATAATGCCAGACATCGTAACAGAAGGCAAAGCCACCGAGGATATTCATCCCCCATCAGAAGGTGGCATATAATGCCAGACATCGTAACAGAAGGCAAAGCCACCGAGGATATTCATCCCCCATCAGAAGGTGGCATATAATGCCAGACATCGTAACATAAGGCAAAGCCACCGAGGATATTTATCCCCCATCAGAAGGTGGCATATAATGCATAATGCGGGTGCCACCGAGGACGTTGTCCCCATCAGAAGGTGGCGTTGCCGCCAGGTAACAGAAGGACACGTTTACGGCCCAGAGAACATAGTACTGCCATTCACCATCTTTCACTTTCATTTATCATGTTTCGTTTCTTTTAAGTAGTTTTCAGAAAACATAATAAAGTCATTGCACAACGTCATCAAATCATTCACAAAACATTTCATATCCCGCACACCATATAAAACATAGCATAAACATTATATAAAAGCACCATAAAACGTAGTTGGAAGGGGAGTGCGGGTGTTAGCAGTAGACGTTACCTGGAATCCTGCTTAACAACCTTGATTGTAGGGGAAGGCTTGTAATATCTCTTCTTTTTAATCTCTGATAATTCGAGTAACTAGAGAACAGAGCAGAGAAGGGAGGCTGGCAATGGGTTGCGCTCCGACAGCAGCGGCGGAAGGCGCGGAACTCCGGCGACAGTAGGCGAGGCGAGGCAGAATGTGAGGTGGCGGTACGACGAGATGGCGCGCGGTGGTGCTGGGAGGTGCGCGCGGCAGACCAAGCAGAGGAGAGAGAGAGAACTGGGCGAGAAGAGAGAGAAGCTGAGCGAGAGGGGAAAAGCAGCGCGAAGGAGAGAAGGGAATACAGGCTGGGTTGGCGTCGCGGTGGTTGTTGGTGATGGACGACGGTGGTTGTGGGCGGAGGGTGGCGCACAGGAGGCCGGATGGTCGGACGAAAACAGAGGAGTGAGAGAGAATTGCGAAAAACAGAGAATTTGAAGGTGGTTTAGGTGGCGGTTGGGGTGTTTTCCGGCGATAATCTCAGGAGGCTTGAGTGAATTTGTTTGTGATCAGTGGATGGTGGTTTGAGGGAATGAACATGGCTTTTTATAGCCATTGTTGAGTTCTAATTTTTGCCCAATTGGGTTGATGAATTTGAATGAATAAAAATGGGTTATCGGGTAATTTTGTTTGATTAATGAATTTTCTTTGCAAATAAGTTTGTTTGTGTTCAATAACCCATTTTTGATTTAGAAATCCATGGGTGGGTTTTTGGTGAAAAGAAAACTGAGATGGGGCAAAGGGGAAGAAAACTCACGTTTTCTGTTTTCCAAATTCTTCCCTTTTTTTTTTTTTCATGAATTTCTTTAGTAATTAATTTGTTATTTATTTGTAACTCTTAACCATACATAATATATACATATATTTAACGAACTAATTATCCATTGGACATAAAATAACGAAATTCGATTATAACTAATTATTAAATGAAAGAAAAATTTAGCCACTAATGATTATTATTTAATTTAAGCAAGTTTAAATTTTCGGGATATTACAAGTAAAGCCTATGACAGAGTGAAGTGGGGTTTCTCAAGAAGCTCTTGCGAACAATGGGTTTTGATGGAAGATGGGTAAATTTGGTGATGAGTTGTGTATCGACTGTATCGTATTCTTTCATTATTAATGGACGAGTATGTGGTTCTGTGACTCCCTATAGAGGATTGTGCCAGGGTGATCCTTTATCTCCGTTCCTGTTTATCTTGGTTGCTGATGCCTTTTCTCAGATGATTCAATAAAAGGTGGCTATGAAAGAAATTCATGGTGCGAAAGCAAGCCGGAATGGTCCAGAAATCTCTCACCTTCTTTTTGCAGATGACAGTCTTCTCTTTACCAGGCTACCGACAGGAGTGCTTGACAATAGTTGATAT
This sequence comes from Beta vulgaris subsp. vulgaris, assembly GCF_026745355.1. Lineage (NCBI taxonomy): Eukaryota > Viridiplantae > Streptophyta > Magnoliopsida > Caryophyllales > Amaranthaceae > Beta > Beta vulgaris. The sequence continues at coordinate 12,882,773 of NC_079208.1, forward strand.
TCTCAACAAATATGAAGCAGCATTAGGGCAGAAAATTAATTATGAAAAGTCGGAAGTATCCTTTAGTAATGGTGTAAGCTGTAAGAAAAAAGAAGATCTGATTAACATTCTACATATGAGGCAAGTTGACAGACACCAGAAGTATCTTGGTATTCCGTCTATCTGTGGGAGATCTAATAAAGTACTTTTTCGGGAACTTTTAGACAGAATGTGGAAGAAATTGAGGGGTTGGAAAGAAAAGTTGTTGTCCCGCACTGGGAAAGAGGTTCTTATAAAGGCGGTTATCCAAGCTTTGCCTACATATCTGATGGGAGTTTATAAGCTCCCTGTTGCTGTCATTCAAGAAATCCACTCTGCTATGGCCAAATTTTGGTGGAGAGGGCAAGGGGACAAACGGAAAATGCATTGGCTTAGTTGGGAGAAAATGTGTCAACCCAAATGTATGGGGGGTATGGGTTTTAAGGACCTTGCGGTTTTTAATGATGCGTTGTTGGGCAAACAAGTCTGGCGCTTATTACATTACAAAAAGTCACTTTTGAGTCGGGTAATGAGTGCCAAGTATTACCCTCACGGTGATATTTGTCAAGCGAGGTTAGGATATTCTAATAGCTATTCGTGGCGGAGTATTTGGGGTGCGAAGAGCTTCGTATTGGAGGGTCTGATTTGGAGAGTGGGAAATGGCACGAAAATTGATATATGGAGCGCACCATGGGTGGGGGACGAAGAAGGTAGGTTTATCAAGAGTGCTCGTGTGGAGGGACTAGAAGTGGTGCAGGATTTGATGGATGTTGAAAGAAAGGAGTGGAATACGGAGCTTATTGACAGACATTTCAATGAACGTGATCAACGTTGTATTATGGCGATCCCTTTAAGCGCTAGATGTTTACAAGATGATTTAACTTGCGCGTACTCCAAGGATGGCGCTTATTCGGTGAAAACCGCCTATATGTTGGGTAAAGGTGGGAACCTGGATGATTTTCATAGAGCGTGGAATATTTTGTGGAGCTTAAATGTGTCGCCTAAGGTCCGCCATTTCATGTGGCGCGCTTGCACAAGCTCGCTCCCGATGCGGAATGTGCTTAAGCGTCGTCACCTAGTCGAAGAAGCTTGTTGCCCCTGTTGTGCCAGAGAGGATGAGACACAATCACATATGTTCTATCGCTGCCCGATGTCGCTTAAGTTGTGGGAAGAGCTGGGTTGTTATAGCTTATTGCAAGGGGTGGAAGACGAAACCATGTGTAATACCCTCGTTAGATGGAGTGAGATGAATGCAAATGTGTTTCAAAATGGCTGTTATATTCTATGGAATGTTTGGGGAGAAAGAAACAAGAAAGTCTTTGAGAATACTAGCCACCCTGCCACTGTTGTGTGCCAGAGAATTATGAGACAAGTTGATGAGTTTAATTGCTATGCTGTGAGGATTTATGGTGGAATGCGAACCACCTCCGCTCCGAGCCCAGCTCGATGGTATGCTCCCCCTGCTGGTGCTATTAAATTGAACATAGACGCAAGCCTAGCCGATGAAGGGTGGGTGGGACTTGGCGTGGTAGCCCGTGACTCGGAAGGTAAGGTGTGCTTTGCTGCAACTAGACGTGTGCGTGCCTACTGGCCTCCTGAGGTAGCTGAATGTAAGGCCATTTATCTGGCAACCCGCTTAGCCAAAGCTCATGGGTATGATGATGTGATCTTCGAGTCTGACTCTCTAGTAGCTACAAAAAGATTAACAAAAGCAGCAATTTTCTTCTCAGATTTGGATGCAATACTTGGGGACATTCTATCTATGTGTAATGCTTTTTCTTCGGTTTCTTTTTCGCATGTTAGAAGGGATGGGAATTCTGTTGCCCATAACCTTGCTAGAGTAGTGCCGTTTGGTGTTGAGCAATGTTGGGAGCGTCATTGTCCTAGTGTTGTTACACCTTATGTACTTATGGACACATTGTCCCTTTGATTAATGCACTTCTCTTTCCCCTAAAAAAAAAAATCTAGATTTTCATTCTTTCAATACATAATTTAATCATATATTCATTATTAAAACAGTAAATTAAAGCTTCAAATCATAATTAGTGTTGACCCTTGAGTTTTGAAGATGACCTAACCACAAAAGACATAGTAGATTTTATTTATGTTGTTGCAAGATAATTCATGCTCGAGCTAAGAGAATACTTGATTGAAGATTAAAGTGGAGAATTAATCAAGATCGAAGTAAAGATGTTCGAGAGATGAAGAATCAAGCACGGAATGAAGATTAGAAAACATTAGGGTATTTATGAATCTTCATGTTAAGGTTGAGTAATAAACTTGATTAATGTAAGTATGAATTCTCTTAAGGAAAATGCACTGACACTTTAGATAACTTAAGACAAAATTCATTTTTTAAAAATTATTAATTTTACGGGATGTAGTCGAATTACTCAGTTTTTCTGATTTTTGGGAGTTGTCTCTCTTGTTGTCTTCTTTCTATTACTTTGCAGGTTGGACTTGGTGATGGGATCTCGTGTGAGGAGGCTTAGTTAATTCGCCTAGACGACCTCATTTAATTTTCTATCTTGGAGTTACTATTTTAGATTTTATTTAACCTTGGTTGTAATGATATTTCTATTTTAAGACTTTTGGGTTAACTTATCCTTTGTTGCCTTTCGTTTACTCTTAGAGAGTAAATGGGCAGTAATATCCTCCAAGTTTGAATAAAGGATTTTCTTAAAACTATACTTATTTGATTTTACACTTATTTAAATTTGGAGGGTGTTACATGAGCACCATACGCACGATTAACATCAAGTAATAGATTATGAATATTATGACCAATGTCAGTGAACATGCACTAACAGACTTGTACATATGTTCATTTGACTTATTAGCCATATATATATATATTCATTTAACTTGTTATTTATATAAACTAGTGTTTAGGCCCGAGCGATGCCTCGGGGTTTTTCTGTGCTACAATTTAGTAGTAGTTAAATAAGTCATCTCATACTCATTTAAAAAGTTATGTCATTCATTATATGGATTTCGAAAGTTCACTTTTCATACATCATCATTAATTTTGATTAAATAAGCAATAATAGTATAATGGAGTGATGGTTATATCTCTTTCTTTCATACTTGAGGTTGTGGGTTCGAATGTTCACATATATTTTTTTTTTTACTATATGAGAAAGACGTGGATAGAATGTTACTCAATAAGGGATGGTGACACATATACGTTTTAAGGAATGCTTCTCAATATATTAAACGTGGATGCGGCCTAGGCCCATATTGAATACAGACTTATGATCAAATTTTGTTTATAGTATTACTGTAAATATAAGGGTAGTACTGTAATGGTCAACACTGCTCTTCAAATGGTATCATGCATACATAATTAATTTTAATGAACATACAAATTTATTTATCTCTATTATATAAGTCAAGGGGGGAGCTATGACGTCCCATTTAAAAAGTCATTTTTGTTCATTACAATTTCCAATCACTTTACATTATTTTGTACGACAATAATTATAAATCACACTTCTAAAATTATATTTTGATAAATTTTATTAAGAACAGACCCAAATAATCGATACGCGCATCGTGTGCATAGAAGGCTAGTTTTTAAGGATGCAAGGGGGTATGTTTAATAACATTAACTAATTACAACACATATTTGTAATTTTGCGGAAACATGGATCACTAAGAGATGTTAGATCAGATGGTGATTCTTTGAAAACCCCTATATTAGGTTAGGGGTTCGAGCCCAGGCTTCAGCATCAGGAGGAGGGTGCCACGTGGCACATCGACGTTGTTACGCACACCTTTTAATATATTTATATACATTTGACTTGTTAATCATGTATGCCATTGAAGAATCTCACCCAAAATAATAATTAGGATTGTTGCCAAAAAAGAAATTATAATTAGGGCTAAGGGAATAATTTGACATATCTCCTCTTAGATGCTTTCTTTGGTTCCCGCCAGAATCAGAAAAATAAATAAGCAGAGGAGCTCAGAAGACTAGAAAAAGCGCGAGAGATAAGAGAAGAGTCTAAGTCTGTACTCTGTAATGGATGGCGGCAATGGAGAAAGCATAGTGATGAAAATGAATGGAAGTCATTCCGCAATCGAACAACCTTATAGTTATTGCGATGTTGAGCAGATATGGCCTCTATACTTCCCGCAAATTCAGCTCACTTTCCAAGATTGGAGATACCTTCTCATTTCCAAGCTTTCTTGTTTCTTCGCTACTCCCCGCGCTAAGCATCTCGTTTCTCAGGTTTTACTTTTATTTTTCTAATGCGTCATTTTTAATTGGTTAGATTAATCAAGCTTTGCAGTTGTACTTGTGCCCTAAATTTGTTTGGGTTGTTCAATGATTTCAAGTGATTTTATTGAATACTTAGTTTCTGTCATGTATTGAATTTTTCAATTGTGGTATATATATATATATATATATATATATATAATATATATATATAATTATATATATATATATATATATATAATATTATATATATATATATATACTTGTGTGGATCCGGTTCACGTCAACATGAGTGTGCACCGGGCAAAACAATATATCATTACTGAACAATCCACTCTATTATGCGAAAACCCACTATATTATGTAGAAATCCACTATATCATTCAGACCCACACTATATCATGCAAAAACTCACTATATTATTCAGACACACTTATTATGTCATTCAAACACACACTATATCATACAGAAACTCACTATATCATTTAGACACACACTATATCATACAAAAACTCACTATATCATTAAGAACTACACTATATCATGCAGAAACTCACTATATCATTCAACACACACTATATCAAGTTTCATTCAAACACTCATTATATCATGTAGAAATTAAATCATTTCATATGTTAGAACATGTGTCATGATATATACTACGCAACTTAGATCTTCTTGTATGTTAAAACATTTTAACTAATTCCTCTATTATATTGCATATGATTTCACATTATGTTTTTTGTTAATAAAATATACTTATTGTATATAAGTTCACTATATCTCTTTAGAATTCACTATATGAAGTTAATATCTTACCAACCCGGTGTACACTAAGTCAGTGTGCACCGGGTCCATTTGTATATATATATATATATATATATATATATATATATAATATATATATATATTATATATATATATATATATATATATATATATACTAGGTTGCACCAATACGGGTACGTATATGGATACGGGTACGGGTACGGGGACGGAAAACGGCAAAATCAAAATTTCAAAAAACGGGTACGGCTTGGATTCGGCAAAAAAAAATATTTTTTAATGAAAAATATTAAGTTCAAATTTTCCTACATCTCCATTAAATTTTTGTACAAAAATATCAAAGACCTGCGTATGAAACTATTGAGAAAAAGCTTTCCTTCCTATAAATAATTTGATTTTAGTTAAAAAAAAAAACAGTAACATACTAAATAAAGTTGTGCAAAGACCAAAGACAGCTGTAAAGTAGTATAATACACCACTCACTTTCACGTTTCACGTGCCTTTTTTAATCACCTTTACCCTTCCCTTTCCCCACATACTGTACAAAAGAAAAAAAATAAACCAGAAACTGACTTTCTCTCTCCCCTTATCTTCTTTCCTTCTCTCTCCTCTGATCTTATTTTTCTCTCTCCTCTGATCTTCTTTTTCTCTTTCCTCTGACGAGAGGGTTGTTCCGGTCTGCGTTGAAGAAGAAAACCGGCGAGAGGAAACCGGTGAAGACCTTGGGTACGTGGGTTTAGTGTGAAATACGTACCCAGCCCGTCCCCGCGTTCGAATTTTCCATCCCCAACATCAGCCCACGTACCCGGCTCAATGGATTCGTTCTGGGTACGAATCCCAGGCGAATCCGTACCGTACCGCGTACCCGTACCCGGTACGGGAAACGGTCCCTGGGAGCCGTACCCAGGCATCATAGTATATATATATGTGGGTAAGATCACATGAGAATACTCCTTACATAAGAAATGAGAAATGAGAATGAATCTCAACCACACGATTGGATTAGAGTTACAACACTTGTTAGTTAGAACAATTTTTTGATTTTTTTTTTCTAATATTCCTTTTTTGAAGTTACATTACTTTTTCATTAGAATTACATCACTTGTTCAAAGTTATAGCGCGTGAAATCCATTTTCATTTCTCATGCAAGTATGCATTTTCATTTCTCATGCAAGCCTATATACTCCTCGCGTTTGCAAATTAATGTGTGATTAGGTTTGGACACGCATATTAAGAGCAAATAGTAGAGGTATATAGGCTTTTTGAGTAGATAGAATAAAGGTAAGTATTAAAAAAACTGATTGAATGAGAGAAAGAGTTAGTGGAGGGCACTATATGTGTACATGAAGAGAGAGTGTGTGTGAGAGATAGTTAGTGGAGGGACCTATATACATGGATTGATTGGGTTGGGTGGGATACGTTATACTATTTAAGGTAACATGATATCTATTTATGAACTGACCAAATTATATACACGACAATTATTTGAGGACGGAGGGAGTATTGATTCGTTTATGTATTAATTAGAACAATTGCAATAGCGAGTGTGTTGAGCATTATATGTCGCCTTGTTAGTGTTCATTTGCGTGTTGTTGGCTGTGTAATTGTGTTTGATGTATGCTGATCATACCGATTTAAACTAGATAATGATTTATTTTGAGTCCACCTTAATGTTAGGTGTAATTGTGAATGATTCTAACAGTTTATGGCTTTGTTCTCTAGATCTATGTTACTCGTACTTAGGTACTTGTGTTGGACATGATACGTGTCCAGGTGTGACTCAGCTATTCTATTAAAGAATTTCATGATTTTGGCCAATGATGGAGTGTCAAAGTGTCATCATCTCAAGACGGTTTGCGCTCTAATAAAGTGCCACGGGCACATGATTGAATTTCCGCCTTATAGTAATGTAGCTTCATTTCAACTCTTTCCATTTTGATTGGTTTAATCCTGGTGGCGAGAGAGGGGTTGACTTATGACTTTGGTAGAGTTAAAATGATTTTAATTGCAAGGCCATTTTTGTAATGTCCTAAGTGCTTACTGCAATTCCATCAGAGTTGTGAAAACATTGACGATCTTAGCAGCATGTAGGAAAGGTGTTTTGTGTTAAACGAATTTTCGTAAATTATAACATCTCTGTGGTTCGTAAATTGATAGCTAACTAAAATTACCAACCCTGTTGGCATAATGATTTTTCATATGGTTATACCCAATTATTGATTGATTCACTATATAATGTTTTTATCCATCTCTATATGAATCTTGGATCTATTTTTTTGGGAGTCAACATCTGTATCATGCTCCCCATTTTAGTTTGTATTCTTGAACTCGATTTCTCCAGTATCTGAATGACACATTTTTAGCCTGTAGGTTGTCAATTTGTCATTCCTACCATTAGAAATGAGCATAGCATCTGTTATTAAGAACTTCTGAATGCCATTTGAAATGTGCAGTTCTGGTGGTTCTTGATAATGGTTCTGGAGCATTTTGTTTTATTAGTTGATAGACAATTTGATATTTGTAATGAGATTCAACGATGGTTTATTATGGATTTGTAGAATAAATAACAATGAGCTACATCACACATGTCATGCTCATAGCAGTATCGGACTGCTTTCATCAGTTGCCAGTTGAAGACTCAAACAGTGGATATCAACTTCTTGTAATGGCATTCTTGCTAATTTTGACTCTAATGTGGATCGAGATGCTAGTAGCCTAGTACACTTGACACAATGGCTAATGTTGTGTCCCTAAGTTTAGCTTTATGGACTTAAAGTATGTTTAATTGCTTTCATAGGAAGCACTATGGCTCTTAAAGCATGGCTTTTTATGTTGCAGCATTTGTTTGGTTAATGTTACTTTTATTAGTTATAAGGCCTAGTGCTTCCACAGCTGTGTTAGTTTATTAGTGGGCTATAACTTGCAGGCATTTGGTTAGTTCTGTACTTTGCATGTCTGACAAGTATAAGAGTTTGTAGTTAGTTTCCAACTTTTGTTATGTTTCCTGTTGGAGTAGGGAACAGATCCTTTTTCCTATAAATAAGGGTTAGGTGCCATAATGAAAGTGGATGTCTATGATATTAATAATTATGTTAAGCTGTTGTACTTGAACAATGGGTGAGAGAAATTTGTCGAGGGATCTAGATTTTACTTCATTGCCACTAAAGTCAAACTTAGAAGCTAGAACTTAGAAGTTTCTGCTTCTTAAGATCTACTGGAAGAGACATCTGTTTGGTATCAGGCTCTTTTATGAGCATTTATAGGTCCTCTTAGCATTTTGTCTGGTCACAAAAAATCAGTTAAATTTATGATTTTCAAATGCTGACTTATTTCTTTATGTTTTTATCCCCTCATTGTCAAAGAGATTTGACGTAGAAATGCAATGTATAGGTAAATCATGAAGATGACACATTCTTTTTACCACTCAACTTTCAAGAGTTCAGGAAGATATGTGACCTTGAATGTTTCTATGTAAATCTGGAAGAATACCCGAAAGAAGCTCTCTTGTGTCTGGGTGCTGCCATTCATAAGGTATAGAATGCATTAAGGCAGTAACCAAAGATCTTCAATTAGCCTACTTCTGTTTCACTTTTGAAGATATTCTGGTGCTTGCATAATATCTGTGTATGATTGATATGCTTTTCTACTGATTCAGGTTACACCTCTCCATGAAAAAAGCAAGTTAGAATCTCATATGAAGATAAATATCCGGCTTCATAACTACCCAGAATCAATGATTGCTTTGAGGAACTTAAAAGCAGCTTATATAGGTTTAACCTAACAACTTTGATTTGATGCTTTGTTTCAACTTTCTTTTTGATTTTTTGAAAAATCTCTGAAATTACTAAATCAGAAGTCCAGTTCTGCCAGAAAGAGAAACTGATTATATGTTTCTGGGTATGTGGTGGTAGACAGGCTGGTATCTGTGCGCGGTACTGTTGTAAAGGTCAGCACTGTTCGACCACTGGTGATGGAGATGACTTTTAAATGCATTCAGTGTGGAGCTGACATCCCACGTTTCTTTCCTGATGGGAAATACTCTCCTCCAGCAACTTGTATTATGAGCTGCTGCAAAGGAAAAACGTTTGCTCCAATTAGATCTACTGCACAGTCCATTGATTTTCAGAAAATAAGGTAAGCTTTGTCCTGTTGGAGATCTATGTCCTTCTGTATTCATGTAATGAATGCACAGGTTATTGAAATTCCTTTAGCTGTAAAGAAGAGTTACCTGTAAACAAAAGGGGCTCAAAACTTCAAATGGTACTTCCCTGCTGAAAATAAATTTTTATTCGGACCTTCTACACAGCTTAGGAGAGATAAGTTCGCTTTTTTTTTTTTAAAACTGTGTGGTAGTGGTTGATTCATTTGTCATGTCAATCTCTTAATCGTAACTAAGGAAAATCTGGGTGCTTCAAATAAACAAAGTTAGTGCTTGCAAATTTGCATTGTGTAGGACATCCTAGAATGAAAAAAATCGTCATTTTTTTTCAGAACAGAGGGAGTATATTGTTGTATGTAAACAGCAGGAAGATCTGTGATCTGACTTATTATCTCTAGATTGCAGGAGCTTCTCAAACCTGAAAACCATGAAGAAGGCCGGGTTCCTCGGACAGTAGAATGTGAACTTACTGAAGATCTTGTTGATGTTTGTATCCCTGGCGATGTGGTGACAGTTACTGGAATTATAAGGCAAATTAACAATTACATGGACCTTGGAGGAGGTACAGCTAAAAATTGCAGGAAACCTAGAGCAAAAATATACTTCCTCTATTTTTCTGCTAAGTTGTTGCATTTATTCTTTACATGTTGGCCAACGCACAACTTAGACATTTAATATCTCTAATTATACATAAGTACAAATTATTAAAAGTTGATATTTGGAAAGTTTATATTGAGATGAATCTGACAAGATCCCACTTGACTATGTTTTCTTTGTGAACTAATAACCAAAGACCGTCAAACTACATTATATGAATAGTGTCATAAGTCAATATGGAACAACTAAAAAAATGGAGGAAGTATAATTTTGAGTTGTATGTGCACTTTTATGGTTGTCATATAACTCATATTGTCTTGGTTACCGGTTCTCCCACTTATAGAGCTTGTTCATAGATTACATTCTGTTATCATATCTTCTTAAATACTCTCATTTTCTTAGCTCAAATTTAAGCTTCAACTAGAGTTTCGCTCGATTAAACCAACAACTCGTAATAAATAAATCTCAATTTACAATTATCAGAGACTACAACCTGATTTTGTGTCTTTCTCTCATGTTCTCATTGTTTAGATGTAATTTGAGCTTGAGCTACAGTTCAGCTTGGATTAGCTTCCTGTTTGGTCATTTTATATACAGAACTTGGCAAATCATCATGACAAAATGACTATGTATTACTTGTACTATGTTAGTTTTTAATTTTCTTGCATATTAGTACCAAAGCTTAACCAGGATAATATAGCCTTTTAAGCTTAAATATTTTAGGTAAATCTAAAAGCAAGTATCAAGGATTATACTATCTATATCTGGAAGCAGTCTCTGTAACAAATTCCAAATCACAGTCCGTTCCTGAAGATTCTGAGTACTCCACTGCTGATGCTAGAGCAACCGAGATGTCTGACTTATATTCATTTTCTCCAAGGGATTTGGAATTCATTGTGAAGTTTAGTGAGGAACACGGTCCTGATGTCTTCCGTCAAATGATTCACTCGATCTGTCCATCTATATATGGTCATGAAATCGTAAAGGGTAAGCTTCCACTCCTTTTTTTCGGTTGAAAAACTGCAGTGCATTTCTTCACATTTTCTTCAAACTCAATGCTGAGATGTTTACAGATCAATGCATGTAAGTAATTGCTCAATAATGCAAAAAGAAAGTTAAGGTTTGACCTTCAACATTACCATTTGGAGTCTGGAACTGCATATAGTTTCTTACATTTGTTTGTGTTTATGGATATTAAGATGTGTAATCAACTGCTTTCTGAATGTAAATAACACATATTCATTTTTATGTTCTCACATCTAGCTGCATTGCCTTTCCAAATTTAATGATTACAGAAAGTAGACCATCCTCAGAAACATGAGAGCTCATGCTAAGGCCGTATCAAAAATTGAAGGCTGCTGCGTTGTTGGAAAGGAACCAGCTGCAGTATGCTTAGGCCATTCCCTTATGGTGGGAAAAATGAGGCCTTGGTACATGTTCCAAGCTACTGTAGGCTAGCGATAATAGTTGGGTGCATGTCAGGCCTTGTGTTTTTAAATGAATAAAGAAGGAATATCTAGGTATTTGCATTGCAGCAGTCCCATCAGAAATTTAGGAACATGGAAATGAGAAAGAAGAAGAGAATTTGGGGGAAAATGATAGTTGATTGTAATTGGTGCAAATAAATAATCAGCAACAACATAAGTACATGTTCTTTTTCTGAAACTTTGGTCTACCTTGCTACTTCTCTGTCTAAAAAGCACGAAGAAGGTTGGAGTGGCGTTCTCGGGCCCATCCCAGAGTAGTTCACTCTTAAACGTCCTCGGACTCCCCTTGGCAGATAGCCCTCGGATGACGGATAGCTAAGACGGTTCCTCAAAACCTCTTGTACAAATAATTTTGTTCTAGAAGCGCACTCTATTCAATGTTACAAGCTATCTCCATGACAATGCGACTGTAGTCGCACACGTGACTCCTGCCATGTTTTTTCCCTAAATCATCTCTAGAATGATATCCTCTATTGATTATCTTGCTAGCTTTACCTTAATTAGGACTTTGATTAAAATTTCTTTCTTGTAAGTTACACTATGTAGGGATGGCGATAAGGATCCAAGTTATAAATGCAAGCTCACAGTTATGTGAAATATATCTTAATAGCATGGAAGTAGTAAAAACTAACCCCCCCCCCCCCCCCACCATTATCTAAGGTTTTAAATTGCAGTTATAACTGCGATTGCAGAAACAAGTCGTAACTGCGATTGCAGAAACAAGTCGTACTGTTTTGTGATGTCGCATAAAGGGTGGTGGTTGATATGTTTTGAATGTTGTATTCGTGCGTCGTATTGGATTACAATCTGTCGGTATAGATTTTGTATTGGCCATATTGGCTCTTTATCGGTGGTATCAACCGACACATAATTGTCTGTAACACTATGGAAATATTGGTCGGAAAACTTGACAAAAACATTCATATTGACCAATACATTGCATATTATGATCGAAAATTATGCCTCAAGCCCTCAACCAAATGGAAAGCAGTTTTGCATACAACTTGCATCAAGTCGTAATTGTTCTCTTGCTTTGAAGTCACAATATCTTGTTTATTTTTCCACAGCGGGAATAACTTTAGCTCTTTTTGGTGGAGTGCGCAAGCATTCCATGGATCAGAATAAAGTACCTGTCAGAGGAGACCTTCATGTGATTATAGTTGGTATGCATGGTCTATGGTTCTTATTTGCTAACTTCAATTTCGAATCTTGTCTTTGAGCTTCAGACTACTACATACAAGTGCAGAAGCAGAACTGACTTTTGTATACTCAGGTGATCCTGGATTGGGAAAGAGTCAATTACTTCAAGCTGCAGCTGCTGTTTCTCCACGTGGAATTTATGTCTGTGGAAATGCTACGACTAATGCTGGCCTTACTGTAGCTGTTGTGAAGGATCGTATGACAAGTGATTATGCTTTTGAGGCTGGTACTGATTCTAGCCTCTCTCTTTCTTTTACGGGAGCATTGATGTCTATATCCAGTTGCCAATTTTTGACTGAAACTTGCATAGTATGCATCTATTTCTTAATTAGCCAATTAGGTCTATTTGGTGAAGCTTTTCAAAAACAGTTCTGTTTCTCAGAACTAGTTTTGCAGAAAGTATTTCTAGAGAATATGTGAGGGTGTTTGACGTATCTTTGTCCAAGCACTTCTAAGAAACAGAAACAGTTTTCTGTTTGGCCCCCATTTGTGCTGAGTTTTTGGAGTATTCTTTTCCATCGAGTTATAAATAAATATCTAAATATATATTTTTTAATTGTAAGTTTCTTTTAGTACACTGTTTAGGATTTAGTAAAATTATGAAAAGTTGATTAATCCATCATGAGTTCATGACCATTGACTAGAAAAAAAAGCAATTGTCAATGTTATCTTCATCCTCTTGCATCAACTGCACCTTGGATGCATCAAGCTAGAATTGTATTGCTGAATCTTTTTCTAAACTCTAAACTAATCTAACGGCATTTCAAGGGGACCTTCTAAGTAACAGTGAATTGCTGCTTAATTTGTCCATGTAGCATTACAATGAAGAGGAGTACAAGGATACATCTTGTACTTCCCCAATTCAATGATAATTTAAAGAAATTAGAGTTTTATCTCTACCATAACCCCGAAAAAAGTCAGATCAGCAAAGGTTTTCTATATTTCCTAAACACTATTTCTTAATGTTGTTTTATTTAGTAAAAGATAACGGGTGGAAGGTGGCTGGAAGCATTTTGATGATGGAAGTTGGAGAGGAGTTGTGCTATGTCATGGGGAAGATGAAAGAGAAAGCTGATATGAGGAGGCCATGAGAGAGAGAGTTCAGAGAGCAGTAGTAGTTTAGAATGTCATTTCTATTTTTATCAGGGGTAATATTGTCTGCCCAAAAATTTCATCAGATGAAGTATTCAGCTCCCGGACAAACACCTTTGAGATGCTCCAATTTGGAGCTTCTGAGTTCTGTCTATGGCCTTAAGAAACAAGGTTCTGCTTCTCAGTTTTACCTTCATTTGGCCTAGCTTCTGTTTTCAACTTAGAGAAAGAGCTCTACGAACAAGGCCAAACACTGTCTTAGTTACATAGCAAGAGGGAGTTGGGCATTGCAATTTCATCTCTTTCCCATTTCCATTCAATGAGAAATCTATCATATGATGATTTCAATAACCTATTTGGCCTAGTGATACATCCTTCACTTGAATGTTTCTACTTTACTAATAGCACATAGCTATCAACTTCTGTTTTTTCTACTACTTGTGAAGCAGGATGGGTATTGCAATAACATTGTGTTGCCTGCAAGTATGTGAACATACATTCTTTAGAGAATCTTTCATATATACATTTGAGAAAAGAGCTCTTAGATCCTCTTGAATATATTCTGTCTTGGTTTCTCATCGTTGACGTTATGTCAAGCTGTCAAATGCTAGAAACTCAAGTTTTCAGGTATTGTGTTTTATGATTAATGGTGTCGAAAACTCTTAGTTCTCATTGAAGAATCCTGAGGTTACCATATGACTTTCTTTGTATCTTCTATGCTAGCAAAATGGGAAGTGTGACAGCCAACCTTTCTAACCTTTGATCAATAAAGAGAAGGGAAAGTGGTCTTTCTTGGTGGCAACATTTAATTTTCTATAATCAATGCACATATGCCAATCATTTACTACTCGTAGCAATTAATTCATCTTTTTCATTTTTTACAATACTAGTACCTCCCTTTTTAGGAACCACTTGAAGTGGGCTCACCCAATGATGGAGGCACGCAACTTGTTATACTAGAATAAAGCTTTGTCTCGTAGGGAGAAGCCAAATAGGCTAAAGTCATATAACCTAATAAAAAATAAACCTAAGGTTCAATAACTGGTACTTAGGGAAGTCAGGATCGAATCTATAGAGAGATAGCTATGCTATAATGTTTGAGCTCTAATACTAAACTAACTAAATCAGATAAAAGAGAGTTGGTTTATTGAACTAAATGCAAATAATCAAGTCAAGAAATCAAATAAGGGAAAAACTAGGGAAACCGTTCACTAAATAAGGGAAAGACTAGGGAAACCGTTCACTGTGTATGCAATTTAGGATATAATAAATCAATCCAACTAGGGCACATGTAATTTCTTTCGAATATTACCTCCCTTGACGCTTACTAAGCAGTTCTCTCATGGTCATAGATTGTTAAGCCTATTATTGAGAGCCTATATAAAATCCTACCTCTTGGCTTATAACATTGTATTGCAACAATAATCAAACAAATTTGGTTGAACTTGCATATTAGCAAAACTAACTCAATAGTAAGAATCAAATAGATTAGTCAAGTAAACAATCATTCATTCATTCAATCCATCATATGCACACAGAGATCTCCAATTCTCTAGAAATTAAACTACTCACTCATAATTAGAAAAATCATAATCATAATAATATAAGCAAACATATAATAAGGAAGAATTAAAAAAGGAATAGTAAGGGATGAGAAACAATTACCAATTGAAGAATGAATGTTGAAAAGAATTACTCTGAAATCTTGAATGTGCTCACAAAGTATACTAAACTAGGGTTCTTCGAGAGAATAAAACTACTTAAAAAAACTTAATAATAAAATAAAATGTGGTTTTTATTACTAAAAGAAGAGATGTTTATATTAAAACCGTAAACTGTGCAACACGCGCACTAAAGAACATGAAAATCGACCCGTCCAGATAGCCGAGGAAGATTCTGCCGGACCGAGCGGTTGTCAGGTACAATAGAATGTTTGTCTCGCCTGACCAGGCAGTGCATGGCCCGACCAGGTATTCTTCAGGTGTCTTTTTCTTCACCAAAACATCGACTCGCCCAGCCCACCCGAGCAAGATGTGTCGGGTCGGCCCGCAAGCAATTTGCTTTCTTCTCAATTCCTTTTCAAATGTTCAAATATGGCTAAACCCGACTTGGCGATTAGCAGGTAGCAAAATTATACCATTCTCTATCTTTGAGACGCTACGACTTTAGTTTTAAAGGCACAAGGCGCATAGAGGCGCACGCATCCTATAAGCGAGGCGCACCTCATAAACCTTAAAAATCAATTATAAAACATATATTACACTCAAAACAAATATCATGAACAAAATATTAGCTGCTTGTATTTAAAAATATACAGTTACAATCTAGCTATTATTAGAAGAGTTAACTATAAAGTATTTTTTTAAAAAAATATTCTGACCAAAGGCTAAGAAGAAACAGAAGCAGAAGTTAGCTGCATCAAAAGATAAGAAGAAAAGAAGAAGAGGTGAGTAGAAGAAGAAAAGGAGAAGCGTAAAAGAAGAAAAAAGACAAATGAAAAAAGACAAAAGAAAAGAGAAGAAAAAAGAAAAAATAAAGAAAGAGCATGTGACTATTCACTTCAGCACTTCACTATTTCTCCCTCTTGATAGTAGGGTACAACTCATCATAGAAGTTAAGAGAATGCTTGAGGAAGTAAATCGAAGAGCCCCTCAAGGTAGATTGAAGAGCAACCCTCAAAAAAAGAAGATCGAAGAGGATGAACCTGTATATTAATGGCGGTGGTAACCATGGTGGCGCTCTAGTAACAACCTCTGTCATGAGGATTGACCTCTAATTGTCAACTTATGCCAAACTTTGAGGATTAGGGTTTCCCTAGATTGGGGCTTTTACTGTTGGAAGCGTGATGGACACACACAATATTTTGGTAGAATAATATAAAGAAAAGAAGACAAAATGCACTAAATAATAACTCTTATATTTCTTATATGTGTCTTACAAAAAGACTTACATAATGCATTTATATAAGGGTATTGTAAACTAATTAATGAATGTTACTCCTTTGTCTTCTCTCGTCATTCTAACATATTAATGACATTCCTTGATTTTCTCCCTATCAAGTATTGTATTGTCAAGTTTAATTGCTAATTTTAACACTCCCCCTTAAACTTGACCTTCTCACAATCCCGATTAATTTTTGCATTCGAATGAAGTCTTCAAACTTTATTGGCTTTGTAAAGATATCAGCAATTTGGTCCATCGACTTAACAAACTTCAATTCAATTTCCTTCTGTTCAATGCATTGTCGTATGAAATGAAACCTCGTATCAATATGTTTGCTTCGGTCATGTAAAACTGGATTTTTGGCCAAAGCAAGAGCTGACTTATTATCGGTCATAATCTTAGTGGACTCCATTTGTGGTAGTTGGAGTTCCTTCAATAATCTTCGTAGCCATATCGAGTGACATGCACACGAGGTTGCAACAATATATTCTGATTCACATGTAGAGAGTGTAACAATTGGTTGTTTCTTTGAACTTCATGAAACAACATTATTACCAAGTAAAAATACAAAATCAGTTGTACTTTTGCGATCATCAACATCTCTAGCAAAATCACTATCACAATATCCTTTAAGTTCGAAATCATCTGAAGTAGAGTATAACAACCCATGATCTAATGTGCCTTTCAAATAACGGAGAATTCTCTTTTGCCTTCAGATGAGAAGTAGATGGATTCTCCATAAACCGACTTACTAGTCCAATAGAAAATAAGATGTCTGGCCGAGTAAATGTCAGATTCGTAGACTTCCGACCAAACTCTTATATAAGGTTGGATTCACCTTTTCTCCATAAGGATCATTTTTCGATAATTTCAGCCCACATTCCATTGGAGTGCTCACTGGATTAACATTTAACATATTGAATTTCTTCAATACTCATTTTGTATAAGCTTCTTGTGAGATAAACATTCCTTCATCACTCTGAGTAACTTCAATTCCTATATAATAGGACAGGAGTCCCACATCTGTCATCTCAAATTTGCGTGCCATTCTTTTCTTAAACTCTTCAAACATTTCGATACTACTTCCTGTGAAAATTAGATCATCTACATAGATGCAAACATAGAACACATCGTTGTTTTTTTCCTTGACATAGAGTGCATATTCATGAAGACACCTGGCAAATCCATTTTCTTGCAAGTATTTATCAAGCCGACTATTCCATGCTCGAGGTGCTTGCTTCAACCCATATAAAGCCTTTTTCAATCTTAATACTTTATTTTCTTGTCCTTTGACAACATAACCTTCTGGTTGTTCAATGTACACCTCTTCTTCTAAAAATCCATTTAGACTTCCATTGAAATTGCGCTGCTATTGAAATTAGCAACCTCACTGTCTCTAATGGGGCAACTCGGGCAAATACCTCTTCATAGTCAATTCCTTGTTTTTGCTTATAACCTTTAGCAACACGCCTCGCTTTGTATCTTTCAACATCATGATTGGCATTCCACGTGATTTTGAATACCCATTTGACTCCTATCGCCTTCTTGCCTTTTGGGAGTGGTGTCAATTCCCATGTTTCATTCTTTTGAATAGAGTGTATCTCTTCATTCATTGCACGAATTTATTCCTTTTGTTTCTTTGCTTCATTGAAGCTCATTGGTTCAATATCAGAAAATAAGCAAAATAATGAAGTATTGTCTTCAAGCCTTTCGGTGACTTCATAAAGATCAGAAAGACTTCTAAACCTCTTCGGTCCTTCACTTGAACTAGAAGACTCTCCACTTGATTGCGATGTAGGTGATGTACTATGAGGAGATGTTGGTGGAGTAGTGGGTGTAGCCTCTGGAATATGATGTGTCGAATTTTCTTCACCAAAATAAGGAAGAAAGTTGTAAGATTCTTCCTCTTTGGTGATGTTCCAATCCCATATTGCCTCTTCATCAAATTCTACATCTGTGCTAATCACTAACTTGCTAGTGCTTGGATTGAACAACTTGTAACCCTTAGACTTTTCATCATATCCAATGAAAAGTAATTTTTCACTTCGATCATCAAGCTTGGACCTGAGTTGCTTGGGAACTTGTGCATAAGCAATGGAACCAAATATCCGAAGATGTGATACACATGGCTTCCATCCACTCCAAGCTTCTTGAGGCGTAACATTCTCTAAGCTCTTTGTAGGGAAACGATTTGACAAGTAAACTGCACATGAAACTGCTTCTGCTCAAAACTCTTTAGGCATCTTCTTGTTTTTCAGCATAGAATAGTCCTATTCTTTCTTTCCGCTACACCATTTTGTTGTGGCGTTCTTGGAACAGTAAGTGGTCTGCGTATTCCATGGTCCTCACAGTATTTGTTGAATTCATTGGATGTGAACTCACCACCTCTATCTGTTTTGAATGCTTTAATCTCATAACCACTCTCTTTCTCAACCATTGCTTTGAACTTCTTGAAGGTGTCAAATGCTTCTGATTTATTTTTCAATAAATAAACCTATGTTTTTCTGCTATAATCATTAATGAAAAGAATAAAATATGAACTTTTACTAGGTGATGGGGGTTTGATTGGTCCGCATATATCTGAATGCACCACTTCAAGTGGCTTCGTTGCTCTTGAAATAGATTGTTTTGGAAATACCTTTTTTGGTTCCTTACCAAGTAAACATGCTTCACAAAGTTGATTAGGATGATCAATATAAGGCAATCCTCTTACCATTTTCGTATGTCCAATCTCTTTAAGACTTTCAAAATTAAGGTGACCAAATCTCATGTGCCACTTCCAAGAAGGATCTTCAGCACAAGTCTTCAAACATGGACCAATTGTTTGTAGATTAATCAAGAATATTCTATTCTTCGTCATAGAAACAGTAGTTATTAGATTAGAGTTTCTATCACGAAGCCATAACTTTTGTCCCTCCATCATAATTTTGCATCCATTGACCTCTAAGAGCTGACCCACACTTAAGATATTACTTCTTAAGTTTGGAATGTAGTAAACATCTGGAATTAATTTATGACTTGAATCTTTTAATTCAATCATAATCGTACCTTTTCCCTCAATTTTTACTTTTGAGCCATCGCCAAAAGTAACGTTGCCTGTCACACTTATGTCTAGATCAACAAATTTGTTCTTGTCTCCTGTCATGTGGTTACTCGCTCCATTGTCAAGATACCACGTTAAATTATCATCCCTCTTATCTTTTATTTTGAGAGTTAACAACATAGTTGATTCTTTTGTATCATCCTTATTTTCAATAAGATTTGTTTCTTCCTTCACCTTTTTTGAATAGCATTCCCATGCAAAATGGCCATATTTGTTACAATTGTAACATTGAATATTAGCTTTATCATTACTTCTCTGGTTTTGATTCATTCCTCTACCCCGTTCACGACCTCTAGTACAAGTTTCACCTCTATAATAATTTTGGGAGTTTCGATAATGACCCCCTCTTCCTTGACCACAACCATTGCCACGACCACGTCCTCGTTAGCCGCCTCTACCACGTGATTGATAATGTTGCTTATCACGTGTAAATCCTTTATTGTTAAAGGATGTCCTGGCTTGCAGCACCTGCTCATCTTCCTTCTTTCCTTTCTTAACCATTCGCTGTTCATGGGCTCGAAGTGACTTATTCAATTCATCGATTGTTATTGAATTCGAGTCCTTATTTGACTCTTCAATAGCAACCACTACGTGGTTGAAATCAGAATTGAGCGAACGCAATATTTTTTCTACTACTCGAGAATCTTCCATCGATTCTCCAAGCCTCTTCATTTGATTCACAATGTTTAGAACTTTTGTGAAATAATCTGAGATGGATTCTTTCTCCATCATCTCAAGTTTTTCAAACTCTCTTCTTAGAGTTTGAAGTCGAACCTTCTTTACTCGACTTACACCTTCAAAGGAATTTTGAAGGGTATACCATGCGAACTTGTTGCATTAGCAACTTTTTCAAACATGTCATCATCCAAACCTTGATGGATGATTGTAAGTGCATTCTGATCCTTTTTCCTCTCATTATCCAAAGCTTCTTTCTCTGTTTGGTTTAACTTTGTTTCATCTTCCGATTGTGTATAACCTTTCTGAACAATCTCCTAAACACCTTGGGCTCCAAGAATTGTTCTCATACGTAGAGACCACTTATCATAATTTTCTTTTGTAAGTTTAGGATATTGAAAAGCTACAACATTAGTTTTTGACGCCATAATATAAACACTAGCTCTGATACCACTTTGTTGGAAGCGTGATGGACACACACAATATTTTGGTAGAATAATATATAGAAAAGAAGACAAAATGCACTAAATAATAACTCTTATATTTCTTATATGTGTCTTACAAAAAGAATTACATAATGCATTTATATAAGGGTATTGTAAACTAATTAATGAATGTTACTCCTTATTTTTCTCTCGTCATTCTAACATATTAATGACATTCCTTGATTTTCTCCCTATCAAGTATTGTATTGTCAAGTTTAATTGCTAATTTTAACATTTACAATTACGATTTAAATCAAAGCAATTTTATTCAATTAGATGAGGAATCTTGGTCGATTTTACAAGTTAAAGCTTGGGTAAGTTTTAATTTATAGAAAATTCGAATCTTTCTAGTTGGAAACTTAGATCTCATCTTTATATCTCGCGTTTCTACAAGAAGCGGTAAAGGTGTTGCGCCTAGCGCTTCACGGAAGGCGACTTGAGACGCGCACCTCCTTGCGCGTCGTAGGTCACTTCGCCCTATGTTGCTCAGACACGGATACGGGTGTCGTGTCCAAGTAGGGATCGGAGGATCCGACACTCTAGTCCCAAAATTTGAGGGATACGGCGATACGGTCAAAAGAGTGTCTTGCCCAATTTTCTAGACACGGGTATCTGAAAAGTGTCGGAAAAAAATTGGATACTTGAGATGTTTTTCAAAAAATACATTTATTTTGAAATTGAAAATTAAAATAAATAATAAAGAGTAACAAGTTTTTTAGTACGAGATAGCATAAAAAAAAATACTTTAGTTATATAAACTTGTGTTCAATTAGCGTATCTCTAATATAATGTTACTTATGCCCGTAAAAAAAAAAATATAATGTTACTTATGAGTTATGACAACTTTTTTTTTAAGGCCCAACTATACCTAGCCCACTTTAATGCTTTCTTTAAAACCCTAGTTGGTAAAACTTTAAGAAAAAAAAAAGAAAAAAAAAAGAGAAGGGGGAGGGGCACAACCACGTAATTAGAAACTGACTGGATTAAATGAAAAAAAAGAGAGGAAGACAGAGAAAGAAAATGTCGGGGGCTAGGGAAAGAAAGAGAAAAAGCCAACTGCCGACCGCCGCCGACTGCCTTTGCCGGAGATCTGACAACACCATCTGGCTCGGAATTCTTGCTAGAACCAAAACCCCATGGTAATTTGTCCTAGTATAAGCATTTTCCTCTTCAATTTCCAGATCTAGGTTTTCGAATCAACCCTAGATCTGTGATTTTTCATCTTCTTTTCTTTCCTCCTCTCTCTCTCGGTCCTCTAGTGTCGACCCTTGAAGAGTATATTCGACACTTACTCCGACACGGGACTCGACACCTTTTCCAGGCGTGTCGCTCGTCGTGTCGCGTGTCGTGTCGAGTCCCTTGAAATGCACCCAAATATGCTAATTCCTACCTTAATAAACCTGAAACTACAAACACACTACAAGGAACACTTTAGTACTAAATTGGCTCCGAAGAGCGCAATTAAGACCATTAATCAATTAGGGACGGGGTTAAAAACTCTATATAAATAAGCACATCAAACTCCCTCAAGCTAGACTTTTGCTTGTCCCAAAGCAAAACTCGTCTGAAAATCAAGAGTTCAAGGAAGAAATAGTCGTTTCACCCAACATAAAATCATTGCAAAAGACATTTAGGTGATTTCAGATCAAATCCAAGTATACCACAAATCACAATCTGTAAAGCTCAACAAATAAGCATCAATCATTGATAATAATCAAAAGAGGCCACTAGATATGCCATACAAATCAATGAGAATGACCTCATAAGGGGGCACTCCGCTTATTTGTAGCACACTCTCCAAGCAGTTAAGGTGTTCCATCCCAACTCTCAAACTCATGTGTTTGAAGGGTGATCAATGATACTCAATTGCCAAACTTTGCGAAGTTAGTCCATAGGCTTGAGCTTATCCTCCACATTTGGTAACCATAGATACAAACAAATCATATGATTCATTAAAGATTGTATGGGGCTAATGGTAGTAGGAGCGCTAAATATTTTGGAAATGTGGTGCTAAGGAGATGAAGTATTACTACAACTTTGATGAAATAACCCACACAACATATTAAGTATCACCACAACTACAACTAATTTTCTTTCTCCTTTTGTGGAATCCAAGCAAAGAATTTCAACTCAATGATTTTCATTATTTTTCTTCACTTTTCTTGAAAGTTCTATAAGCTATACTCTAGCTACTAGCTAATAGGGATAGAGGAGAACAACAATTAGGACTCAAAAATAATAATGCGGAGTCCGTTCTTTTTCCTTGTACACAAATTTTTCTCATTCACTTTCATTCACACCAATAACTAATTCCATCCAACTGTCAACCAACAAACAATTCCTAAATACTTTACAAGCATTCCATCCAACTGTCAACCAACAAACAATTCCTAAATACTTTACAACCAAAGATAGAGGGATGTATTTTTTGGAAAATGAAGAGCTCATAGCATGGTTATCACAAGATATAGGCTTAGTTCAAAGTGGTTAATTAGGGAAACAAATGTAGGAAGGGCTATTTCGTCTTGTGGTGCAATTTCCTACAAGAGTCGTAATCATTTTTGTTTAGCCGTCATATAGTCAATGCATTATTGAAGAGAAAGCACAAGTTCTAGCATCCTTTAGGGAAGTGGGCATACACATATGAAAAAGAAAAATCAGAATATATGCAATTTTTAAGGCACAAAAATCAGAATTAAACCTAAACATGCTTGTTGAACATAAGGAGTGCCACAATTGCGATTCTTATCATAGATCAAAGTACAAAAATGCTATGCTCTGTTGATTGATCATAGGTCTTCCAGTATGAGTGGTATTCGTCTCTCATCTCCCAAAAAGTAGTGCCTCCGAAAAATTTCAAGAGCAACCAAATGCTAAGATGATGAACGGTTTTAATTTGCAATTGTTGGCAATTAGGGGGTCGAATTCTAGTCAAAGCTTGCCAAAAAAAGCCCTAAATGGATAGTTTCAGGTTTCTTTCTATCCCCTCGGATTATCATACCAAAAATTTAGGCAAATTGCCTAAGGGTCAGTCGGCGGTCAGTGTTTGCAATCCGAAAATATAATACAAGATTATGAGATGCATGCTTATGAATTTTAAGAGAACTCAATAATTCAACGATTAAATCAGCGTAAGGTCAATGATACATGCCCTAAACAAAGTACGTGAAATTTCAGTAATACGAAGCGCATATAATAGATACCGATTAACAAACCGGGTAGGAACAAACATGCGATACTTAAGCTTTTGAAAACGTACCCTTTGTTCTTCATCTTTATGTATGACTTGGGGGTATGTAGGATCAACTTCAGGAGGAACATCATCCCCACGTGCGCCACGATGAGCCGCCATCGGAGAGACGATAACGGTGGATATAGTTACAAAATCAAGAAAACTAATTGGAATCATCTAACATGCCACAATTAAGTGTAGGAACTCCAATTACAGGCTAAAACTACCAAGAATCATCAAAAATTCAAACCTTTACACAAGAAAACCTAACAAGAAGAGAGAAAGTGAGAGATGTATGTAGGGAAGGGAATAATTGGAGTTGGAAAAGTAAGAAGGATGGATGGGAGGTAAAGCATTGTGGAAAAAGATGAGAATTTGGGTTGGATTTATGGAGTTGAGATGAGAGAGAGTGGGAGGATATGGAGTTTTGAGTTGAGAAAGAAAGAGGAAGAAGATGAAGTTCCTCTAATGAAGAACAAAGTGTACTTTTTGAAAAGTTTAAAAATTGCATTAGTCAGGATCTATTGCATGTGTTTGGTAGTACTGAAATTACCCGTACTTTGTTTATGAGTGTAAGCATTAGTGGGTTTTTTACAATGTATTGTGGAACTTACGTTGATTTAACCCTCAAATTCTTGAGTTCTCTTGAAATTCCTAAGCATGCATCTATGCTCTTGTATTTTATTTTCAGATTGCAAACAGTGATCGCCGATTGACCTTTAGGCAATTCGCCCAAATTTTGGTATGACAATTCGGGGGGATTAAAAGAAACTTGAAATTATGCCATTTTGGCAATTGCCAACACTTGTAGATTAAAACTGTTCATCATCTTGGCATTTAGCTTCTCTTGAAATTTTTCGATCACACTATGTTTGGGTGGTGGGAGACGAATACCACTCATATTGAAGAGCTCACTGCCTTAGGAACGTACTTGTGGCATGATAAACTAAAAACGGATTTTGATCTTGTTTATGCTTTTGCAGATCATTTGCACAAAATTTTCACCACCTTTTGTGCCTATTGTTATTGGGGGGTTAGTCACCCATGTAGCTTGCCACTTTGGGTATATTGAGAAACACAACAATGTTTCTTGGCCTAGTTATCTTTATCTTGACATTATGTCGACCCGCTACTGTACTCCTAGTGGCCGACTATGATGAGTGTTTTGCAACGTATGAAACTAAATATGACTGCAAATACAAGTATCCAAAATGACGAGCATCTAGCAATGTTTCCGATATATGATCGATATTGCAGGATAGGTACTATAACTACCTATAACTCATTTATGCTTGTCCACACCTTAGTTGGTATACTTGGAACCATGTCTATGGTGGTGGTGTTGGCCTGCTGGGGGTAGTGCCGCCGACACTAGTACTCAAGGTGGTGATGATGAGGATGGCGATGACTCCATGGACGATTGAGTTCCATGTTCTTCTCCTTCCCCTTGTTGCAATGAGGACATTGCTAACTTCAGCTTGGGGGAGGATGTCTCTTGTATGTATGGTATCTTTGTCTCACTCTTAAGGTAGTCATTTCTTTCCTAGTTTATAGTTTTGTCTTGATCTACAAGTGCCCTAGGAGAATTTCAGCTTGCGATGCATTTAATTAAATATTTCCTTGATTGCAAATGGCAAACACCATTGGATTATGACAAATAACAACTTGTATAACCGAATATTGCGCTTGTGAATTGTGATGATTCATGAAATTCAAAGGGAATTGATAGAAAATTTCGGAAGAGCCTTAACAATGACTATGATAGGCGATACCTGACTACAAGAGGATATTCTTGAACTCAGATATCTCAAATTTAAATATTTCCTTGATGCCAAATGGCAAACACCATTTGATAATGACAGATAACAACTTGTATAACCGAATATTGTGCTTGTGAATTGTGATGATTTGTGAAATTCAAAGGGAATTGATAGAAAATTTCGAAAGAGCCTTAACAATGACTATGATAGGTGATACCTGACTACAAGAGGATATTCTTGAACTTAGATATCTCAAATTTAGCACTCGTTTTCTTGAACAAATGTGTACCCTTGGTGAGGTCCTGCCGCACAATGCCTAGTATATGCCATATTGCTAGGCATTCAATACAAATGGGAGGATTTCAAACGATCCATAGGCCTGGAGTAAGCATTATTGAAACTAGTTTCATTTTGGCAATAATCTTTTAAATTAGTAGAGGAGATGCTGCAATTGCAATTGAAACAAGTCACCACTATGTGGGTCATGTCCTTCATGAGGATAAAGCTCAGGTCAAGCCTTTGGATGTTCACTTCTTTCCTATTCGTCTTAGTTTCACACCATTTTGCGATCCCTTACTGGGATCTTTTCACATTCTGTTATCATGTTTGAGCCATCTAATCCTGAATTTCGTCTCGCCTTCCATGGAGCAACGCTCCTTATCCTCAGATTATTCTGTTCTTAATTCACCACCCCTAAAGTTGCAGCATATCTGATACAGCTTCCTCATCTCTGTTGATCTTGATTATTTGACTCACAAGCTTTCCATCAAAGAAAGAAGAAAAAGAACAAAAATGGTCGACCAATTCTCTCTTTTTTGAGGATAGATGGCTAATAGCCGCCTAATAGTAATTTGCTAAAGTTTGAGAATTACTTGTTTGTTCCACAAACTCCAGATGTGCTCGGTTCCAGCCAAGGAATCAAAACTCTCCCGTTCCGTTACAGAACGGCCGTTCTGTAACTGATTTTGGATTTGCCGTTCGGCGAAATCCCGTTACGGAACGCCATAATAAAATTCATGTACTTCTCGCCGCGTTGTCCGTTCCGTAACGCGAACTCGCCGCGTTAGAACGATTTTATCCCCGTTATATCCGTTCTTTTCAAACATTGGCCAATTTTTTTTTATGATTTAATTATATAGTTGAGGAAACATGATATTCTATTAGATTTGATTATATTATGTTGTAATAATGCTTCATAAACTATTAAAATGCAAATAAGGTTAAAACATATTAATGTGAATTTTTTAAAAAAATTCACGCCGCGTCGGCCGCGAAACGTTCTATTTCGCCGTTACAAGCCGTTCCCGCGACAACGCGACCGTTCCCACGAACGCGACCGCGAGCGCATCTTTTTTCCCTGGTTCCAGCCACCACACTTTCATACAGTTTACAAATGTCTCAATATATCTTTCTGCTGCCTTTCGAATTATTGATGGGTATATATCTCAATTAATCACTACCCAGTTAGCATGTGGAATCGGTTGCTTATCCTTTGATTAATCAAATAGAACTGCAAGTGTTGCACTACAATTCTGTATACAGGGGAAGATGTTTTTTGGCTATTAGCTACTTGATCTCAGTATATGTTCTGAATTGTGTCATTTTCATTGGGTATAAACTTTGAAGTGACTATCTATTTTCCTGTAGGGGCTGTTGTCCTTGCGGACCGCGGTCTTTGTTGCATTGATGAATTTGACAAGATGTCTGCAGAACATCAGGTTATCTCAAGTCTTACTTGCAGAGTCGTATTCTTGGTCTCCTTCTCTCTTGTCCCCTCCCGATTGTTTAGTGATACATACTAATCTGTTCTTATATGACTGTTCCATGTCTCTGCTAGTCTCTGTTAGAAGCAATGGAGCAACAGTGTGTCTCTGTTGCAAAGGCGGGACTCGTGGCAAGTCTATCAGCACGCACTTCTATCTTAGCTGCTGCAAATCCTGTTGGCGGCCATTACAAGTATGTCTTCTACTTTCTTTGCTCAGTATTGTCCTCCTTTGATGCATATAGATTACACGACCTATTTAGTGAGCTTCTCAAATCTGTTTAGCCTCTTTGAAATTGAGGGTTCAAAATAAAATGACTGGGAAAGTGAAGGATATCAAGTGAAGGCTGAGCGGGTATATCCAAAGTGTTCTTGATGAAGGAACTGCCAAGGTTTGAATTTCAACAGAAACACTTCTCTATAAAAAAAGTGAAAACGGAAGAAGAGGATCCAAGAAAAAACGTTTTACAAATTCTGATGCGAGGAAAAACAAGCGAAACTGCGAAAGTACTTAAGCTTTTACTTCTATTGAACATCTAAGCTTAGTTAGTAGCTTGCAATCTAGAATAAATAAATATTGAAGATACAATGCTGAATTTGATTGCCATAACATTGGATTTTATATGGTGGAAGTCAAGCTCAATCAACAATGATCCAATGGATTTTGTCACAAAGTCTAACTTTCTCAACCTAAGAAGGCATACTTGTATTATTTACATTTACAATCCCTTGTTAAATATATCTCCAAGCATAAATTTAGAGTCATACAATCTCAGCCATACAATCCAAATTACAATAATGAAGGGGGTAAATAATGCGTAAATAATAGTAAGAGGACTTTTCCCTGCCAAACCTTCTTCTCATCTTTTATTCTGGATCCTTTTTTCAATTTGTCAAATTCTTGCTCTTTTCTTTGAGGCTTCCAAAACAAAAGGTACTCGTTAATATGTGAAGTAAAACTGAAATGACTTAATAACTACAGAAGGTTGGTTCACCGGTTGGCAGCAAGACCTTGTGTGCTAGGCTGCCAAAGACAACCCCGTTCACTTGTTCGCCATCTTAGTTGAAATAGCAACATCTTCCACCAAGAGAAGAGATCCCCATAGGGGTAAAAGGAAAGGGCTTGCAAAGAGGCATTTCTATTGTTGTACCTACAAGTCTACAACTGCAAGGTTGCTTTTGTTAGACTCCTGATGGAATGCCACTGTGAAAGTTCCTTCATGACTAAGCAGCATATGTGCACACTGAAGCTTTCTTTTGTTGATTTGCAGTTATATTTTCGACCTTCTAGTTATTGGATGCAGAAAGTCAGTCTTGGAATCTTGCAAACAGACTGATAGCAATCATTAACATCTCAGTTCATGCAATTTTTTATCTTGGCCAAAATACCAAGTCATTTTTTATTAGAAAGCAACGCGATGGATAAGTTTTAGTCGTTCCTCAATGTTTTACTAACATTTATTAGAACTGTGATGTTACAGTCGCGCGAAAACGGTGAACGAAAACTTGAAGATGAGTTCTGCCTTGCTTTCGCGATTTGATTTGGTTTTCATATTGCTGGATAAACCTGACGAACATATGGATAAACGGCTTTCTGAGCACATTATGGCTGTAAGTACTTGAACATGTGCAGTCTTTTTTACTTCTGCACTATTGTTGCTATGTTCATAATCATGGTTTATGTAAACAGCCGGACGTACAGAGTGTGTCCTCCCTTGGCTCCTGATGAATTTCTTATATCTCTTATGGGAGATCTTTGAAATGGAGGTAGGGGGAATAGAGGTGGAACTTGGAAGACGAAGCACCTAGCCACCTACTGTTTTTAATTGCTAGCCATTCATCAGATTCAAGAGGCACACTGCAAAAATAAAATCAAGCTGTGCATTCCTGTAAACAATTCTGCCACACCATAACTTACATCATACTAGCCTAGGAGTCTAGTTGCTTGACACCAGTAACTTCAATGAAAACTTTGCTTGACACCAGTAACTTCAATTGTTGATATTTTAAACTGTTTGTCTGTTTTGTGAGTGAGTTGATGTCTAAAACATTTTCTCGGTTACTTGACTCTTGAGAGTCTCCAGAAACCAGAGTGCTGATTTAAAGATGAGATATCTGGTCACAGATAACAATTTGAGTTGTATTCACACAACATCAAAAGCCTTGCTGTTTCTGAAGCTGCTATCATTATGCTTGGTTAATATGTTCAAATATGTTAGTCGCATGCATCAATGAAGAAAGGACTACAGTCTGTTATATCTACCTGGAA
The DNA here is from genome assembly GCF_026745355.1 of Beta vulgaris subsp. vulgaris. Classification (NCBI taxonomy): domain Eukaryota; kingdom Viridiplantae; phylum Streptophyta; class Magnoliopsida; order Caryophyllales; family Amaranthaceae; genus Beta; species Beta vulgaris. Next base: position 12,912,563 of record NC_079208.1, read on the forward strand.
ATGCATCGAATTATATATAATTTGCGCATTCACTTTCAAGGACAACTGGACTCTAAGATCTGGTTCTCTAATTGGTTATTCTTGCTTATCTTACTGGAACTTGACTGCTTCTAGTTCAGTAGCTGAACTCTTCGGTATTGCAACGGCCCCCTTTTTGTAAGTGATTTGTAAGCACTTGCAACTTGGATAACTTTCGTAATTTTTAGCACTATAATAAGTACTCCCTTTGTCCCTCTTATGGGTCCGTTAAACAGGCACATAAATACTTCCTCCGTTCCATAGTGATTGCAACAATTACCGGTTCAGGAAGTTTTAAAATAATTGCAACATTTCCTTATTTGACTATGGTTTCTCTCGATCTCTCTCCTTATCACATGAATGCCTCTTTCTATCTCTCTCATCATCACATGGACTCCTTTAATATTGTGGCTCCCCCCCCCACCCGTCGCAATTTTTTGGACAGGAAGAAGTATTTTTCTAACTTCATTAAATGTGGTTACGAATCTAGAGCGACCATAGACATCTCTAGATCAACATATCGGTCTTATGTACCTTTATTCTGTTCTTACTTTGCATCATTTCTTAGTTGAATCTCTTGCAGATATCAATGTGTGCAATAACACTAAGGAGATACTTTATGTATTGTATGTAAAATTGTCATGCAAGAGTGAATTTCCATGCTAGTTGTTATATGCTATAGAACATATAATCACTTATTGAACCCCCCCCCCCCCTCTTAAAGTATGTAGGATATGTCTGTCACAGTCCTGCTTTTTATCATGATAGCAGCTTTTCAACTATGTACATGGATTACATGAATTAGAACTCCCTAGGGAGAGCGCCACGTGGCACAGTTTCTTGTTTATGCACGTCTTTTATCCTCTGGTCACGATTCCAGTTGACGATTCATGTTAGCCGACCCCAAGCACCTTGGGATAAGGCTTAGTTGTTGTTGTTGTAGCAGCTTTTCAACTACAAGGTTGTGATCAAAAGGTACTTGTGTCTTGCAGCTTCATTCCGGTTATGGAGATAATTCCTCCACAGTAAGAACAGTCTGCAGAGGTGATGCTTGTATAATATGTTGATACTTGATCATTCATGACTCAAACTGTTTTACTAATAATCGACAATCGTTATCCAACTGCAGCATCACAGAGTATCAGACAAACAGATGTTACTATAACAAGTGAGTCTCTCGTGGCAAGGTTGAGACTAGATCCTAGGAAGGATAGTGAGTTTGTCCCACTACCTGCTCCACTTCTACGGAAATATATAGCTTATGCAAGAGCTTTTGTCTTTCCAAAGTGAGTCAATAGGCCCTACTTGTTACTTCTATTTATAAGCTTTATTTATCTAACTCTGCCATAAACCTGCTGTGATCAGAATGTCAAGGTCAGCAGCAGAGATCCTGCAGAATTTCTACTTACGATTGCGAGATCGTAACACTTCCGCTGACGGTACTCCCATAACTGCAAGGCAGCTAGAAAGTCTAGTAAGATTGGCAGAGGCTCGTGCTAGAGTAGACTTAAGGGATAAAATAACTGACCAGGATGCTTTGGTAAGTAGAAAATAGGAAGTATTTACGCTGAAACATGGCTGCTTTTCTCATTTATTGCCTAGACAAACCATGGGTGTAGTTGGACCCACAACTCAATAAAATAATTTGGAGACTGTTGGGCAGTTTATGGAAATAAAACCATGTGAACAGATCATAGGCCTTGTAAGTAAATTGCTTTCCATGAAGTCTCGCCTTGTTCGTTTTGCTTGTAACTTGAAAGTCTTTGTGTGAGATGGTTACACAAATGTTCAACTCTTTAAAGTATGGCATTGTTTTTTTTTGGAGTGAAAGAACCCAACTAAGCACGGTGATTTAGACAGGCTTCGATTCTGGGTCTTGGGTATCACCCCTACAAAACTTGACCAACTAAGCTAGATGACATCCACTTAAAGTATGGCATAGTAATTAAATTGAATCATACTAGACTACTAGAGGCTCCGTGTTATGCGGGACTTGTTGCTGACAATTGAATCATACTGAAGCATTAAATTATGCTAAAAGACCACAAAAAGTAATTTCATGTCCAACTTTGCATTTTCTTATACAATCACGAGTATGGGATGGATCTTCTCTTTATTTTGCCAAAATTTTGTTATTGTTACCTTCTTGGAAATAAGGATGCGGGACATTTTTTTCTGAACTGCTAATTGCAGGACGTTGTTGAAATCATGAAGGAATCCTTGTATGATAAGTACGTTGATGAGCATGGAGTTGTTGATTTTGCGCGTAGTGGAGGCATGAGTCAACAGAAGGAAGCAAAGAGATTCTTAAGTGCTCTCAATAAGCAATCAGAGTTGGACCAGAAAGATTGTTTTACAATATCTGTATGCTAATTCATTTCCTTCTTTCTATGATTGGTGGCAAACTCGTCCAGGTGGTAGGTACTTTGTGTGATCCTGACCCTACAAATTTTCACATTTCAGGAAATATATGGTTTGGCAGATAGGATTGGTCTCAGGGTTCCAGATATTGATGTATTTGTTGACAACTTGAACAGTGTTGGTTTTCTAATCAAGAAAGGACCCAGAACATATCAGGTTCATAAACATTATTTGTTACTCCTACCTCGTAGTATTAGTGCCTGCCCATTGGGATAATGGGTTTAAGACTTGCTTTATAAGGTTATAAATTGACGATGTCATTCTCATCAGCTCGACTTGAGATGCATCATTGCTATAGTGAAGAATTAGTCAATGATTCACAAATCATAATGGTCCCACATTTGTGTGCTAATAATCTTATGATACGCAATTTTTGATGTCTTGGTTTCTGGGACCGTATGGTTTGAGGAGTTGGTTGATCTTCTAAATTATCTTGTGTAGACATACTGCTGGTTGTGGTTTGTCATCTTGATTGATGTTTTCAGTCTATGGTCCAAGCTCGTCTCATGATTGTTATTCCTGTTACTGTGTTACAGTTGCCATCTTCATCTTACACAAGGAGTCAGACATCAAGGTCCAGGGTATAGACATGGAAAGAAGGATCTGTCGCAGGTTGTCTTCGAGACTATTGAAATAAACGAGTACATCATTCCGGCGTCGTCAAATTATAATCGCACGCTATGGAAAAGTGAAGGTGTTGTGAACCATATGAAAGTGATGGCGACGTATAAATAGAAGCCGTGATGATATTGCTTGTATTATAGTATTACACATGGCTTGTACAAAAAAGTATAAATCAAGATTGTACCAAATTACAACTGGTTCTGTTTCGTTTTGTTATCTAAGTTCTGCAAATAGCTGTACATATGATACACAACGAAAATCTAGTATACAAAATTACTAGCTGATAGAAACCATGATTTACTTGATAAGATGTTCTGAATTCTGATGCAGCTTTGTACAATTGAAACTTTGTCAGCTGTGATCTGCAAAGTTAAAATCCAGTATCATTACCTACTAGTCCACCAGTCGATTTAAATAGGACCTGATTCATAATCATTGCGTTCGCTTGGATTGAGAAGACTCCATTCAGTAGCGTAGTACTCATTTGGCAATCCTAACCAAAACTTGAAAGCTTCTGCAGCTCTTTTCCTCTCTCGCCTTTTATCTTGTCTGGCTTTGGATGCATGCTTACTTGTAAACATCCTTGAGTGCATCTCAACATAAATCCTCGTAAATTTGGTTTTATTTGGAGAAATCCCATTCTCTTCCATGCAAGCAACAATCTCCAAAGCTTTCCTAAAGAAAGCCGCTCTTACACAAATGTCAGCCAAAGTATCTAGTAGCCCTTCGTCAGGCTTTATTGGTGGTGGCAATGAAGGATTGTTTGCATCCTCGTCTCTCCTTGGAGCACTTCTCTCTTTCACTTCATTCCAAATAAGTAATGCTTCCCCCGGTTTCCTAGCCAATGCAATTCCATTAGCAAGGCTGCCATAGGTCGAGACATTAGGGTGAAAACCATGTTCTCTCATTCTCTCAACCACGTTCTTGGCTTCTTCAATCAATCCCATCTTACAATACCCTTCAACTAACATATTCCAAGCCACTTGATCAACTTTTACTCTAGGATCGTTCAACATTTCATCAAAGACCTTGTTTGCTAACTTTGGTTGCCCAGACAACGCGAAAGCCTTCATCAATGTGGTGTAGCTTATCTTTGTTGGAGCAATTCCTCGCGCCCTCATCTCATTGAAGTACGCAAGAGCTCCTGCACTATCATCCACCAATATGCACCCATCAATCAACGTATTGTATGAAACCACATCAGGCGATATCCCAGCAACACCAGTCATCTCCCTCACAAGTTCTTTCGCTTTATCAACCTGCAACTGCTGGCAATAACCTTTCAGCAAAATATTGTAGGTAACCAGATTGGCACATACGCCAATCCTTGCCATCTCAGCCAGAACTATCCTAGCCTTGTCCATAGATCCTGCTTTAACAAGAGCAGAGATTACTGTAGTATAAGAAACATGGTCAGGGTGACTAGCACTATCCTCTTGACGCCTCATTGCCTCCAGCATTCGCACCGTGTCAGACACTCTCCCTGTCTTCATATACCCCTTCATCAAAGTTGTGTATATCCTTGAATCCGGTGAGTACAGTCTAGGCAGCAACAGAGGTTCCGAATCATCAACAATCGAGCTAGGAACTAGCTTCTCAAGCAGCACATCATTTCCATGCTTGTTATATTCTTTCCCATCATCATCCTCACCAGCATCATCAACATTCGCTAAATTCGCATCCCTAAGAACCCGACACACATCCCTCCTACCCTCACGCAACGCCTGAACCAACTGCTCCGCGGTCCCTAAATCACCAAAGCCAACATAAGCCGCAACAAGCGAATGCAAAGTGGTAACACAAGGTTCAACCCCTCTCCTCAACATCAATTCCAACACAGAAACAAGCAACTCCTTCCTACCCACTCTCCCACACAACTTGATCACCACATTATACGTCAACGCATCAGGCACAACACCCCACTCAGGCATTTCATCAAACACCTTACAAAACCTCACCACATCCCCAAGATTAGCACAGGCATTAAGCACAGCATTGAAGGCAGCAGTATCAGGACAAGAGTAACCCACAAGGGTCCTATCCTCAACCTTTCGAACCCGTTTTACGACAGAATAAAACAACCGAATAGCATCAATTGGGCCATTATCAGGCGCAGCCGAAAGACGGCTAACAACAGCACTCCATGCCTTGACATGGGGGAGGTAATTAGACTTAAGCATTGAGTTAATGATGGAAAGTGCGTAAAGGGTATGCCCAGATTTGACAGCGGAAACAGCGAGTAATCCGAGGGAGTTGGAATCAAGGCGGTGAAGCTGACGGTCATGACGAAGGCGGGAGATGATGGATTGTGCACGAGAGAATGAAAGTGGGGTGTTTTCGTAGGAAAGTTGAGAAATTAAACGACTTAGACAAGTTGGGTTTGGGAGATGAGGTAATTGGGAGTAAAGAATCCATGCTTCTTGGGTTTTTCTTTGGCGGAGGAGAGAGAGAAGAGTATCATCTTGTTTTTCTTTACTGTTTACTATAAACTCAGCTATAGTAGTATTGTTGTTATTCTTAGTGTTTGTGTTGCGTGATGCCGATGCTGATGCTCGAACACGGGTGGTGGTGGGTTTGCTTGTGGTTGTGGTTGTGGTTGTGGAAGTTGGGGATATTTTCAGGAGAGAGAAAGTGAAAGGGAGGTTTAGAGTGTTCATCATTGGTCCATTATTGGAGGGAATAGACTGTAGAAAAAGTGAGGATTGAGCAATGAGGGAGGTTTTGGGATTTTGGGAGGGAAGAATAAGATGACAAATATGAGATGAGTTATTTTTGTGTGTGGATGTGATATGTGTTACGTTGAGGATATTGTCATCTCTTGTTTGATCAGTGCACGGGGAACGATACTAACGGTGAATTTATCGCTCAGACTTAATCCCAAAATTTAGAGTTCAGACTTTAGATTGTTTTATATCAACTACTCCCTCCCTCCGTTCCAAAATATAATTCTCATTTCCCCTTTTTTACGGCAATTTATGCAAGTAGAATCTAAGAGGGATAGTAAAGATTTTTTGTTTATTTAAATAAATGTTGTATGGGAAAAGATGATTTTAAGAGAGAGAGAGTGGAGAATAATTGGTGAAAGAGCATTAATTGTAACATTTTGGTTGAATAAACAAAGGAAAAAACAAATTTCAAGAAGAAAATAAATGATGGGACACGATTTTTCTAGACAAATTACGAAAAAATGTGAAACTAAATATAGAAATGGAAACTATATTTTGGGACACCCAAAATAGAAATAGGAACTATATTTTGGGACTCAGGGAGTATTTAGTAAATTTTTACCTACTTTTTTTTTTTTTTCAATTTTCAAACTCACTCTAAATTCGTTGTTTTATACATTATACCTTAAACTCTGACTGGACTATATGTAACATTGTTTTAATTCCATCTTTTTCATGTTTTTTTATTTAGAATTAAATATATATTAGTGTTTTAAGAACTTGTAATTCAAATATATATTTATAACTTAATAATTGAATAAAAGTTGTTTTTTTAATATCTTAAATTGAAATTAATCTTATAAAAATTACGGCACACACATAAGAAAGATTACACGTGAAATTTAAAAACATCATCCATGAACATTAATAAAAACATACATCAAATAAAACGTGAAATATGTGGAATGGTTTTCAACTGCGTGGACGATGCGAAGGAATAATTTTTTTCTCGTCCGAAACCTTTGGCGGAGTTGTCGTGCATTGTGAATTGGGTTGCTTATTCCATATTTGTTTGTGCCCCTCTTCACGTTTTCTTTCCGTGTTTTCTCGTTTCTTTTTTGTTCTCGTAATATGTGAAGATGATGCCTCTTCATTTATGATTCTGTTTAGGATATTGTCTACCGCAGTCATGGAAGCGTGGTCATCCATCATATATGACTCATACATTTCATTATACAAATCATCAAATGTTTTTGGAGGGTTATAACTTGCCATTTGGCTATGCCTTCGTGTTTGAGTTTGGAGAGAATATATATATTGTTTGTTTTGAGATGATGAGATCAAGAGGGATCCATATATATATAAGTGGTAGAACTTAATGGTTCATTGCACGATGGTCAAATAATTCAATGAAAAGAACAATAATGCATTGCTATCTTTGATACAATAATTTACTCAACAAGGGTACAATAATTTACAAAGTAGTGCAATTATATCTGATAAAGTTACTAAAAAGATGTATGTGAGTAGACTAGAGCTTTATCACAATCAATATGAGATAAAAAGTCATGCATTGATATGAACTTTGAGGTGACACCTCAATGGAGGTGATTCACCATTATTATTCTTATTTTGATTATTTAAGTATTATCTAAGATTAATTTAAAATATCTTATAAATATTGACATTAAACTTAAATAACTTATAACTATTACTTTTTTTAGCTTGATATTTTTGGCTATTTTCATCATAAAGAAAAAAAGCGCATATTTACTCCCAAATAGCTACCCACTCTTTGTGCATGGCATTGATTTCATCTTGAGTAGTGTTCATCTAAGCAATATCCAAATAGCTACCCGCTCTTCTCTATTACTCCTATCTCATATTATTTATACAATTAGTATTTTGGTCTGGGTGATGCCTCGTGTTAATTACAATAAAAGAAATATTATTCATAAAGTCATAATTCATAATTTATTTGTTACTTTTTCGTACTTCTTTAATCCATTGAGAAACTGAAAAAGTAACATCATGACTTGATAGGTAAAAAAAATACCTTAAAGGTTTGAGTTTGAAAATGATATTTTAAAAAGAATTGGTATAAGAAAATGTATATAATTAATAGTCTTTTGGTAGTATTCTACTAAGCGTGTTAGATATCTAAATACTTGTTTAAATCTTTTTAGTTCGATATAATTATTATATGACTTCATCATATTTTATTTAAAACATTAGACAATATTTACATTTTATAATTAGAAGCTTGAGAAGACTATCATGTGATATATAGACTTCCTTAAAAATGTCTTTTAATATATTTGTATAGATGAAATTTAGTAGAATATATAAAGCTTTATGCAAACTCCAATATTGTGTTCATCATAATAATTATTTGTCAAATTTTCTTTTTATGTATTTTTTTGTTCTCCTGGCATCTGATAGGGCTCAATTAAATGCTTAGAGGACATAATGTTATCTAGTAAAGAAAAAGTATCCTATTGATGTTACAGGTTTTTTTTAATAAGTTTTATTAAGATCTGATATGTGCAAAACATATACTCCCTTCGTTTCTTTTTAATTTATTCACTTCATTTTGGAAAAAAACCAAGGAGAAAGTATAAAAGTATGTGAGAGAAAATTAAAAGTGTGAGAAAGAAATTGAAAAGTGAGAGAGATGACTAAAAAAGTGGGTTAAATATTTAAAAAGGAGATGACATGGGTGGAAAAAGAGTAGAAAGTAGATGTGACATGTTACTAAAAAAAAAGAAAAAACAATAGTATGTAGATTAAAAAAAAAACAAATTAAAAAGAAAAATGTGTAGATTGAAAAGAAACGGAGGGATTAGATCCGATTATCATTAACATGTGTATTCGGGATTATGCAGCAGCAAATTATGGTAGGATCAAAGTGAAAAGTTCGATGCATAAAATAGCGAAATTATATGAAGTACTTGAAGTTTAGGTCCTTTTCTAGAATGATCCTCACGTTTACAAGTTTGTTTCAGGTAATATATACAAATATATTAAAAGGCGTGCGTGACAATGCATGTCACGTGTCATCCTCAATCTGCCATTAGAATTTTGCCACATGTTGATTTAAAAAATGTGAAAGTATTGTGTCAGACCGTCTGACACAATACATTTGGTCGGACCATCGTCATCGCCGTCGTCGATTTCTCTCTCCTCCTGCTCTTCCGCCATATCTGAAGAAATTAAGGATATTTATGTAAATTATGTAAGACCAGCCACATCATTTGAAGATATACTAATGGGCAATGGCACAAACTGACTTACCGATGACAACATCGCGATGGTGAGCCTCATCTGCCGAACAACCATGACAACATCCCTAAGAGTAGAGTCAGGGGACAGCTCCGATAGTCAATAGCAATGGCAGGAGCATGAACATTCTTGATGTTGCCATTGTCAATCTCCTTAAGGAACTCAGTGTAAGACACTAGTAGAAAAACGACGATTTACGTCCCCTGATTTGCGTCGCATTGAAACGGAAATGACGCAAAAGGGTCATTTGCGTCGCACACGAAGAAGAGTGCGATGCACATCATATGTAAGTGAGCACCAGTATGAGCTATATGCGTCGCATATACCATATGTGCGTTGCAAGAAACCAATGTGCGTCGGACCTGCAGGCACATACGACGCAAATCAAGAACCCATTTTGCGTCGGACATCATGACCCGTCCGACGCAGATCCGTGGCCCATTAACCCGCCACTCTCACTCACTACCTATTAAACCTAAAAACCTATACTCTCAGCCGCTTCTTTCATTTAATCTAACCCTAAATCCCGCGGCGCTCTCTCTCTCTCCCCACCCCCTCACTCACTCCATTAACGCGCGGCTCTTGATCTTCTCTCTCTTCTCTCTCTCCCTCCGTCCCTCACTCCATTTCAGGGTTCCATTTCCTCCTTCGTTAAATTTCGTTCATTCAGCATTCTTTTTTATTTCGTTAAATTTCGTTCGTGAATTACAATTGTTCGTTCTCCATTTCAGTTCATTTCGTTCATTCGCACTCCATTTCAGTTGTTCGTTCGTGAATTACAATTACGGATTTCGTTCTTCGCACTTCAAGATGAAGGTAAGTTGTTTATTTTTCGTTTTTCTTCTTTTTTGCATGTTTTAATTAGTTATTTGACATTTTTTCAGATCTGTTTGAAGACCGTCTTTTTTTCGACATTTCTTCGCTTTTCCAGTTCGAATTTCCAGAAATTTCACAAAGAACAACTGAGGAAGAGCCATAAATTCCAGAAATTTTGTTGTTGTATTATGAGCACCAAGAAGCCAGAATGAGCGGTTCAATTTTTAGAGTATTTTTTAGGATTTTTAGAGTATTTTTTGATTGGATTAACAGATTGTTGCTATAATTTTTCATTGTATTTCATATTCTTTCAGATCTGTATTTTTTTTTAGTTTCTTTGTTGTTTTTAGTTCTTGATATTGTACATATTTTTTCTAATTTCGCGATGTGTTCGCTTCTTGATTTTGTTTTTAGTTCTTAATTTCTTTGTTGTTTTTAGTTCTTGATCTTTAGTTGTTCGCTTCTTGATTTGTTGTTTTTAGTTCTTGATTAATGCACTCGAAAAACACAGTATTCTTGACGCTCCTCTTCCCAATTTTTGAATTGTTGTATCTCTGTTGTACCATTCCAAGGTTTTTTAATTAAAAAAAAATTTTTTTTTTAAAAAAAATTGTAATTTGCGTCGCACGTAGCCCTATGTGCGACGCAAATCACTAACGTTTGAGCTTGGTGTTGGGCTGGGTAGCCATCTGCGTCGCACCGTATACAACGTGCGACGCAAATGGCTAACTAATCTGCGTCGTTTCCACATACGACGCAGATCGTTTCTGAGTCATTTGCGTCGAGGGCTTTGGCGTCGCACCATAGTCCGACGCAAATAGGCGCCTCACATCCGACGCAAATTGCCTTTTCTGTACTAGTGAGAGTGAATGAATTTCTTTCAAGTTTAATAGTTTTTCTTGTAGTCGAATTTTTCTTTTCAGTTAGTCGAATCATTCTTTCAGTTCGTTGGTCTATTCTTTCAGTTGGTTGGTTTATCCTTTCATTTGGTTACTTTATTCTTTCAGTTGGTTATTTTATTTTTTCAGTTGGTTCCTTTATTCTTTCAGTTCGTCCCTTAATTCTTTCAGCTCGTTACTTTCATTTAGACCTGAGTTACTTTCATTTAGACCTAAGTTACTTTCATTTAGACTAACTGAAAAAAATGAAGACTACCTGAAAAAAAATGAAGACTACCTGAAAAAGAATGAAGACTACCTGAAAAAAAATAAAGACCAACTGAAACCCAAGTAAGTCTAACTGAAGCACAAGAACCAACTGAAAAAAAAAAAGAAGACTAACTGAAAGAAAATGAAGACTACCTGAAAAAAAATGAAGACTACCTGAAATAAAATAAAGACCAACTGAAACCCAAGTAAGTCTAACTGAAGCAGAAGAACCAACTGAAAAAAATGAAGACTACCTGAAAAAAAAATGAAGACTACCTGAAAAAAAAATAAAGACCAACTGAAACCCAAGTAAGTCTAACTGAAGCACAAGTGCTTCTAACTGAAGTCGTCCGACGAGAATATTGTGTCGGACGAGTCCGACACAATACGAACTCTTAAAAAATATACATGCTAAAGCCACCCCTGACCTCAAATAAGGATTTTCAAAGATTTACAAGCTAATCTAACATTTTTTAGTGATTCATGTTTCCACGCAATTATAGATATGTGTTGTAATTAGTAATGTGGAAGTTACTTTGTTAATGCCTTCTTCTCACCATAAAGTTTATTTTTCTTATTTGATTTCTTTTTTACAATCATTCCCTTGCTCATTCTCTCCTTTCAAAATTCACCATGATCATTAGAGTTCTCTACGGGCCTGTTCTCCCCAGCTTATTTTCAGTTCAGTTCAGTTCAATTCGGTTTTGGTTCGGTTCAGTTCAGTTCAGCTCTAGACAATACTTTTACTCTCACATATCACTATTCATTTCAATTTAATTCAGTTCAATTCAAATCAGTTCTGCTATTTTACGCCGAAGAGAACAAACCCTACTTCGTAATTAATGGTGTAGCGTTACAAATTATTCTTGATGCTAATCAAATCCTATTGTTGTTGTTCGAGAATACGAATCAGGAGATGAAGTTCAAAGGAACAAATGACATATTAATAAGAATTAATATAAATTTATCACTACACCAAGTGATATCTGGTGAAATCATTTTAAAATTAAATTATTAATATATGAAAAATATAAGTACTCGGGACATTTTCCGGGCCTAAAAACTAGTTTTTGTATTTTAATCATTGTTGTTAAAATCCCGATTCGAATCTTACGATTCTATGATTTTCTGATCCTGGAGGACCGCACCGATCCCGATCCTACGTAGGATCTTAATTTTGTAGGATCTTTCGATCTTGTCCAACCACAAAAAATCACATGGTAGGATCTTAACACGATTCTACGATCCTACGACTCTACGATCCGATCCTACCGTATAAAAATCATAAAGTAATTTCACATATTATATTTCTCCTATTAGATTTTGGTCGCATGTTACTTCAATCTTATAGTATTGAAAAAAATTGTTATTAATATGTCTAAATTTTTCACATGAGGTTCTCACCATATTTTAGTATAATTATCTTTATTTCACCGAATTGTAGGATCTTACGATCTTACAATCCGATGCCACCGATTCGATTCTACCAACCCCTACGATCCAAAGTAGGATCATTAAACTTGACGAAAATGTCTATTGTAAAGAATGTAGACGGTCTCTTTGGCTTATTTCCGTGAGCGGCCATTAGGCGAAGAAAGATAAAAGCACCCGGTAAACATTAATTTAAAAATAAGTTAATTTCAATATTTCGAAGAATTATTTGGTACTATTATAAGTATGAATGTTTCACATTTATATCTAATAAACTCCAAAAATTTGCTACAACCTCACTTGAGTGCTACTAATTGTGAGAAAAATTGGGTTGTTATTCAGCTTGCAATTAGTTTTATTTCTAATGTTTTCAGCTTAATTCGCTAATGCTTCATATCATACTAATAAGTTGAGCTTCATACGAAGAGGAGAAACAAATTGGCACAAAGTAGATTTTATAACATTGTTTGTGAAATTAAATCATGCTTCGCAACGTCAAATATGATAGCATAGATATCGTTGATCCAATTCTTTCAAAAGAGATTGATGATAGTAACGAGTGGCTACTTGGAAGAATAGATGATAACTCTTCTGACAAAGATAATATTTTGTGTTTGAGGATGAAAACTTGACATGCGTGCATTTGGTACAACTTCTGGAACTCATGGGCCTAGTTATACGACTAGAGCTAGCATCAAGGCTAGCAAAGGTCTTGCTAGTAGCTCCACCACTAGAGATGCTCGTAAAGTCACGGTGTTGGACGATGACAAGGACTTCAATGGAGATGAAGACTATGAAGAATTGAAACTATTAAAACGGCATCGAGAGGCTATCATATGAGCCTGATGAACCTGGTCCCTATTTACCTTTATAACACGGCACCAACGGAAGTGGCCTGCTCCTTCTCGAATATCATTTTATGGGTCTTTAATATAATAAGAAATACTCAATGGTAATTGTAACTTTTGAAATTTTCACTTTGGTAACTAAAGTAAACTAAACTTTAACTATCAATGGTAGCTCTGTGATTTTTGTTGTACTTGAAAATTTGGTATTAGTAATAATTTATCGCTATATACAATCGGCAAAAGGATTGTTTATAAAATAATTAAGGTTTTTAAACTAGAATAGCATAACTTTCTCTAAAATAAATTGTTTTTCCTTTATCTCTCACTTAACCTATTAACTTCCCATATTTAGCAAGTAATGTATGCAAATAATTTTTTTAAAGGAAATTTATGTTTACCTAAACACTAAAACCTCACTTAGTATGAAAACGACGCTTTGAAACGATTGTGTTTAACGAAAAATAGTTAATAATACTACTTTCTCAGTTATAATCATAAACACAGGACTACCATTGAGAAATTAAATTAAATTTGGCTAATAATGAAAAAAGCCAAAATTAAAGGTTTCCATTGAAAATTTCCCTAATATAATATCTATGTTGAAAAAGTATTACAATGCTTTTATATTTGATTTCTAAGTTTTTTTTTGTCATCAACGGTGCACCTCGCCTATGGGATGAATGCGCCTTAACTTTGAGCCTTGCACCTCACGCCTTTTAAAACAAAGGACACTATGAAATCATACATTTCAAAACATTTATGAAGTAGACACAACTTTTTAATTCATCTTCCTCAACAGTATTACAACAAATTACTATGCAAAATATTTTGATAACTATGTGCATTCACAAGTTCACAAACCAATTTAGTATGAGCTCATTTTGGGTTTGTTGAAACAATTTAGCACGAGTGATTGTGTAGGAGTCAATTTTGCCACACCTACCAGGCTACCATCAGAGTTAAAAACCCTTTCATCATCTTACCCTCCTGATCTAAAAATGCAGCTAAACTTGCACAGATGAAATTCAGTAATACAGGGATAACAAAGTGCAAAATTTGCAGATCTTCCCATGTCCGAACACCAAGAACTAATCAAAATCACAGGAAAACCACTGTAAAGATAGACTATCTCTACATAAATCTTCTATATATTATATATACATATGTTCGTATCCATAGATCAGCAATAACTAGAATTAAGATTAGCATTTGAGAAAGAACATAAAAAGTGACATTAGTAAAACGCTTCTACTCCTACCTGTACAAAAACAAATCCTAAAACTGACTAGATCATAATATATGTACCTGCTATGTACAAAGTTTAGTTTTGTCAACAATGGTCATTCTCTATCTTTCTCCTGCTGCGTATCTTGTCATCAGCTACTCTTTCAACCATTATGTCATCCTTGCTTCCTTATTATGTACAGCATGACTTCTAGTCTAACCTTCTAATTACAAATCCACGAGTTTAAGCACACCTGTCTTGTTCAGACTATGACAGATGAAATGAACCTTGCCCTTCTGTTATCGCATATAAGAGCTTCTCTTTCATTTTCTCCTGCATAAACTTTCAGGCTGTAACATCGAAAATGGCGGAGAAACAAAAGCAGAAACAAACTATTAGATAACAATCTATATCATGACATTATCTATCACCTTTGACGAATATGGGGGTAGCTTCAGATAATTAGCACATGTCATCACACTCGGCAAGTCTGAATCAGGACAGTTGCTTGAATGCTGCATAAGCCATGAACAAGTCAGAAAAAAACAATCACGGATTCAAGACGCCTAAAATTACCAGTAAGGAATTTACTATTCAATCTCAAATTAATTAACAATTCCATGCAACGTTTCTTGATTTCTCGTACACATTTCAATTTCTGAAAGCATGCAATTATCAAGGAGAGGAGAAAATATAACTATTTGCTTCTAAAATGTGATCATTCAAGTTCAACGATTGATATGATATGTACCATGGCAATTTCACAACTTTCTCCGAAAAAAAAGCAACTAGTATTCCTATTTCATAAGCAAAAATGCACGTTTACGAGACCTTGCGCACGATTGTTAGCTTTGGTTTAAGAGCAGCCAAACCGCCAGGAGCTAGCCGGGGAGCACCAGTCACAAACTGGAGAAAAGCGCGCCTTTGCTCATAGGTGAAATCAGTGATAACCTCCAAGAACTGAAATCCAGAACGTGAGGAGTCAGTTCATTATTACATAAAAGAAAAGCATTCGGCTCATATACATAATTTAGACAAGAGCTTGAAAGTGGGGGGACATTGATGATTGGAGGACTTCCAGCAGTATATCCATGATCAAACTTGATATGATCAAACAGGTCACCCGACTGTCAAAAGCACCATAAAAGTTCCTTTAGTAAGTAACAAAAAGTTTTCACCAGCTTAAATGAGATAGATGAACAAGTAATCAATGCACATACAAGCCAAGAATCGCGTTCTCCGCAGAGCAATCGCTCAAGCTCCTCCTCAGTAAAAATTTGAAGATGTTTATCCGATATTACCTGAAAAGAGTTCATATTAAAAAGTATAAAATATAAATGACAATTCATATCTATAGAGAAGTAAGCATGACCGATTCAAAAGGTCGATCCCGTTTCACACAAACTCTTCATTTGGTCTTTTTTAATTCAGATATAAATTGATGAGGAAGGACGAAACAACTACTATTTTCCCCTAACAGAGTTTCCTGGCATATTGGGACTCTGGATATAGCAACCAGAACCCAAATAATAGCTCAATACAACACACCAAATGTTGAGTCAGAGGAGGCAAGTTTGCCAAGCCTATAAACAACCACTAATAGGACTCTGCCTACACTCCTACAAATGAAGGAGATAAGTGGACTCCCATAATCCAGATAAGGAACGGGGAACTGCCTACGCTCCTACAAATGAAGGAGATAAGTGGACTCCCATACTCCAGGTAAGGAAGGGGGAGCTTCAACCACTGAGGTCTGAGGATTTCTGGAACCAGTGTCATGTCACATATTTAGAAGTCATAGAATTCTCTTTAAGACCACTGAGTTTTCACAATTGAAACTACAACAGTCCAACCCATAGTAAAAGGTTGCAACTGTAAAGGCAAAGAGCAAATAACATTTGTTATAAAGAGAGGTATAAACTGCAATAAACAAAAAACTCCTAACTCCTTAGAGCTTAGAATGAAAGCAACACAAATCCTAACCTGATTCAATCCTGATTTAAAAGCTTCCACTTGTCTATATACTCCAGTTTGTAATGTAGCATCCAAAAATAAAGAAATATACTCCTCCAAGTTATTGATATTGACCTAAAAAAATTGGAAGTAGTCGTTAAGTCTGATACCCTCGGGACTTGATACCTAAGGTTTGAAACAATAATTTATAAGAAAAAAAGAAGGCCAAACCATCACATCATCCATCCCAGAGGAAAGGACATAATCAGGATAACCAGGGAGCGTAAAATCAAGGCATAAGTCTTCAATCTTCGTACTCCGGAACCTCGAACTATCAGCACGCACAACAGTTTGCTCACCAGCAAATTCGTCGTGTTTTTGTCTGCTGGCGAGAGCCTTAAACTCCAGCAAAAATCTTCCGAGCTCGGGATCAAATAATTGAACATCACACAGAGAGAGTTCCTAGGATAACAAAAATAATGTTATGGATAGATCAAGCACATATAACTAACCAAATCCAGCCTTGTTCCTCCCAGGTTAGGTCCTTTTTAAAAAAAAGAATAGGATAAAAAAGGGAGGGGACTGGAAGGAGGAACTGGAAAATGGAAAAGCCAGTGTGTTTTACAAGCTGAAGATCAGTGGTATTACCTTCCCCAGAACAAGTTTATAAAATGCTTTGGAAAAAGGAATATCCAAAACTCTTCCATCCTGAAGAGCCTTGCCTACAAATTGCCCTAGGAGGACAAACTTCTTAATAACATCAGAAAACTCTACCCCGTTTATGTTGCTTGATGCCGGTGACCAAGGGCGAGGAAAAAGTCCTGAAATGGTAACCAAAAATCTGGAACCGGAACCCTGCTGGCTACAACTGTTAGTAGGTGACATATAATCACCTCTCCACATACCCAACCCAGCCTTTTGGAACTCGTGACCCACTAATGTGTAAAATTCCAGTGTGGGACCAAGACCTGTACCAACTTCTTCACTGTATTCCACCTCAATAACTACCTTCTTATGTGCATAGGTGTCCATCATTTGAGCAGCTGAATCTAAAATACGTTCTCGACAAACCATGAACTTCTTACGAGGTGGACTACCAGCAGAAGCTCTCCTATCTCTAGATGAATTTGCATCACTTTGAGATGACATACTACTAGGTAAGATGTGCACTCTACCAAATGCTGCCAACTGAAAGAACTTGCATCTTGTCTCAAAGCTAAATAAGAAAGGACATGTGGCAATCAACTGATTCCACCACAATGGCATGGCACCAACATGTACAGCTGAAGGATCCCGCATCTGCTGTTCTAATTTCTCTGTCAATCTGCTGCTCACAAACTCATTCTGTGACAGTGTAGGAAGTGCCACATTCAACAGATCCAAATTGTCTAATCTACCTTCAGCAAAAGCATTCATTCTTTCATGAGAAACCAAATGATACGAAACCCTGTTCATCATTTCCAAACTTCTGAGGAGCAATAAAATATCACTTGAAGTACTTGACAAGTTCGACTTAGGACCAAATCCATGAGCAAATATGCTGGAGAAAAGTGGCATAACCTGCTGGCGTAGAAAAACTTTATCTGTTACGCAATTGTCATAGATGTCCCTACCCTCCTTATTACTGCTCGTCTCGTTTCCTGCTACTCTCCTATATGTTACAGTGTAGGTAGAACTCCACAATTTGGAACCATTTAATCGTCTTTGAAGGATTTCTTGGTATAAGGTAGACGAATATTCTAACTGCTCACCATCAAGGTAAAGTGCCAACTTTGATGGAATTTCAACATTGTTGAAGGATGCTCTAGAATGGCTCTTCTTACTAATTTCATTGTCACCGCCGGCACCTAGGGAAGTGCTGCTAGTTTCTGCAAACATTAAAAGAAAGAGAGAATCTTGATATGGTTTTTCAAGAAAATAATATAAGACGGGCAATTTTTGCAGGCATACTTTCACCATCTATACAGTTGAACCAGTCCAGAAACTCATATCCACTAGCAGGAAAATAGCTATATATGCAACACAAGAGAGGGGGTGGGGAGAAGGGAGAGAATGCGACGTATCAGATACCATATCAGTTCATCTTCTCAATTCTCAAACTTGACATAATCATACAGCTATAGTTTCTTCGTCTCAGATGTTTTGCATATCAGCTATCATCTATCAGGGAAAAAAAACATGGCATGTTGTGCCTACTCACCTATCAGGTTTTCAGTTGCATCTGATGCCTGCATTTCCTCTGCTGGACATCTCTGAAACAACAAATTAAGAGTTAGAAGGGAATCACAGTGCCATTACAGAACAAAAAAGCTTCAGGACAGTCTCTCTTTCAGAAGCCATGTAATGTTCATATCTAAATAGTTTCTAGAGTACAGATCACTATATGCATGAGGGTCTTTGCTTTATTTTTCCTTTTTTCTATTGTAAGAGAGGAGGAGGGAATCAAGAGTAGATAATTTAGAGAAACACAACTCAGCAACAGCCAGAACCGAACTACTGAATCTAGGAATCAGATCAACTCACAGATTCAACTTCACTTGTTGCTTCTGCTCCAACAACTGTCGTCCCTCCCAAATCAGATATGTCCATTGCTGAGCTATGTGATCTATCATCTCCATCTTCCTGCAGGTAGTATATCCTAATACGATGAGCACTTCGCTGAAAGAATAAGAACTTATATTGTTGCCACATGACTTTTCCATTTAACTTGCTAAGCAAGTGTGATGTGAGAAATCCCCTGGTTCAAGAGTGGTAACGTAAGGAAGGACCAAACGATGAGTGCGGACAAGGTGTGAAAACTCGATGCTCGGCAGAGTGCAGGAACAATTTAAAAAATCCATGACGCATCGGAATAGGTTCTAATTCATGTTTATCTTTCTAAGAAACCATAATCCAGTCTCCTTGCTGTCAAAGTCTTGATCAATTTCCCTTTCTCTAGCTATTATAATATTTCTTTTACTGACTAATCACGACCTATGAAGCTCCAAAAACATTTTCTGTTAGTGGTAAAGTCACTATGCTTACCCTACAAAATCTAAATATTTACTCGACGACAATTGCAGATCAGTTAGGGAGTGTGCTTGTTTTGACAAGGACAAAAGATACTTTGGCACAAATGTGTTCCAGCAAAATTAAACTAAATCTTAATTAGTTAGCGTCTCTCAGATTCAGCAATAATAAAAACCTTTCAGCGTAAGCTTTTGTTTTATAAAAAACAATATACTTTCTTTTGGTTACTTAACTTTGTACATTTTCTGAAAAATGAAAAATGTTTTCCGCAGTTAAGTAGTTCCAGTTGAGATTTCCTCTTTCAGTATTTCCCACTCTCCATACCTGCTGCTAATGCTTTTGAGTACACTAAACTCCTGGTTATCAACAAAACTTAGGTTACCCTGGTCTACTATGACTCCAAATTGATACTTTACTGGATTGTGCAAAACTAACATCATTTGTAGATATGTTTGGAGAAGGATGGCATTTTGCAGATATTCTCATAATGAACTCACCTTGCAAGCCAAATCCCTAACTGTAATCATTTCCGAACTTTAAAAAAATCTTATTCATTAATTTCATTTATCAAAATTAAGAAAAAACAATTAAAGGAAAGAAATATGTTTCTTCATTCTTCCATTATCTAAACGGAAAGGATGGATCTTCATTTGATGTCGGTAAATATAGTTTCAGATGAGGTAGCTGATATTAGACAACTACATACCGTGATCAGGCGATAAGATGTCAAAGAAAAGGGAGATCTGCAAATCTAGATTAACATGTTATGAGAACCACTCAGATGAATTTTCTGGAACCTGGTATAGTATGAGTGAGGAACTTGCAGGTACAACTGCTTGTATTTTCAACTATATATATACAAATCCTTAGATGTGAAAACCCTTTGTTGGAGTGATATGGAGTATATCTTTAGCTAAAAATTAGAGCCGTTTACAGCTCCTCAACAGAGAAAGCATACGGCTCAAGGAGGCATAGCACATTTTTTTCAGAATCAGACCACCTTAAGCTCGGATGAAATTTAGCTTCAAATTTTAAAGCTCGTAGTCTGATTCTTGCGTCTTTATGAGCTATATACAAACTTGGAGAATTCAGAAAGTTATCACCTCATTTTCATGACACAACAGCTCAACTATTTTGACATTGTTTGATATTTTGGAAAAATAAAACGGGTAAAACAAAATAGAGAGATGTTTTTTTTTTTTTTGGTGAACAACCAAGGTATCCACCGCTGATAGCAGTGACTAATCCCCTCGCCCCGGGTGCTCCACTTAAGGGTAAAGGGCTGGCCAAGAATCTCTTTCCATTCCCAAAGGTTGAGGATCGAACCCCCGACCAATTGGTTAAGGGACAAAGTGAACAACCACTATGCCAAGACCACTTGGTTAACAAAATAGAGAGATGTTATGTGCAGTAATATTCTCTCTTTTTAAATCCTTGGTGGATATCGAGAAGAATATAAGGACATATAGGAAAGGATATCCCACAACGATTACAGAGCAGCGACTGGTCAGAAGAGAGTATGTTTTATTTTAATCTAAATTGTGGTAAAAAATGAGAAACTAAGACTTAGTTAAAGCAAGAGGCTAACCTGCAGATCAGGCAAAACAGTGCATGTGCTCCCTGATCCCAGATGTTCAGCACTTTTGTCTGGAAGGGATGCAGCAACGAGAGGAACTTGAATAGATTTAGTTTTCTCTTCAAGGGTAGCCTGAATACTAGCTTCTGAGGACTCCATCTTTGCTTGGCCTACTTTGGACCGCAAGTGCTGTTCAATTTCCTGTACAGGGCAAAAAGGCTCAACACTCACAGCATTCTTTGAGTACTCACCCAAGCACAACTCTTCTTCTCCCCTCACAAAGCGAACTTTGAGACATGGATATGCAGTGTAACGTCCACCAGGAACAGTTGCATAAGAACCTCTTTGCCTGGTCGGAAAGCCTGCTATAACAGGCAATGTTTCCACAGTCAATAGGGCACTGTGTAATTTTCTCACTAGCAGTAATAAAGGCAAGTCTTGTGAGGCTGGATCAGGGGAAGACAAAGATATTTTTGCAAAGGCCTCCAATCTCTTTTGTACACCATAAGCATGACTTAGGTCATTATGAATATAGGAGCTGCTTAAAAACTGACCATTAGATAGGTAGTTTAATAATGCCTTTATGATACCACTTTCTATGAGCTCAAATGTTGAGACAGGTACACTTCCACCGACTTGAAGTATGACTTTATCCAAAATAGAGCAGAGTCTCTCTTCACTGTTTGCACTTGCTTCAGTGTCTGGGGATGTGTTTAGAAGATCATTTATTGCTATCGAGGCATTCCTAAGGTCCTGAAGCAAATCGGTCACCATGCTTTGAGAACTATGTGGTTCTATAACGAAGTACTTCATCTTCATATGCTCGGCAAGGCTATGAACAGAATCTTTTTTAGCCTTGCATGATTTAGAATCTAAAGTGGAGTCCGAGTGCCCGGTATGATAGGTATAGCACAAGCACCCCATAACCTCCCTCCCAGCAATCTTTTTACTTTGGTTACTGTTGATCATGGGAAAAGTTGGCTGTGAACAACTATCTGGCATGAGAAGGTTATCAATTGCAAAGAGAACGCCTTCTTTGATGAAAGAAGGCATTAAGATATTAGAAAGCTTTTCCAGGACCGTCTCAGTGATCTGTAGAGCTAATAGCAGAATATGATGATCTTTTCCACCGAAGATTCCTGCCAAAAAGCTGCAATGCAGTTCATAGCCAATGTTTTAATTTTGAAAAATGTAACAGAAAGTTTCTTCCGAGTAATGGCTTAGAGTTCTCTCACCTCGCAATGTTAATACCCTCAAACAATTTCTGAAGAGTCTCCGGATTGCTGAAATAAACTAATCTATTGATAACTGAAAGGCATCCATAGCAGACATATAAATTTGCACCAGAGCTAACCACCTGCAACAGGGAGAATGTTAAAAAACATATTTAAGATAGCACAGGAGTGAGGAGAGGAGGAATAAAATGGCACGCAATATGCCAACAGATAAATAGGCCAACCTGCACCAAAGTAGGAAGAATATCCAACCCAAACTCCTGCAGTATATGAGGCTGATCTAACAAAATTCTTTCCGTGCTTGACAAGATTTCTTCCTTCTTATCTCTGGATACTTCAGGAAGCAGCTCATGTAGCAACTTCAGTATTTCATGCACCTAAGCACAAAAGTTGCAAGCTTAAATTTTTTTCATCCAGCAAATATATAATTGTCAGCTCGAGATGATAGACAAGTACCCAGCATCAAGTTGACATGATTGTTACTCACTACCCTCAACCTATTCTTATCACGATATATATGAAATTACGAATATCATGAAAAAAGTGTATGGACTATGAAATACTATTGTGTTCATGATTTAAAACTGTCCTTTCAAATACCCAAGAAAGAATGCAAACAAATGTACTTCATAATTTTAGTTGATACAATTTGAAAACATAACTACATCAGTAAGAGTTCCTCAACGATTCACACCGTAACCATTTTCACTGTTGTATCATCAACTTTTAATTAAAATTACATGACCACATCAGCAACACAAATGAAATTCTCATGAGACCATTGAGTTACATATTCAAGCATAAAAGCCTGACTCTGAAATCAACAATCCCTAGGCAAAAAGGAAAGTCCACAAACCTGAGTGCAATTGTTGTCCACTATGCGAGGGGAAGGTGTTCCATGAGAAACATCAGAATTTGACAAAATATCCTTCATAATTCTGCCAATGCTCAGCTCGAAAAGACTTCTAACAGCATCAGCTGATCCAGATGCAATTTTGGCAACTAGTCCAACTAGACCCTGTATCAAAATATGACAAAAGAGACATGACCACTGTTATCTTCTAAGGCGAACATAATTTGGCTAACATTTGCTGTAGAGCTCCTCCAAAATGGATCATAGCTTACAGTGTATGTAGATTGGCTTAAAGTGATTCGACTGTTAATGTCTATGAGATGCGTGGCTCGATTAATAAGCCCATGACCATAAAGCTCAGACAATTTCCCAGGAGAACCCTTCACGCAGTCTGCTACTTTGATCAAGCAAGTGGCTACAAGCTCCACGAGCTGAAGAGTACATATTAAACCCAATAAGAGAGGAGGAAAAAAAAAAGGAAAAGCAAGTCAGTTGCAACTTGCAACTCACTCTGTAACAAATCCCTGGAAGTATCTAATCCCACCAAAAGAGAAAGGGGTAGAGAACAAACAAGAAAAAAGTACACATCACAAACCTGCTGATCCTCATATTGCAAAAGATCACACAATCTGGGAACTGCCTCCATGACAGATGAAGGACATTCAGATGGTAGCGCCTTACATATATTGACAACAGTTCGAAGTGCAGTTCTCTAATACCAATAGAAAATAAATGGAGAACTTAAAATTATGAAAAGATGATGAAAGGCATACTATAAAATGTGATCACTTCTTCCAATCAAGTCATAGTAGCTAACCTGTACAGTAGTAGAAAAGAAATCTATATAACCTAAAACAGCAATTAACGCTCCAGATTGCAGGCATACAAGTGGCTGATCACGAGATATTTTCTCCAATGCTTGTAAACACTACATGAAACAAATGGCGTAATCAACCAATACATGTATTAATGAACATATGACAAAAGATTTTAAAAAAACACCTAGTTAAGGTTCCAGGGTCTCAGTAGGATCTAATTAGCACAAAAGAGACATACTTGTTCAGCTACATCAAGATACTCAATGACAATCAATCTCTGACACAAAGCAGGAACTGCATCATGCCTTACAAGTGAACTCGGCGACCGTGGTAAAACATCACATAAATAAGTTAAAGCCCTGATAGCCAAAAGCATAATATCTGGATTGTCCTCATGCTTTGCCAACTTAACAAGAGCAGAAGCAAATCGATCAGTTAGCAAGCTCGATATTGAATCTTCAGTAGAAAATGAAAGAAGTTCACACAGTTCAGTCAAAGATGCTAATTGTCCAGAAGGTTCAGCATCATTACTCAAACTACACATTATTCCATCATATTTTGTGCTGTCATTATGTGATCGACTACGTTGAATCTCGCGAAGACTGTCAAATCGATGATCATCATCATTATCATCATCCATATCATCAGAATCACAAGACCCATATGGAGAATCCCTCTCGCCATCACCCTCTGAATGTCCAGAGGCCGAAGCTGATGAAGATGAAGTCTCCCTATCACCTTCACGCATCTCGAAAGCTCTAGTAGTCGAATCAACAAGTGTTTCAGGGCTCACAGTAGATGAACTTGGTCTAGACTCCAAAGAACTACATGCCCGCTTATCTGCAGGCAATTCTTCAGGGATTTCTGATCGCTTTTGGCCCCTACTTTCCGTTATACTATCCCCCATTAACTTATCTATAATCCACCCTGTATGAAAACATGTAATATCAATCAAACCATCAAAATATAAACACCATATTCAATCCAAAACAGATATATATAAATATATAAATATAAATATAAATTGCAATTAAGATGAACATCTAGAAAGAGACTAAAGCATATTCTAACTCACTAATACCCAAACATTCATCACCAAAGAATAAAGTTTTTTTTCAGTATATCGTGATCTTTGGACCCAGAAAATTGGCAAATTCAAGTTCAATAATTTAATAGCAATGATCATCACACAACACTGATAAATATTTCTAAAAAAACAATAATTATCAATAATAAAGGAAATTAGATTCAGTTTAGTAAGTTTCGGACTTGCATTCAACACAATAAACAGATTGCAAAATTGCTTCAATCAATTAAAAAAAAGGGGAATTTTTTTTTATCATAAATTAGACATTAATTTAATACATACTTTAAAAGGGTGCCCACCAAATTAAACAAAAAAAAAAATGCTAAGAACTCATAATCAAAACATACAATGAAAAAACAGAGGGCGTGAAGATGAAGATAAGATCGTCAAACAAAATTTTGACTTACTGAATTAAATTTTTTGATGGGTATTCTCCATATACAATAATCTTCGAGAGAATCCAAAACCCAAAAACTCTTAGCCAAATTGCAACCAAAAAGTGTATGATTTTTGGGTATAAATTGCACTTGGGTTTTTATTTTGACACCGCTTTATAATGTGGGTTTTATATTTTTGTCCTTCTTTATTAAATTTTTATGGTAAAAAACAGAGTTGTTTTGATAATGATCAAAGTTTTCGAAACATTATAAGATTATAACTAATAAAGATTTTGTCCCGATTTAAACGATTTTAGTTTATGAAGGTTTCTTTTAATTCCCTAGTATATTAAGGGTTATTATATAATGGGAAGGTAGTCCATAGGAGTTATTGTATAACCTCGCAATCACATGGATGTTCTTGATATAAGGTGGGCCCTATTAGTGTTGTTTTGATGTCTACAACTACAAGATTCGATCCTAGTTCTTCGATTTTAGCCTTTTAGTACCACCCTCATAAAGTTTAACCTATTGTATTGTTCAGTGTTTGTGAGATAAAGCAACGTGAACAAGTTTTTTACGAGTATTGAGAGTTTTGCGAGAAAGCATAAATTGAATTGAAATTCAACCGGCCAATCCAACCTTCTCATTTCTCATGTTTGTAAATTACCCTTGTCTTTGATTCGACATCGTGCCGGTTTTTTATGAGATAAAGCAACATGAACAAGTTTTCTATGAGTATTGAGAGTTTTGCGAGAAAGCATAAATTGAATTGAAACTCAACCGGCCAACCCAACCTTCTCATCTCTCATGTTTGCAATTTACCATTATCTTTGATTCGACATTGTGCCGGTTTTTTATGTGTTTTATAATATGTTTAGTAAGGAAAAATTATTTTAATAAGTTATTACAAATTTTGAAATGAAAAAGCTAGTCTTTAGGTGCAACGGATGTACTCATGAAAAGTAGACTTAGCAAAATGGTTGGTTTAGTTGTGGGTCAGGTAAATTTAGGTTTGTGTTAATTCTAATTACGAGTGGACAACTCTTTAACCGTGACCTATAATGTCAGTTGTGGTCAGTCAGCAAGTCAAGGATACTTTTAATATTTGAAATTTAGGCAATTTTTGTGTGTATTCTTTTCAATGAAAAGTCTATTAAAATTGCATAATGTCATAATCCATTACAAATGCACAAGTTTTGCAATAACCATAGTTAAATTTTCTTAAAATGAGTTTTTTGATCACCAAACTGTTAAAATTATTAAAAGATGAGTAAATGATACTAACATCAATTGCAAAAACTAACATAATAATCCACGCTCGTTAAACATTAAGGGCTAAATATAATTTTATTTTGCCTTATTTGAGATTTACAAGATATTTTTGGGTAAATTGTTGAAATTTGCTAAACAAAAATTTGGACACTCCATCGGACTTGTCGATTTCGAGTGCGCTCAACTTTGACCCATTTTTTACGGTCAGTTGTGGTTCGGATAAAAAATTGTCAAGTCTAGCTGGGGGTAATTTTTATAAATTACGCCTTAATTTTGCAAGACAACTAATGTCATTTGTTTCATAGAAAATTTGTTTCAATTTTGATTGTGCCTTATGTTTTTATTAGGATTGCTAAATGCAACGACTACTTGTAGTATGAAATGTCCCAAGTTATATGGTGGGAATTACGTTCATAATTTACCATATCACTCTACCTTATGTTGTCCCATATTATTTTCGTGTATTACATTTTAGTAATACAAAACAACAACGATTTTTTCACCAAATACCCCCGAGATTTCAAAAAATTCAAATACCACCTAACTTCTAAACCTAACCATAACCCCCCTCCCCCACCCTCCTATCACCCATGCAGCCCCCCCTACACACCAGCAGGTCCCCCCCCCCCCGGTATCCCCTATTATGAACCCAACCCCCACCCCCCATCGCGAGCCCGTCCCCACCCCTCGTCGCGAGCCCAAAACCCCACCCCTTCCCCTACCCCCTGTTGCGAGCCCAACCCCCCTCGCGAGCCCGAAACCCCAACCCTCCCCTACCCCCTGTCGCAAGCCCAACCTCCCACCCCTCGTCACGATCCCAGAACCCCACCCTCCCCCTACCGTCGCGAGCAGCTTGTTCGAGTTACTCAACGAGACCTTGTTCGCAAATTCACCAGGAGATCTCGAAAATGGAAGGAGGTGGTGTTGTGACTAGAGCAGGAGTGGTGGGAGGGTGGGGGAGGGGTGACTAGGGTTAGGTTTAGGGTTTAGGGTTAGAATTAAAGGTTAATTAGAGTTTAAAGCAGAAAATTAGGGTTAATGACTATCGACGGTTAACGTCGTTAGTCATTAAGAGCATTTGGGTATATTTACATAAAACTGAGGGGTACCTGGTGAATTTTGAAAATATAGAGGGTACCAAGTGAATTTTTTGAAAACTAGGAGGTACTTGGTGAAAAAAACCGAATAACAATTGTCCTTATGTTTTAAGTTAAGCCATTTGTTACAACTTTGATCGAAGCTTTTTTTTTGTTTATAGATCACTCATTATATTGATTTTTTTGGCCCTAATACAAAACTCGCATCTATACAAATATATTAAAAGGCGTGTGTGACAATGTATATACGCCACGTGACACCTCTATTACTCTATTAGAATTGTCCAATGTGTACATAAGTCATGTCAATTAACAAAAGTAAAATTAGCTTGCAACAAGATTTGAACCCGTGACCTCTTGCTATTATACAAGATATAATTATCTCAACCAACTTTTAATCATGCTTTAAGTGTTCACATTATTATATTTGTATATTTTAAATGTTGAGTTTTCCTTAATATATTTTAATGGGAATGGAAAAAATGATATCAAATTTGGAAAACAATACCAATTCGGAGCAAATCCCGGTCCCAAATATTAGTTTATATTTGATAGTATGAGACATAGGGCATGTTCTCTTCAGCATAAAAGAGCTGAACTAAACTGAACTGGATTGAACTGAACTGAACTGGATTGAACTGAACTGAAATGAATAATGATATGTGAGAGTAAAAGTATTGTCCAGAGCTGAACTAAACTGAACTGAAACTGAACATAACTGAATTGAACTGAATTGAACTTAACTGAACTGAAAATAGGTTGGGGAGAACAGGCCATAATGATATGTTGACATTTTTAAAAAGTTACTTTAAAAGAAATTCCCACATGTTTTTTTTTTTGTATCTTTTGCAACATTTTAAAAGATCATCACATTGAACATCTTACCATAGCTTTTTATTTCTAAAACTAAGTTTTGTTTCCAAGAAACTCCTAGAACGACATGGAGTTCAATCTTCCTGGAGCAACACAATCTATTACAAAGTCGATTGTCCAATTTCTGAAGGGGAGTTTTATATACAGCAAATAAAAAGGCTAAATACAGCAAACTTGTTAAAAAGACTAACTTACCCTTTTTAAAATTTAACCCACCCTCAACAATTACCCACCCTCACCCACACCCTCACCCTCACCCTCACCCTCACGGCAAACAAAGAAAACGCCATTGACGATCAAAATTCGAAGCTCCAATTCCAGGTTTTCCTTTACTTCTCTTCATCATCCCCAATTTCTCTCTTCTTCTTTCTGGATTTCATTTTAGTTTTCTTTCATCAATTAATGTTAATTTCTGCTCGTTAATTGGAGTTTTAATTATTCTCCATGTGATAATTTTCTTGGTAGGAGAATGCTGTATTGATCTAATCTGTAAATTGTGCGACTTTTTTCATTTTGTTTGCTTGATAACTATGATCTTCTCTCTGTACATTACCTTTATTGTTATTTGGAGCAGATTATAGGTGTGTGATTACCTGAATTTAAGATGTATTGTTTAATTTCATGATGATTGACATTGGCTGTTTTAATGCTCCTCCTCACCTGCGAATCTGCAGCAGCAATAATCGCGAGACGACAGTGGTGCCGCGCCGACCACGCAGACGCCCACCCTCCTCTTCGTGCGACGCAACGACCACCATCATCCATCACCTAAGGTTAGTTTTCTTGAAATAACCTTTAATTATTTTCTTGTAGATTTGATTTGATTCTTGAATTGGGTGTTCTTTGATTGAGATTTTTGGTGATTGTTTGTTTGAAGAGAACTTATACTATTGAATTAGAGTATTTTTGCTGAATTACCTACTGAATTAGAGCATGTTTTATTGTTTGTTTACTGAATTAAATGGCACCATTTATTTGCTAACTCATATTTACAGAACTGAAGTATCATATACCATAAGCTGCTATGTACTACGAAATTTGATAGTCATGAGATCAGTGATTGATTAATGAATTTGATAGTCATGAGATCACTAGTTGTAATGAATTCGGTGCACCCACTTATTAAAAAAATGTAGTAAGTTTGTCTCTATATGTGAGGATATTTGTGGTTTGCTACTCCAAGCTAATGAAAGCAACAGTTAATGCACAACAACCTTTTTGCAAGGTATAGTAGTGGAATATCTCATGTTGGTGACTTGAGTTGGTAATAAGTAGGCCATATATTAGTACTACTGCATAGTTGTTATTATTATGTGCAATAAGACTTGAGAAACATTTACTTCTTTTTAATTATAATTATGATGATATATCAGATGTCAAGTACTAGAGAAAGAGGTTGTATTAGCCAGAAAGATGGAAATAAAGGAAAAGGAAAGAGGCAATTACTTGACACTGAAGCACCATCGGAGAAAATTATAGTGGTCGACTTGGAAAAAAAAATGACAGAACTCGAAAAGGTGTTACAATGTCTGCGAGAGCTAGGGCTGTGAAAGCTAGAGAAGAAGTTTTAGCCCCTACTAGTAAAAATGATCGAGAGAAAACTCATATGGAGGACTTTACTATCCCCAACTATGTTGATAATGATTCAGATGATAATATTTCTGAAGAAGAAGATATGTTGTTTAGTGATATTCTATTTCAGAGAGAACGTGAGGATGATGAGGATCGAGTTGATGATAATGTAGAGGTGATCATGGGCCGGGCCGGGCCGGGTTCGGGCCGGGCCGCGGCCAAAAAAAATTGCCCATTGGCCGGGCCGGGCCTAAATTCGGGCCGAATTTTTGTGTCCAAAGCCCGCTATTTCGGGCCGGGCTTAGCGGGCTTTTGCGGGCCAAAACGGGCCGGGCCAAAAAATAGACTAAAAAGTCGTTTTTAGCTTGCCCAAAGCCCGGCCAAAAACAAAAAAAAAATGGCCGGGCCGGGCCCGGCCCGGCCCGCGGGCCGAAAAATTCTGCCCAAACCCGGCCCAAAAACGGGCCGGGCCATGTTTGATCACCTCTATGATAATGGTGATGATACTGATGATGTAGAGGGTGATGACATAGGGGAGGAGGATGAGGAAGAACAAAACGTACACAAAACTGATGATTGGCAGTTGATTAGAGGGATAGATGGAGGACCTTCAAATCCCGATTTACTTACCGGTTTTCGCGCTCATGTTGCACACTACATATGGATTGGTCGGGTTAGATGCACATCTTCTAATGCTTTTCTTTTTTCTAATTTAATCCATTTATTCATTAATTCGTGTATATTAATAATAGTTTTTTCGTTCAATAGGATCGAGGTTTGTTGACATGCCACAATCGAAGTGACCAGTTATCTTCGTGGACTATAGAACAAGATGATGTTAAACTTCTGCTTGCAAAAACACAATTAAAACATTTATCAACTTGTATGTTTGAGCACGTAAACCTGCCTCTGATTTCAGCT
The DNA here is from genome assembly GCF_026745355.1 of Beta vulgaris subsp. vulgaris. Taxonomy (NCBI): domain Eukaryota; kingdom Viridiplantae; phylum Streptophyta; class Magnoliopsida; order Caryophyllales; family Amaranthaceae; genus Beta; species Beta vulgaris. Next base: position 12,943,688 of record NC_079208.1, read on the forward strand.
TTCGTTGAGAGATGGCATCCTGAAACAAATTCATTTCACATGCCATTTGGAGAAATGACCATCACTCTTCATGATGTATCTTATATACTCAATGTACCCGTAGTAGGTAACCCTCTAATTACTGAGAATACAGGACCTGCGGTATCATTGATGAAAACCCACATGGCATCCCTCCTATATATGTCTATGGATGAAATAAATAAAAATTGGAAGAAAGGTACCATAAAATTCAATGTTGTAAAATCTAACGTATCTCATCAAAATGTAAATCCAAAACATACTGCAATAGGATTTTTGTTATGGTTGGTTGGTGCTACATTGTTTGTAGACAAGACTCATAATGCAGTGAATGGACATTTTTTACCTTTTCTAATGAATTTAGAAGGGGTTAGTAGTTATGCCTGGGGTGCTGCAACTTTAGCTTATATATATCGTCAGCTCGGAAAGGCTTCACGATTTCAAACTAAGCAAATATGTGGTTGTTTGACATTACTTCAGGTAAGAAATATATGGTTATTGATTAAATTTTAATACATTTGAACTATATATTATCTTAAAGTATTTAAATTTTAATGATGTGTGTATTTTTATTTGATTTAATAGGCATGGATATATGAATATTTTCCAAGATTTAGGCCAACGGAAAATGGGAAATGGGCGAAACACCCATATGCTGCAAGATGGGTACCTGGAAAGATGAAAAAGACGAATGATGATTTACAATTAATTTAGAGCTGCTTGTTAGATTGCATGACGGTGGATGAGGTTAATCAAATACTTACTCTTTCATTTTATTAATTGTTTTTGTCATAAGTTTATAAATTACTTGTGTATTAACATATTTTATTTTATGTAGTAGGTTACTTGGACCCCCTTTACAAGAGATCCGAGCAAAGATGTTCCAATTTCGCGATATTGTGGAATCATTCACTGTCGGACCATTACTGAGCCATACATGCCTATTCGAGTTTTAAGACAATTTGGATATGTTCAAGTGATACCTCCATGTCCTTTTGTTCCTAATAAAGTGTATAGGGGATCCAATATACATAAATATAATTGTGTACATGATCCGATGATTACAAATTGGAGAACGTGGCAACAACATTTGATGCAACCTGGTATTCTTGGGTCTTTTCGTGCTCGTTTTACCACAGAGGTTGCTGATAATTATATAAGTTGGTTTAAGGATCGCACACATCCTAAAGTACAACATATCACAGGGCCAACTCCGATGTCGCAACCTATCCCATTCAATGAGATGCCTGATAGAGCGGTATAAGAAATTATTTTAAATTTGTGTATTTATTTATGATGACATGAACTAAATAGAGGCAATATAATAAGTGTATTTACGTCCCCATTTTGAAATGATGACAGCGCTTGCAATACTTGGGTGCACGTGCATATCCACTTCATCCAGAGATACGCGATAGGACTGATAAAGAAACATATTATCGATGCCTCAACGAGTTGACTATTGCTTTGGAAGATTTAATGCCTGAACTCGAAGACGATCGTCGTCGAAGAGGCGTCAGTCATGCATATGGTCATGGTGATAGTTTACATGGTAATTGATGATTGTATTTTTATTGTCTTAGTTAGTCGTTATGAAATTTAGTAGTTTTAAATATTAGTGTTTGGGATTTATTTTTAAACATGTGTGTTTAATCTTATATTTTTGTTCCATATGTTACCATCTTGATCAATTATTTGGTTGATGTCGCCACCTATAGATTGAAGGTTAGAACTAAATCATTACTTGCAATTACAAACATGGTATGCCAAAACATGAGACATTATTATATATCAAAGTGAAATAAACTAAAATTGAGGGAGAACACAAACTTTAAACGCATTAATGTTGTAACTATGAAATGAAATGAAATCCTACTGCTTAAACCATGTCATGAGAAACGAAACCTATATAAAAATTATGTTCTATCTAAAATGTTCCATTGATCAAACCTTTCCCGCAAATTGCTTTTCCAAAAACGGATCTCAGGGTTACAGTAATTATCCCATCCAGGATACAGTGTAGGCAACGGAGCACCATCATGCATAAGGAGGACTATAAAGTGACGATCAATAAGTCCCAGGTTGATGTGCAACATTGGAGGTTAACTCCCGCGACGACATTCTAAAGGCAAGAACGTAAGACTGCCAAGAAGAGTATAACTCATAATAAGCAATACATCTAAACCCGCAATTTCCGTCGCCGATGACATCCACATATTCGTCAATGTAAGGGACAATAAAGTGAGGTAGTCTTTTGTCATAAGTTTGAGAGTCTGATGATTTTGCCTCATTATAATCGCAATTATTATGTTCAGAATCTCGTTGAGAATAGGATGAATTGTTTCTTGTACCTGATTTAGTTTTCTTATTTGCCCACTCCCAACTAGATAAGTTTCTCTTAGTAGGATTGTGCTTTGGTCGGCCTTTGTGACTCCTTTGTTTGGGCTCTTCAATATCTGTCGATTGGGGATGAATCATATTATGGATGCATTCTGCATAATACATTTGTTGCCTATCTGATTCTTTCCGCAGTTCATCCATCATTTCACTCAATAATTGCGATCCAGTTGCTTTATCTTGTGTGATTAGATTGCATGTTACACCTTCCATATGAAGAGTTCTCCAAAAGACATGAACATCAAGAGGATCAATGGGTCTATGTTCAATGACCATTATACCCATCTCATGAGCACATGGCAAACCAAAGCTAGATCTCAACACACATCCACATTTCACAGCATCCACACCTATAGTAGACCCTCGAGTCTTAAATTCTTCATCCAGCAGCTGAATGGCTTTGTGGGAAACACGACCAGCTAATCGACGGAATAATGAGAATGATGTAATGTGAAGGTGAACCGTTCGGGACCTTTCAAACTCTCGTTGAATCTCATTGAATTGTAGTTCTACAAGATCATAAATTTGGGGTAACAACAAATAAAAACTCCCTGTTGCTGTTCCCAACCAACGCTTCAATTGAGAATGTGCACCCTCAACCCTGTTATGAAACATGAAAATAAGTAAATTATATTGAATAAATCCAAATAACGTTTTCACAAGTGCAAAAAATATCAAGTTCACTATTGAAGGGCAATAAATTAGTGTTTTTTTTGTTAATACTTATACATACCTATTTGTTGTCTCCGCACCAAAGTGTAAAGCATGTTTTGTCCATCGGGTGACAAACTTCTTTCGGTATGGCTCTAACCATGTCATATTCACATAAGATAACATTGCAGGTAAACGAAACCACTTCTTGTATAATTGCTCCACATGTGAATAATACTCATCTTGTGTCCTTGCTCGAACAATTTTGTGCCACCTTGCACTGAAGGCGGGACAATATGTTTTACATTTTAGTAAATTAGTAAGGTATCGTTCAACATCCATTGCAATATGCCGTCTACATAAAAGGCGTCTAGAATGCGGAAATACAATCTTAATAGCTTTCAAGAGTGCCAACTCCCTATCTGTAACAATCACTCCTGGCTCTTGGCATCGGCCAAACAACATCTTTAATTGTTGTACCACCCACAAGAAACTACCTGTTGTCTCATCCTTCATGAAAGCAAAACCGACATGGAAATTCTGGCCAGTTGGTGATACACCTATCACTTCCAAAAGCGGCATCTCAAACCGATTTGTCTTGTAGGTTGCATCTAATATTAATACATAAGGAAATAAACGCAGTAGATCGGTAGTTTTCGGGTGTGCGAAGAGTACATCACTTAGCACATTCGTGCCTTCCTCCCTTCTGTGCCACTGAAAATAATTATAATCTTTTAGCATCTTGAAAAAGAATTGCATTGGTGAAAAAGAACCCATCATACTCCTCTTCAACTTCTGCAAAGCATTGTTAATGTGTTTGATTGAGCTGTTATTTTGTGGGTTCTCTTTCTTCAACAAATTGAGTATTTGTTTGCTTTTCATATTAGATTGACGATACGTGCCAATTTTTGCAAATTCTTCTCTCGTTAATTTTGCAACCGAAGTATGCCACTTATTATACTTACCTACTTTGTGGTTGTGTTTGCTCCTCCATTCATTCACAAAAACCTTCCAAACACCTTCCTCTACTTGAGCACCCACTACTTGAAAAGGACAATGATTTTTTTTTGTTCCCGTTCCTTTCCTCCTATTATGATTCACTTTCGAAGATATAAATCTTCTATAAGGACCACCCCTTTCACATCTCAAATACACACGGTTGCTAAAAGAATTCTGCACATAAAACCAAATCTTACACTCCTTTCCGATTTCTCTCACCCATTCCTCCAACTCTTGACGATTCTTAAAACTTTGATTGGTTGTAAAATAATGACTAGTGTCTGGACTCTCGTCTCCGCTGCTATCCTGAGTGAACATGTAAATCACCTTCGGTCAATATTTAATAAGCAAAATGATCATACTATTAGGGGTGTCATCTATCGCAACTTATCTTTACAAAGTTGAAATTAATTAACACACGGTTGTACTCCAAATATTGTAAGAAAATCAATAAGTCAAAGATTATTAGGTGTAATTTCTAAAAATGACTCCTATTTCAACTTTGGGGGGGTCATCTATGACAAATGACCCCCCTTGGGGGGGGTCATCTATGACAAATGACCCCCTTGGGGGGGTCATCTATGACAAATGACCCCCTTGGGGGGGTCATCTATGACAAATGACCCCCCCTTGGGGGGGGTCATCTATGACAAATGACCCCCCCTTGGGGGGGTCATCTATGACAAATGACCCCCCCTAGGGGGGTCATCTATGACAAATGACCCCTTATATGGGATTTCATTCCCATTATAGTACATATAATTGCAGTCTGAAAAATATAAAATATGACCTAATACTTTGAATAATATGACAATAATTTAACATTTAAGCAATATGAGTACTCACCGAACTGTTGGTATTATTATTTATTAAAGGACCTCCATAGTTGCAGCGAGTAGAGAGTATTAACGTGGTAAAAGTAAAAGTGTTTGTGGTCACTGAAAATTCTCAAATTTGCTTGATAGCTGTGAAATTAAATTATGAATTTTAACATATAAGTAACCAGTATAATGGATAAGTTTCTTTATAAATCTATATAGTGTATTTTGATCTCAACTAAAAAGATAAGAAGAAAAAACAAGATAAATGAATTTTTTTTTTTCTAACTTCCGCTGCATATTTTTTTTATGATAATGGGATTCTCTCGATGGACTTAATACAAGAATACTAGTATACTACTTGATCATTTGTTATTGATTCTTGGTGTTTGGCGATCCAAAGAGATTAACAGATGATGGCCATTCAATTCTTTTATTTTTTTTTTAGCTATGGAGCTTGTCAGTGGGGGTGAGCAGTGAGCTTCACGTTTAATTTCCAAGTGCAGGTTGCTATTACTTTAATTCTCACCTGCAAACAAAATTAGAAGAGTGGCGTGAATTCCCTGCAAACAAAACTCTTCTGTTTCGAAAAAACAAGAAGCCTGCGTTTGTCGTTTGTTTTTAATTATTAAAACAAAATTATACTTAACCATAGTTAAGTTAGATATAATATTAGATGCTGTATTTAGCCTTTTTTTTTGCTGTATATAGCACTTATGTTTCTGAATTAAAAGCATCCTAATCCTAAGATTAAGTATAGTAACTAACATCTAAAAAGCCTATAATAGTTAAGTCAATTAGATTCCATGTAAAAAAACAAAAACAAAAATTTGATAGGCAAAATAAAGTAGAACTTGGAGACTGGAGTTGGAATTTTTTGTTACAAATAGGAGTTCTGTCTAGGTACAAAGATTATGATATGATACTTTAAGAGATTAGAGATTCAGGAGGCCTTTACAAATTTTGTGATCAAATTCTAGAGAAATATCATGGGCATATTTAGCAAAATTAGCGGCTCTAGTAGCTGTTAGCGATTCTAGTAGCTGTTGGGGGTAGATGCTAGTTGTCTACTAGCAGTTGTCAGCGATCAACGATAAATTAGTTGTTTAATTAGAAGTGTTTGGTAAAAGTAACGGTTGGAATTGTAAAAGACAATAAATGACATTTTTATAGGGATTTGCTAAATGTCACCTTGAAATTTCCTACTAATGTCCTGTATTTTTGTATTTAATACTTCCTCCGTTTCTAAATAAGTGCAACATTTCTTGTTTTCACGTTTGCCAATGCATTATTTTAACCATTAATATCTTCAATTATCAATAAGTAAAAATTATAAAAAGTTGATATTAAAAAAATTCACATTCAGACGAATCTAACAAGATCCCACATTACTATGTTTTTTCTAAAATGTAAATCACCAAAGCTAATTAAAGTTTAAACTGTGAATAGTAAACACTATGCAAATGTTGCACTTATTTAGAAACGGAGGAAGTACATGACATTCCCTCTTTTCCTCTTTCCGTTTCTCTATTTAAACTCCCACATCTTCCATGTGTTTCAAACAAACCACCATCAAACTTTATTTATTCACCTTCATTTTCTCTCAAGATTTCCGACATTGACCAAGGTGTTTGCGGGCATTGACCAAGGTATTTGCCGGCGTTGACCAAGGTATTTGCCGGCGTTGACCAACATTGACCGGCGTTGACCAATCAAGAAGAATCAACTCTGATATCATGGCAAACAATGTGAGTTTTTTTTCGCCGGTGAAACTGATCAAGCGCCTAAAATAGGCGTTTGACCAGCTGGTCAAGCATCTAACTTAGTCGCTTGATCATCCGGTCAGGCACCTAACTTAGTCGCCTGATCCTAACTTAGCCGTCTGCTCCCCTGGTCAGGTGCCTAACTTAGTCGCCTGACCAGCTGGTTAGACGCTTATTTTAGACGCCTAATCAGCTGGTTAAACGCCTATTTTAGGCACGGGGATCAAGCATCTAACTTAGGCGTTAGACCAGAAAATCTGAAATTTTTCTTTTGTAAAAACATGATCTAACTTAGGCGCTTAAAATATCAGTTTAAGCTTAAAATTTAGAATATCTAGTAAAATAATGTGTTTACATGATAGGTAGAATATATGTAAAATTCACATGACAGAATTACAATGTTCAAGTAGAATTTACATGATGTATTATATGAATTACATCTAAATTATTAGCATATTATAATAGTTATATTTAGATTTTTAACATATTAGAATAGTTATAATATAGTAGACATAAATTATTTAAATAATGAAAACTACAAATAAATAATATTATTTTGCATATTAAATTAAAACGCATGAACTTTGTGTTTTTTGTAGGATACTACCTAAGAGTATGTACAATGGGGCTCTCCAACTAGCTCTCCAAGGAGAGAGAAAATGGAGAGCCACCTCTTACCCAACAATGGGGCTCTTGGGTGTTTCTTGGGTGTCTCTCCATGGAGACACTTTGCCAAAGGGTCTTGGGGATGATTGGATACATTGGTTGATGGAGAGATGGCTCTCCAATGTGTGGGACCCACTTTTTATTGTAATTACTTCAATTCTTTTTTCTTCATGCAACCATTTAATGATCTTTTCTATAAAAATTAAAAAAAAGATGGTAATAATTATTATGTCAACAAGTATAATTTTCCTTTATCTATAAAATGAGCCTAATATTGGATATCTAAAAATTAGTTTTTCATGTTGTAGGTTAATTCTTCATTCCATGCCAAATTTATGAAAATTAAATATTAGCACTCATAATTATATTGTTTTTTAAAAATTCTACTTTGCTTAAATTATGAAAAAGATTAATTTGTAATTATATTTAATTTACATGAATAACTTAATTTATATAACTTTGATCATAATATGAAATGAAGTTCATTTATTGATATGAGGACCACAAAATAATGAAAAGTTGAATGGAGAGCTCTTTAAAGGATTTTATTGTTGTTGGGTGTTTTTAAACATGGCTCTTGAAAGTAGCTTGAAGAGAGAGAATAGGAGAGAGAGTGTGGAGAGCCAGATGCCTTTTACTTACTTTTCCAACATTGAACAAAATGTGACAGACATATTCTCCCCCTTCTCTATTGTTTGTAGTTTCCAAGCAGTTACATTTGATGAATTTATTAACTTTTATCTTTGACTACTTTCATGGCATTGTCCAGTACATCATAGGCACTTTCTTTTCCTTCATTTATTTCCACTTTTTTCCTTCATTTTCTTCTCTCTCCTCATTTGCGGGTAAAAGGAGATTTTACAATGGAAAATGAATATGGATAAGTTGTTACTCAATTCTCTCCCTTTTCTTTTCCCTCCCAAGTTCCTTCCATTTTGTCTCTCCTCATTTTAAGTAAAGAGTGAATTAGCAATGAACTAGATTAGATGGACAAGTTGTTGCTTTAACTAACGGATATTTCGTTTTTTTTTTTTTTTTTTTTGAGTTTGAATAGTTGCCCACCTATTGTAGATGGGTAAACTAAAGGTATTCATCAAAGCAACGAGTGAAAAGTGGAGTATAGGTCCGTCACAAAAAAGTGGCACCAATTAAGGAAATTTCAGTGTTGGGTGAAAATGCAGCTCAAGTTCATATCCAAGTATATGAGTTAATGAAGAACTTCAAATGGCCCAACTTTAATAGTCACTGCTGCTATTGACTCAACAATTTGACAAGTTATTTACCTAAACTATTGTATACGGATTACATGGACCTTTTAACAACGCAGTTATAGAACTTAAAAGAGGCTTAGGAGAGCTATAATCAATAGATAATCTCAGATACTTCATCACTGAAATCGTTCAATTACTCCCAAAAATACGGGGAAAAGTGGTACATAAATTCATGCAAGTATGACCAACCTGCCTTAGTTACCAAAATGAACTCGACATAGCATAAAACAATTCTTCATAACTCAAGGTCAATATATTAACTATATCTTTATGACAAACCACTCACAATTTCATATACAGCACTATCAGATACTACTCTGATAAATACACAAAACAACCCCTACAAAACCTAAAATGCTAAGAATGAGACAAGTATTCTCGATATAAGTTGATCTATAGAACTGATGAAATCGACTTCAGATTTCTGACTTTCACTGGGAAGATAATAAAACTCCCCTCCCCCATCATTGAGTTATCAATCCTGTAAAATCAATGAATTGCAAGGTAACCACCTACTCTGGCCCTTGCATAGGAACCATAAGATGCTGAGCCTGCAACCACAAACAATTAGAGAATGTATATCAATCAACCTCCTTGAGAAATTACATGCAGATGAAACTATCAACGATAAAATGTGGAACTCTTGCTTATGGAAAAGATCTAGATTAGTTTGACCTTGAGAGAAATCCAAGCAGAAAAACTTTACAACTTAAAAATAAAGCTTAAGTGCAAACTCAAACAATATTTCCCCCACAGCCAACAGACAATATGCAAATTTAAGAACAAGCAAGCTCTCAAATCTATTAACTTGCACATATCAAACCACAAATCTTTCTGGTGTCAAAAGAATTTACACAGGTTTCAATCTTTAACTACTCGTTTGATAGACGATAAGAAATCCATAGAGAATCTATCAAATACTACATCATAAAATACACATTTTGCGACAAACCATCAGATAAAGAATCATTTGTGACAAACACCCCTTATAGGAACTTTTTATTACAAAAAGGTACCACTCGAAGGCATCCATAGGTTTGACCAATTTTGCAACGTTGATCATCATGTGGCAAGCACGCTATCTCTTTTTTTCCCTCAACTATTTTCATTTTCGAGCTGATTTTGGGATTTACCAATCAATTAATCCAAAAATAGAAAAATACTCAAACAGAAAATCACAATTACACTCAAAATTGGGAAAAAGGGGTCATGTGCTTGACATGTGAAAGTTAATGTCGGAAAATTTGGTCAACTAGATTCCAATGAGGTACTTTTTTGCAGAAGTTATATAAGGTCGTTTCAGAAGATTTTTTTTTATAACATAGTTTTTCGCAGAAAGTGTTCTACAAGGCCATCTCCTACATTTGTGGGCCTCCACTATGCTGCTCCAATTTTGTTGGCCTTTCTTTTTCTCATATTTTGGTGTGTGTGAGTTGGAATGTTAAAAGGGGGAAAGGAAAAGGAAAGGGGAAGGAGGCAGCTCTCATTGGCCATTTTTAGTTTCTCCACCGAGAAACTGACCAATCAACCCCTTAACTTACTTCAATTAAGAATTACTGTCACTCATCAACAACTAGAAAAAGGCAAAGGCAATTGACCATCAGTTGATCACGTGTTCTCATTTGCAAAGCCTTTAAGTCAGATATGTTCTCCATTTCATCAACAAACAAAAATGATCAGAATCTTTTAGCCTAAGGAAAAAAAAAGGAATAGGAATAGGAAGAGGAAGAGAAGAGGGAGGATCAAGATCATGAGGAGGAGAATGAGGCAAAGAAGAGAAGGATGACGACAACTTGATTTATTGATGTATAGGTCTGTTTTCTCCAAAGAGAGAGTTAGCAGATAACCTCCAATGAATATTGATTAAAAGCATTTTTAAACTCTAATTTATTTTAATGCATGCCCCACTACTCCACACATGCGACTCCAACAATAGTGGTGGAAAACGTGGTAGTAATGCTTTAATTTTCAAATTCGAGGGTGATGAAAAATGATCCAAAAGTGAAAAACATTGAGTCAGTTGAGGCAGTAACCACAAAGAGGAGTTGCATTAAGGTAGTAAGAATTGCATGATAGATATTCTTTGACAGATATTCTAGTTGATCATCAAATTCAAAGGCATGATGAAAATTATCCAAAAGTGAAAAACATCAAGACCACTGGGGATTGAACCACAAAAGAAAGGAGTTGCATGGCACTATTCATGTTCATACATTATCTAATACTTAAAGTGAGAATCTTCATGGTGCACAAAGGTATCACTCAATGGAATCCCTAGGTTTGACCGAATTTCCCAACGTTGATCATCATGTGGCAAGCAAGCGACGTATTTTCTTTCCTCAACTGTTTATTTCCAAGCTGATTTTGGGATTCACCAATCAATTAATCCAAAAATTGAAAATTGCTCAACTGGAAATCACATATATACTGAAAATTGGAAAATTGAACAAATTTGGGGGGAAAATAAGGAATCATGTGCTTGACAAGTGAAGGTAAAATGTTGGAAAATTTGGTCAATTCACTAGATTCCGATAAGTGGTACTTTTTGCAAAGGTTAAGCCGTTAAGGTCGTTTCAGCAAGGTAGTTTTTCGCAAAAAAATGTTCTAGAGGGTAGTTTTGACAAATTTTCCAAAATTCATATGTAGTTTGATACTAAAATTACCATGTCAATGTCATGGTAATGTTGTCCACCTTCAAACTCGTCATTATCATCATAGAATTTCATTACAATCTATTAACACTTTAGAAGTGATATTAAGTAGGAATTAAAATCTGCAAAAAGTAACATATTCGGATGTGAGATTTCATTAGCATGGTAATGACTAATGAGTAGGGGATTTCCTTATAAATTACATATGATTTCATTACATTAACATTTACCACACACCAAACGAGACACTACAAACTACCAAGTGGTCCATATTTTTATATTGACATGCCTCAAAATTTATACAAAAATATGACATAAATCCATCCTTCGCTTTCAAATGAGAAGCTATCCAGATGAGTGACCTACGTGCTGAAAACATTCATTAATAATAACAAAATCAAATCTAATAACGGAAAAACAAGAACACAGCACCACTGGAGCAGGTCTTCTCAAAAACAATTAAATATAAGTCTAAAGATCATGCAGAATTCCCATGAGAAGCTCAAGAGACCAATAAGATGCTAACAGATCATCTCACTCCAGATCTATCCCAGCAATTATTCATTTAACAAAAGTTGTGTCATAGATGACCTCCATTACTCCCTCTAGAAGCCAAGTTAGAGGCACTAAACAATGCTTTCATAGCATTTATATTATTAGATACAACGGTTTTCACATCCTTCTCAATTTTTCTACAACTCTACATCATTATAACACCCCTCAAGAATACTTCTTACCTATTAAGTGGCCTTTGCAACATCCTTAGCCACATCAACTACACCTCCATCACTTCGGCCAATGTGCCAGTAATTGATACCATAACATTTATGGAGGACAACTTTAAAAGCCCAAGGTTTTATTCAATAATAAGCTCCAATGAACCCTCATATCGTGTTAAAATTAGAAAACACCTGCCTTCAAACTCTAAAGAGTGCCCAGTTAAGTCAGAGACCACCCTAAGTTCAAAAAAAAAAAAAAAAAGAGAAACCTCATCATCAAATCTCCAACACACGCAATTGAAGCAATATGTGGGAAAAACTCTTGCTGAGTGTAAAACGTACAAATTTCACCAGGGAATGCGTATTTCAAAAACTCCATATCGTAAACAAAAAGCAGCACAATTGGACCATAAAGTACATTATAAAAGATAAGACACATAGATTAAAGAAGGGAAAGAATTAAAATAGGGGGGTAGGATTCACATGACTCTTTAAATACCCAATTCTTCAAATATCTATCCATTGAAGTCAATATCTTAATCCTCTCACAGCTAAGGGTGAAATATTTCACTTCAAGGAGCAGTAACTGTCTGTGAACATGCCAAGCATGGGTATCCCATAAAAAACCTCACATCAATGCACATCTCCTGAAAATTTCATACCAGTTCACCCAACCCTTTCACAGTTCCAGCACCCCTTTGTTGATATTTCTCTTTCTTTCTAGCTAACCTCAACTTGAGATTGCAAGTGAAGCAGTCAGAAAATTTTGAAATTAATTTCGAGATTGGCCGATGACATGGCAATTTTTTATCTCCCACAATGGTGAATCCAGATATTGCGCTACGTGGGTTTGAAGTCATTTGCACATAGAAACACTAGGGGGGATAAGAGAGAAATCCTACAATTGTTCTCGACAAAGTTTTCAAGGATCCTATTATCGATTAAGAATATTATTACCCAGTCATCCACCAGTTAAGTATCAAAAATTATCGGTTGACAATTTCATTCGGTCCATGAATTAAGTGTTCAAACTATTTAAATGAACAAATCTGAAATCTATATGGACTTAAGCAGTTAGCATCAATCTAACACGCGATCAAGGGTTAAAGTGTTAGATCTACAAGGAATATTTTGCTAAATTCTACAATAAAAATGATTTTGTGCAAAAACAATTTGGGAGAAAAGGGAGGAAGGCTGAGAGCATAGGGAAACGAGAAAAGTTTCAAATAGGAGCAAATAAGGTCTCACTACAATACAGAGCGTAGTACTTAGTGTTCACTGTTCAAAAGCAAATGGCAGGAGGAGGGAGATGAGCAGGGACATGTCATCACCAACTTGAACTAAAAGGGGTCATCATCAAGCAGACGTGGCTTAATAGAACATGTTGGCATTTTACCTAACCTGTATTTTCGAAGTAAGGAGGTAGTGTAATCGTGACAGATGTTACAAGAAATGGCTGACGTGAAATATGTAAGCAAAGGTACTTCATGTTTCCTGAAATCCCTAATCAGTGATCTGAGTTCTGTTCATGACCATTGTGCAATAAATGCAAAGTTCCATACTATCTCTAATTATACTGGATCCTTTCACCCAGTTAATTGCTTTGCTTAATCCTCAAATCTAGTGAAAGGAAGAAACCTCTTTGGCATAGAAGGACTGTGAAAAAGCGTCTTTCCATTACTTTGATTACTCCACATAACTGCATCCATGACTACCCAAAGCTGAAGTCCTCCACTTAAAAGCTTCAACAAGAGCTCATAAGGAAGCATGATGGAAACAGGTTCTCAGGAGTGCTTAGTCATCAATATTGTCGCAAACTCTCAATGCTTCCACTCAGTTCCCCCACAGACTAAGATAATCCATTTCAACCAGACAAATCCAATGATAGTACATCTGAGACCTTAAAAATCATACCAACTACTAAAGAACACCTCTCTACAAGAGTACGTCCCATATGGCTATAGAAAGTAAAAGGAAATATAACAAAGGTGTCCACACTTACTATCTCACAATATATACTAGAGCTATTTTTACAATCTGTTAATATGCTTTCTCAATCTTGCTCAATTTCCAGCATGGTCCTCTAAACAGAATGTAGGAGAGAGAAACCTCCTCAATTACAATACACAAATTGTCCTTACAAGCTTACTTACACACAGAAACACAAACTCAAATTAAATTATCATCTCATCATACTATAATCCTCGGAGAGCACATCTAAGACACATGGAAAGGAGGGAGACAGAAAGGGAAAAGTCATCCACTGATCCACACATATAATAACAAATAGAACAAACTTCAGGCATCATCACATCTCATAGAGCATATAAGGTACTATTTGATAACATAAATTACCGGCGAGTTCCCGTAGCTCAATGATTGATTGAAAGAACCTTGATGAGCAAGCTGCAAAATTTTCAAAACAAAGAAACACAATTTAGTTGAGAAGATTTTACATAATCACAGCAGTTTTCCTTACACTTTATCAAACAACTCCTACCTGAACATTTGGAGCTGATTGGCCTCCCATTCCATCCCTTTTGCCTGAACCTTCACCCCCCTTAGCAGATCCCTTAGTATCACCCTATTACAACCCACAACAAACATACAAGCAAAGTAAGCAAAGTAAGCAAATCAAACAACTCTAAATTAGCAAAGACACGTAAAGAAATAACTTAGCACGAGAATACACACCTCCATCTGCAAAAGTAGCGATAATCCACAGATAAACCCAAGCAAGGAAAAAAAAATCACAAAGTTAATCATTCAACCATCTGTAAATTTCAATCAAAACCAGCTTCAACAGAAGGCATAAATATAATAATACCTCTCGATAACGAGTCAAGTAAACCTTAAGAGGATCAATATAATCTTCAAACCCTAAAGTTGCCATAGCCCAAAGCAAATCATCTCCATTAATAGTCTTTCTCTTTTCCCTCTGACACTTATCACTTGCCCTACAAAAAAATCACATTTCAACAAAGCACAAAACAACAAAAAAAATACTCCAATTGAACACATCAAAAATGAAAATGAGAATGAAAATGAAACATACTCGCTAGTAATGAAGCTGATGAACTCAGAAACACATTCCTGAACAGTTTCTTTAGCATCCTTAGCAATTTTTCCATTAGCAGGCAAAGCTTTCTTCATAATCCGACTAATATTAGCAATCGGAAGATACCTATCCTGCTCTCGAACATTCGAACGCGGACTTTGGTCACCGCTTTCATGGCTGCCACCGCCTGGACTTGCAGGTTCCGCCATTTATAATAAAACCTTAGACCTAAACAATAACCGAAAATGGCAATAATAATCAATCGGAAACCCTAACCCAAAATCGACCGCCATGGAAGAGAAGTAGAAGTAGAGGAGGAGAGAGAAAGAGGGAGAGAAGAAGAGGAGAGAGAAAAAGAGGAGCAGTTTATTAGAAATGAATGGAAGTAGTACTAGAACTAGAAGATTATTATTAATAAATTTAAAAAAAACAAACTTACCGATGGAAAATTGAATTGGGAAAAAAGGAGAAACGTGATGGATCGGCGTTGCAGGCGATGAAGAGAGAAGAGAAAGATCGGACGCTGGAGAAGTGAGGAATAAGGAGACGACTGAGATGAGAGCTTTTGCTGGATATATGCCTTATCAACACCGTCCGTTCCTACCCTACACAGTACTCACTACACACACTTTTCTGTTTTTTTCTTTTCTCTCTCTCTTCTTTTGCATTTTTCTAACGTTTATAGATTAGTCCCACATATTGGTTGTCCTCTTCTCGATTAATATAAATATACTAGCTTTCCACCCGTGCAAAAATGCACGGGAGGTTTTATGTAGAAATGATTTGGAGCCATGTATAATGTACGACAATATTATTTTGTATACTAAATAGTTGTTTTTATTCGAAATATATTGAATCCGTGATTATTAGAATCCATGTATTTAAGATTAAAAGAATATAAAAAGTAAAATCATATTTAATATATATAAAAATCCTTTGTTACAAAATTTTGAACTTTAAAAATATTGTAATCGTGATATATACATTTATAATTACGTAAATGAAACAAAAAACACATTAAAATGCGGGGGAATACTTTGTTTATAAATTTAAGATTTTAGGATGTTTCTCCGAAAATCATGATTTGAATAGTAGCTGGTTGATTTCAAGTTTTCATAATCATATCGTATATTAAAAATAAATTTTAAAACCGACTTACGACCCATATGTATGTTCAGTGATTGATGTAACTAATGTCATGATAAAACATGTGACCAGCCAATTTTTTTTTTTGTTGCTTAGCAAAGGTTTGCTTTCTCTTAGTTGGTTTTAGGTTGTAACTGTTTGCTCTAATTAATATAATTACTTGCTTAGCAAAAAAAACTTTCTTAAAACAAAAAAAGTTAAATGAAGAAGCTTTTGTTCTGCCTATCGTTTATACAGAGGCTTATATAAAAACACAATGCGCAACACTACTGTCACTCAATCATGCAACAACTTTCACTCCTTGCTTTCTGCAGTTTCGCTCAACTCCTCTCTTATTAAACTATCTTATTACATTTTTTAAATGATATGATTATCCAAATTGTATTTAAAAACAATCTCAAAGTTTATATAGCATGATTTTCATCAAAGTGAATGGGGTTATTTCTAAATTCTAAGTAAAAAAATTAATTTAAAGAGACAATCACTCAAGAAAATTATACAAATATGGCATTTTTTTTTCTTGATTTGCCTTTGATTTCTTAATCACCATATGACCTGTTCTTTTCATATTCTTTTCGATTTTTAGAATTGTATTGTAGAACAATTTCAAACTTCTATATTTACATTCCAACATACTCGTGAATGAGGTGTATCTCGTAATTTTAGGTTCAAATATTTATTATGGCCTTGTGATTAAAAAATTTAGAATCTTGTAATGAGAATAGTTTAAAACTGGCTTACGACCCTTGTGTTGTAAGATTATGACTTGTGAATTATCTATAATTAGTAGTATGATTGTTCCTATTTTATTAGAACATGCCTTATAAAAAATGGACCTGCTTAGAGTCATTTATTTAACTTTAACTAACTTTTTAGCGGTAAAACTTGTCTCATAGATACTTTAAACTCACGTAATTTTATGCCATTGTTCCTTATAGTCAATTTTAAATGCCTATATCAATTTCTTTACACACAAAAACAAAGTATAGCCCCCCTAATACCATGGTTCTCATGTGTGAGTGGACATAATTTATGCTACTAATAAATTTGATCGAAAATTTTTAGTATATGTTTTTGACCCTTGCAAATTACATGGGAATGACAAGTATAAGATTTTATGATAGTTTCGCCAAAAATATGTTGTAAAGTTCATAAATATTTACCGAAATATTATAATTAAGCCTATGTATTAAATATTATTTAATCAAAGTAAATAGTGATTACGTTTTCCATCATTTTTTTTTAAAAACATGTGAGTTAATTTATCAAATAGACAATATATTTCATTTATATATCTTTCATTAAGACGCTCCTTATTGGGATCTAGATTTCGAGCACCAAGTCAATAACTCTTGTATGATTTTTAGTACTGAAATTATGATTGGTTGTACTGTTAGATATATCCGATAAAGGCTCTTATGAGTTAACAATATAATTTTTTTTTCTTATTGTTATGTAGCACAGTCCACAAAAATATACTTCAACTATATCTAAAAGCATACATCATATATCAAGTACGTATATTATGCATCAAAAAAGAAAAACCAATTTTTTAACCTAATAATTAGTTATGTATACATCAAAAATAAAAAACCATAGTAATATGTTTAAAAATTGTTTTTTTTATATAGAACCTTAATATCAACTTATACAATAAGATATCAGACTTTATTTTCAACTCTTTATATCAAGCTTTATATACAATACTTTATAAGTTGTTACACTTTATAACAAACTTATACAATTGTTTGTATTCAGATTATTCAGGGAACTTAAATGAGATACATTCTTATATTGATGTACCATATATTAAACTTCTTTATGAACAATTATCCATTACCAACCGCCAATCTTCTTCCTCTTCGATTTTCCATCAAAACCCTCCAAAAATTAAGTCCAAAAAATACGCCTATTCATCTTCTAAAATCTAGAACTTCAAGCAAATCAAATTACAATTCTCATTTATAAGTAGCTACATTTTTATACTTTAAAGCCACAAATTATCGATCAAAATTATACTCCAACATCTTGAATTGTTATCTTCTCAAGTCATCGATTTTTGCAACAACAACAATTATAAAACTCATGCATGTAGGTTTTGTGAAGAAATTAAGCCTTTGATTATCTTTATCTTCTTTCTATTTGAAGCATGGTTACTATAATCCCTTAATGCAACCAAGGTGTACATCATTCGATCTACAAAGTGAAGAAGATTTAAAGACCGCATGCAAAACACAAATTGTAACGTTGGATTGAATGGAGTTCGAATTTTTTCTAAATGGGTCAATATTTAGGTTGGAATTATTTGGTAAGTTATTTTTTTAAAAAATGATTTTTGACTAATTATGATGAAATTTCCATGATTTTATGTTTGCATGTAGTTTTTAGCAATTAGTATTATCTTATAATTATAATACTAAAATGAGTCATATAATTCCTAAAATTGATAACAGTGAGTGAGGAGAATCAAGATTCAAATTATTTGAAACAATAACATGAGGTTGAAATGAAATAGTGAATATGCCAATCTATAGAAAATATTCTAATTTATTACAGTTAGTGAGTGAGAAACCTATTAAAAAATCAAAATTCTAAGTTTTAACAGTTAGTGAAAATTAATTTAATATATTAGTAGTATAACTGTCATTTAGGAATTTAGAATTGAAATTTAAATTAGGATGAATGCACATTTTAATTTTCTGGACAATCAGTTTATATTAGAGTGATTACATAACATCTTATATAATAACATTTTTTACCTTTATTTTTTCGCAACTATAATAACAATTCTTGGTGGGTGAATTTTGAATTTTAAACAAAAATATTTAATTATATTTGACCGATAGCTATAATTTAGGCAGTTGTTTAAAACTTCCCACATAATATATTGTTTGATTTCAAGGTAGTTTTTTTTGGAAGGAAATTATCACGCCATGTGACATCGAATTTTTTGTATATAATAGAGTGTCGAATTTGGCGATGACACGTGGCAGATGTAGTAGTAGCATGACACGTAGGCGAAATTAACATTGAATAATGCTGGCTTGACACGTAAGCAAAATGAACCTTGTTTTATATATATATATAGATAATAGTCTTATATGCGTGCATTAATTTCAAAACTTGTTAATTTATTATAGATTTTTTTGCCAAATGCAGCCCTTCAAAGTAACCAATTTGTTGATTGCAGTCCTTTGATTGCAATTTCTTCAAATTACAGTCTCAAATAAACCACACGCTTTTAAGTTGCAGCCTAAACCCAACTTATCTTCACGCTGGGCTGCAACTTAAAGGTGTTTGCTTTATTTGAGGATGCAATTGAAGATATTGAAATAAAATGGTTGTAATTAATAAAGTGACCATTTTAAAAGGATGCATTTGACAAATTATATATGTGAAAGTATTGGGTCAGACCGTCTGACCCAATACCTTCCGTCGGACGGGCTTAGCCCATCAAAAACGCGCAAGCTTTTTTTTTTCATATTTGTTTTGTTGATCAGCAGTTTTGTTTATTTTTAGAAAAAAACATTTAACGGTTATTAGGTCATTATCTTTTTTCGAGTTTGAAACTGTTTTTTGGATATCTGCTTGATTCTCGCTAGTTTTAAAACTGATTCTTCTTCTTTTCAAAGAAACCGATATATTATTTACTGATTATTTCTAGAATTTTTCTGCTTCTCTTCTTCTCTACTGTTGAAACTTAGCGTGTTTTTTTGTTCATAATTCATTACTGTCGCATCGCAAATATGGTGAAGAGGATCAGAGATGATGATTCTAGGTATAATTTCGTTTGATTTTTGCTGCAAATTTTTTTTTTTTCAAATTTTTAGCGTTTTTGTTGTTGTAATTGTAATGTAGCCCGAAGTCGAAGAAGGTGAAGAGTGTCGCATCTTCAGGAAAATTTTTGGCACTGTCTACTGCTGGGAAGAAGAAAGAGAAAGATGGTGATTATGATCCAAGGTAGATTTCAAGTTCTTAGTGTAGTTGAGATATTTATTTTTCTATTTTTGGATGTTTTCAGTTTATTAGTGTATTTATTTCATGTTGTTAGGGTTTGTGTTTCAGTTTTTGTTGTTTTATACACATATGTTTTCAGTTGTTGTTGTTTTTCAGTTGATATTTATATTCTTTCAGTTGATTATAGTATTCTTTCAGTTGCTACTTGTATTCTTTCAGTTGATGTTGTTTTTCAGTTGATATTTATATTCCTTCAGTTGATTCTTGTATTGTTTCAGTTGATTCTAGTATTGTTTCAGTTGCTTCTTATATTCTTTCAGTTGATGTTGCTTTCGTTTCATTTAGACATTTCTACCTTTCTTTTGGTGTTTTTCATTTGTTTTTCTTTACTTTTTTTTAAAAATAAAGATGTGTAACTGAAAAATGAAAAAGTGTAACTGGAAAATGAAGTAGTGTAACTGAAACAATGTAAATTGTAACTGAATATTTTTAGTCTCATTGGAAAACAATGAAATAAAGAGTCATTATACTAAATGAAATAGTAAGAAGACCAACTGAAAAATAAAGAAGTCTAACTGAAAAATAAAGAAGTCTAACTGAAGCACTATTTAGATTATTTGAAAAACAAACAAGTCTATCTGAAGCACTATATAGACTAGCTGAAAAACGGAGAAGTCTATCTGAAAAACAAACAAGTCTATCTGAACCACTATATTGACTAGCTGAAAAACGAACAAGTCTATCTGAAGCACTATATATACTAGCTGAAAAACGAACAAGTCTATCTGAAGCACTATATTGACTAGCTGAAAAAGAAACATGTTTAACTGAAGCACTATATAGACTAGCTGATAAAACAAACAAGTCTAACTGAAGCAATGTAAATTTTCAATGAAAATTTTAAGTGTAATTGGAATAGAATGAAATGAAAGAATAATTACACTAAATGAAATAATAAGGACTAGCTGATAAACAAACAAGTCTAAGTTAAGCACAATAAAGAAGTTACTTTGAAGGACTGTAGAGACTAGCTGAGAAACAAACAAGTCTAACTGAAGCACTATATAGACTACCTGAAAAACAAACTAAGTCTAACTGAAGCACTATGTAGACTAGCTGAAAAAGAAACAAGTCTAACTGAAGCACTATGTAGACTAGCTGAAAAATAAACAAGGCTAACTGAAGCACAACAAATACTAGCTGAAATACAAAGAAGTTACTTTGAAGGACTGTAAAGACTATCTGAAAAATAAACAAGTGTAACTGAAGCACAATTAATATAAGCTGAAATGCAAACAAGTCTAACTGAAGCACTATGTAGACTACCTGAAAAATAAACAAGGCTAACTGAAGCGCTATATAAACTACCTGAAAAATTAACAAGGCTAACTGAAGCACAATAATGACTAGCTGAAACACAAGCAAGTGTAACTGAAGCAATATAAATAGTAATATAACTATTCTTTCAGTTGATGGTGGTCTTCTTTCAGTTGATGTTGGTATTCTTTCAGTTGAACTTTGTATTCTTTCAGTTGATCTTTGTATTCTTTCAGTTGATGCGTTTTTTGTTTTCAGTTAGTTTTATTGTTTGATTAAACTTTCTTTCTTTCAGATGTGATAAATCATTGTCTAAGAAGAAAGGCAAATCTGATTTATCACCAATCAAGTTTTCATTTTCAAGATCTAATCCCGATGAACAGAAAGACACATTTGATAGATCGTATGTTTTTTTCATTATTCTCCTTTTATATTATATGATTGTTTTTTTTATATTTTTTTAAAGTTATTTTTGTTCACTTTTGTTAGGAATTTCACTGAGCAAGAAATGAAGTCAATTAGTCTACATGTATTGTCAGGCTATTCCCATTTAAATGAAGTGGTTAGTAATTCGAGTGATGAGCAAAAAAGAGACATTAGGGATATTGGGTTTGGGAGTCTCTTAGATATTAGGATAAAGAAGTTTTGTCCTAATCTGAATTTGGAGGTGTTGTTGAATTACAATGCATCTGGAATGATGTTTTCAACAAAGAATGGTAAACTGATTTTTAATAAGTTTACCATTAGTGATGTTTTGGGTTTACCTGTGTCAGATAGACCAGTAGAGGTTATAGATGATGACGCTTTAGGAGGAAAGGTAGTCAGATAGAGGCTGGAAGTGCCAGGAAGGATTGGCATAGGTTTCTTGGTATTTCTGACCCAAGAAGCCATACATTGGTAGAAAAAATTGGGATGATTTGTTTAAGAAATATCAATCCGGGGATGATTTGAAGAAGTTATTTGTTATCTTTTCGTTGTCCAAGCTTCTATGTCCTATAGCTGATTTAGGGCCTGTGCTGAAATGTGCCAAGAGTTTAGAAGATGCATCTACAATTTCAAGTTATGACTGGTGTGGATATATATTAAGAAGTCTTTGTGCTGCTGTTTTGGACTGTCATCAGTCTATTATGATGAAGAAGAATGAGCTTGGACAGAAAAAGTAACATTCAAGTTCGGGGATGCGTTAGCGCTTTGACTCTTCTGTTATTCACAACTTCAAGTGTCGTAATCTGGATTATTCAAATGTCAGTAAGCCATTATTACTTATTGGCAGGAAGAGAAGGATTTGAGTAATGTTGTGAAGCAGTTTGAGATAACATGGATTTTATTCTGCCGGTGAAGCGTGAAAAACAGAAGGTTGAGTTTAAAGCCCTAGTGTTAGTGCTGCTAGTAGGAAGTCTGGTTCTCCTATAATGAAGGTGGTTGAGGGTCCATCACCTTCAACTAGGCAGCTTATTATGGATCTTCCTCATAGTTTGATGACTGATGAGGAAATAGATGCTCTTGATGTTCCTGTGAGTTTATTATCTTATGTTTTTATTTTTTTTACTCTTGAACTCTAAGTGAAGACTGTTAACCTCTAACTGAAATAATGTCAGTTCTAGCTGAAGAGCAAATAAGTCTAACTAAAAGTAAAGAAGTGTAACTTAGAAATAAAGAAGTCTAACTGAAACTATCTAACTGAAGAGTAAATAAGTCTAACTGAAAATTATATTAGTCTAACTGAAAAGTAAATAAGTCTAACTGAGAAGTAAATAAGTCTAGCTGAAAACTAAATAAGTCTAACTGAAAACTAAAGAAGTCTAACTGAAGAGTACATAAGTCTAACTGAAAACTAAAAAGTCTAACTGAAGAGTACATAAGTCTAACTGAGAGTACATAAGTCTAACTGAAGAGTACATAAGTCTAACTGAAAACTAAATAAGTCTATCTGGAAACTAAATTAGTGTAACTGAAAACTAAATAAGTTTATTTTTATTTCATTTAAGTTTTCATTTGATTGTTGGATTCTTTCAGTTGGTCCTTATATTTTTGTTTATGTTGTTTCTGTGTCATCATCATATTGATTTGTTTGTTTATTTATTTTTGCTCTTTTAATTGAAGGAATATGTAAGAACATGCACAAGTTGAAGAGGAATGCGCTTGCATTCTGTCAAGTGAACTTGGAGATTGCCCAAAATATTCGGGAGGAAGGCGAGAAGCTGTCTCAAGACAGTATTTCTCTGGATGACAGTGAAGTATTTAACCCAGATTTTCTGAGTCAAATTGACGACATATGCAAGCGTTATTTGGAAGCGAAAGACAGTGCAAACAAAGTTGATCCTACAATTTCACTATTTGTGAAGCGGCCTGTTGAATTAGAGTTTGGAAGAAATTAAAATGTTCCTGATTTGGATTCTGGTGTTCATGGAGTTGAAGAGAAAGAAGGAAGTAAGTTCCTTTCATTATATTGTTTTCATTTTGTTGTTGAAGTTTTGTAATCTGGTTGGGATAAAAATTTTAGACTCTAACTGAAAGAAATGTTTAAATGAAGAAGTCAAATAGCTAACTTTGAGACTCTAATGAAGAATAAAAAGACCAACTGAAAACTTTGACAGTCTAACTGAAATAATATGAACACCAGCTGAAAATGAGATGAATACTAAATGAATTTTTTCACTTCACTTAAGTTTTCATTTGATTGCTGGATGTTTTCAGTTGATTTTTTTTTTTCATCTGGTGGAAACATTGTTTCAGTTCATGTGTATTTAGTTGTTTTTTTATGTTTTGAATGAAGATGATGAAAAAGAAGGAGAAGAGGATGAGAAGAAGAGGAATGCTGATGATGATCAGCATAAAGACGATGATGATGATGATGATGATGATGATGATGATGATGATGTGATGATAAGGATCACAGAATTATAATGAGACAAAGGATGATGATGCTGATGATAATGGTGATGCTGGTCTTCAAGGAGATGAAGACAAAGGAGGAGATAAGGATGCTGGTGTTTCATGGAGATGGAGAGGAAGGTGGAAGTAAGTTCTTCTTATTGTATTGTTTCAGTTTGCTTAAATGAAAAAGTTAAATAGCTAACTGAAAGAACAAAAGACCAACTGAAAAGTCTGATATTCTAACTGAAATAATATTAATACTAGCTGATATCAATAAATACCAAATGAAACTTTTGGTATTTGTTTTTATTTAATCTGGTGGAAGAATTGTTTCAGTTTTTCAATGAATTGATTCATTTTTGATTTTGTGTTTTTCAGTTATTGTGTATTTATATTTTTTTTATTGTTTTTGTTTTTGATGAAGATAATGAGAAAGAACCAAAGGAAGATGATAAGAAGACTGGCAATGCTGATGATGATGGTGGTCTTCAAGGAGATAAAGAGAAAGGAGGAAATAAAGAGTTGGATGATGGGGTTCATGCAGATGGAGAGAAAGGAGGAAGTAAGTTTCTTTGATTTTATAGCTAATTGAAAGAATTTAAAGACCAACTGAAAAATGTGATGCTCTAAAGGAAATAATATCTTATAAATAGCAACTGAAATACTGTTTCAGTTTGTAACAATATGAAAACGAACTGAAAAATTAATAGGGCTAACTGAAGTACTATAAAGACTAGCTGAAAAATAAAAAAATATGGTTACAAAAGATGATGATTTATACTACAAGAAATGTAAGGAAGCTATTTCTTCATGGGTGAAATCATTTCCAGGGAATGATATTCGAGAAGCTGAACTGGTTAGTTGTATTATGTTAACCATTTTTTTATTTGTTTTGATTTCACTTAGTATTATTTTATGTTTTATTTAGTGTATGTTTGTTGTCAGTTAGTGTATGTTTCATGTCAGGTAGTATTAGTTTATGTTTCATTTAGTTTATGTTTTTTGTCAGTTAGTGTATGTTACTTGTCAGTTAGTATTAGTTTATGTTTCAGTTAGTGTATGTTAGTTGTCAGTTAGTACTAGTTTATGTTTCAGTTAGTGTATGTTTCTATGTCAGTTAGTGTATCTTTCTATTTCACTTAGTGTATGTTACTTGTCAGTTAGTCCTAGTTTATGTTTTCAGTTAGTGTATTTTATTCAGTTAGTTGTATATAAATGAGTTGGAGTAATTTACATTTCAGTCATTGTTTTCAATCTTTCAGTTAGTGTATGTTTTGTTTCAGCTAGTGTTTTTAGTATTTCATTTAGTTTTTTGTTCTCTGTCAGGTAGACTTATTGCTTTTGCATCTTATGTTTATCTTCCAGATTTTTGTTCCTGTTCACAAGGATGATCATTATACTGTCTTGGTGCTGAACAAGAAAGCTAAAAGGATTGAAAAATTGACAATCGTACAGACATGAAGGACATTGATAGATATAAGCATGAGGAATTTAACAGGTCTTACATACTTTGTACGTACCTTTTTATGAGCATTTGTATTTTTTTTTGTTCCATTTTATTACTTGTTTTTTAATTGTTGTTTACTTTTTGATCTTCAAATGCAGTGTCGTGCTTTTGATTCTTTTATGCAAGTTACTATGAGATGTCGTGATTTTGATCATCTCCACCATTGGCAAACATCAACTCTTTATTTCCCTTGGAGAAGCAAGGACAACAATTTTGATTGTGGTGTCTATGCAATCAAAACCATGGAGCTGTATGATGGTCAAAATACTAACCATTTTGCACTTGTTGACCTGAAAAGGGTATGATTACTTTATTGTTTTTAGGGAGTATTTTGCTTGTTAGATTTCTGTTTTTGAAAGTTTTTTAATAGAAAAGGGTATGATAGCCAGTTAGTGAAGGACTTGAAAGACTAGCTGAAAAACAAAGATGTCTAACTGAAGCACTATAAAGACTAGCTGAGAAATAATTAAGTCTAACTGAAGCACTGTAAAGACTAGCTGAGAAATAAACAAGTCTAACTGAAACACAATAAATACTAGCTGAAAAACAATCAAGTCTAACTGAAACACAATCATTACTAGCTGAAAGCATTATAAGGACTACCTGAAAAACAATGAAGCACTATAAAGACTAGTTGATGTTGTTGGTTGTTTTCAGTTAGTTTTATTTTTTAATTGTTACATTTCTGTTTTTGAAACTTTTTTAATAGTGTTGATTTTATTATTTTTCAGGCAGCCACCAAAAACCTTGAGCGGTGCAGGCTTGCGCTTCGTCTTGTGGACCATCCTTTAAACAAACTGAGAGAGAAAGTGAAGCATGACTGTTATGTTTGGTCTGCAAACAAACCTCAACTGATGGCAAGACAGAAGTTAAGGAAGGATAAAGAGGCTGTTCTAGATAAATTAGCATGTAATCGATCAAATATGACAAATAGAAAAGAAGCACACATTTTACGGCGAAGGAGGGATCATGAGGCGCAAGTAGAAGAGGTGTTGAATAATAATTTTGGAGACAAAGTGAAAATAGAGCAACTGTTGAAATTTCGTTATTCTTAGTTGCCAAACTGTTTTTTTTTTTTTATTTTTATTATAATGTACAGTAGAAATAGCACACCATTAATTTTTGTAATGTACAGTAGAAATAGCACACCATTAATTTTTGTAATGTACAGTAGAAATAGCACACAACTCATTTTATATTTTTTATCTTTATAATTGTACATTTACACTTACTTTGAATGGAATACATTTGTGTAAATGAAGTTGTTTGAAAATTAATTGGAAAAATACAATCACCAACTGAAAAATGAAAAATGTAACTCATAATAATAAGTGTATGACATATATTTGTAAATATAAATTTTAAGTCTAACTGAAGCACTGTAAATAGTAGCTGAAAAACAAACAAGTCTAACTGAAGGACAATAACGACTAGCTGAAAAATAAACAAGTCTAACTGAAGCTCTATAAACACTAGCTGAAAAATAAAGAACTCTAACTGAAGCACAATTAATACTAGCTGAAAAATAAATAAGTCTGACTGAAGGAAAATTAACACTAGCTGAAAAATACACATGCTAACTGAAGCCAAATTAA
Source organism: Beta vulgaris subsp. vulgaris (assembly GCF_026745355.1). Taxonomy (NCBI): domain Eukaryota; kingdom Viridiplantae; phylum Streptophyta; class Magnoliopsida; order Caryophyllales; family Amaranthaceae; genus Beta; species Beta vulgaris. The sequence goes on from NC_079208.1 coordinate 12,971,098, forward strand.
TACAAGCTGAAAATTAAATAAGTCTAATGAAGCAAATTAACACTAGCTGAAAAATACACAAGTCTAACTGAAGCACAATTAATACAAGCTGAAAAATAAATAAGTCTAACTGAAGCACAATTAACACTAGCTGAAAAATACACAAGTCTAACTGAAGCAGTATAAAGATTAGCTGAAAAATAAACAAGTCTAACTGAAGCACAATTAATATAAGCTGAAAAGTAAACAAGTCTAACTGAAGCACTATAAACACTAGCTGAAAAATAAACAAGTCTAACTGAAGGACAATAAATACTAATATTACTGAATTTCGAGTAGCTGAGAAATAAACAAGTGTAAATTTGAATACAATTACTGACTGGAATACAATTGAAAACTAATATTATTTGTACACTATTCAACTTGAGGTACATTTGGGGTTTTTTGTCCATATTCATTCGGATGCCTTGTCTTCATTTTACGCTTCTCAAAATGTCCTTTTACTCTCTTGTTTCCCTTTGGGGGTCTTCCTTTTGTCTTTATCACCTCAGGATTTTCAACTGTCTGTCTTCGTAGTTCTTCGTCTTCGATTTCTTGTTGTTTTTGTTGATCGGTCTTGAAAATTCTTTCACTGATTTGTATAATTCCTTCAACGACTTGTCACATAATGTTCTTGCATCCTCATTTGATTGACATATTGACACTAGGTTGTAGAAATTCTTGGTTATTGCATGTCTCCATGGTGTCCACAACAGTGCATTTTGGCTTTGGTCCTTGTCTGCTGTAATAAATGTTTCTTAGTCAATTATTTCATTTGACTAACTAAATTTTTCAGATAGCTGATAAATTCTTTCAGGTGGTGTGTTAATTGTTTCAGTTAGTTAAGTGTTAAACCCCACACCCCCCAAACCCCCACCACTAATATCCCCCTCCACACACAAACAAAACCCCCAATTAATTTTCTGTTAGTAACATTAATGGATCAGTTAGTTATACTAATTTTTCAGCTGGAGCCTTTTTTTTTCAGTTCACTAATTAAATCTTTCAGGTGATCAGTTAATTGTTTCAGTTGGAGTCTTCATTTTTTCAGTTAGTTGCATTAATTTGTCAGTTAGTCATATTGATTTATTTCACTAACCTTGAACATTCTCCCATAACTGACTTTGCAAGTCTTGTCCATCTCTTAAGGATATATTGTTGTGGATTTGAAATATGCTGAACATGTGCATGACCCTTATTATGTGAAAGCAAAGCATCCCCGTCTCTGTGAAGCATTGACATGAGCACACTAATTCTGTTGTAGCCTCATCGTATGCTACTGTATGTGAATTGGTGAAATCTTCTTCTGGTGAGACTTCAAACAACTTCAGCTCTGAGTTTTCTGTTGCAAATGCTCGTAAAAAGGATGCCATTGCCCACTCATACTCTGTTTCAAAGTCATTATACAGTGCTAGTGTGTATACATCAGCTGCATGTTTCAGAAGCTTTGATTTGGATTTGACGGCTTTGGGACGTTCGGTTCTGTTCCGGAAGTTGTCACTAGTTTCATTGCTTCTCCATCTTTTCACTGTTTGCTCAAATATATGATAGAATTCAAACAGGTTTGTTGTTGCTTTTGCATTGAATGATATTGCCTTATTTGTGACTTCACTTCTTTGTGATGATAAGATTCCAGCTGAAAACATATCCCTATTTAACGCGGTGCACCACTTGTGTCTCTGATCATATACTTGTTCGAACCATTCCTTTTTCTCGTGTCCATACATTTCCATCATTTTCGCCCACAATTCTTCAAAGCCTGATTCATTTTGACACCCCATCAAGCAGTTCTTGAACATGTTCTTGAAGTCTTTATTGGTCTTGAGGGATCCGAAGTGGCTTACAAAGTTCTTCTCTATATGCCAAAGGCAAAGCCTATGTCTTGAATTTGGGAAAACCTGTTTTAAGATAGTACATATTATGCTAGAAATCACTTTCATTTGAATGCTTGTGAATCTAATTCAAATAGTAAAGAAATAATATGAAGACCAATTGAAAAATAAAGAAGTCTAACTGAAACAGTGTAAATGCTAACTGAAAATTTTTTAGACAAAATGAAGTAATATGAAGCCCAAATGAAAACTAAATGAGTCTAACTGAAAACTAAATAAGTATAACTGAAAAGTAAATTAGTCTAACTGAAAAGTAAATAAGTGTAACTGACAACTAAATAAGTCTAACTGAAAACTAAATAAGTCTACCTGAATAATCAATAAGTCTAATGAAAAACAAAGAAGTCTAACTGAAATAGTGGAAATGCTAACTTAAAATTTCCACTAACTTAAAATGACAACTAAATGAGTCTAACTGAAAATTAAATAAGTCTAACTGAAAACTAAATGAGTCTAACTGAAAAGTAAATTAGTCTAACTGAAAAAGTAAATTAGTCTAACTGAAAAGTAAATAAGTCTAACTGAAAACTAAATAAGTCTAACCGAATTATAAATAAGTCTAACTGAATAATAAATAACTCTAACTGAAAACTAAATAAGTCTAACTGAAAACTAAATAAGTCTAACTGAAAAGTAAATTAGTCTAACTGAAAGATACCTTTTCAATTGCATTGCCCATTGCCTTATCTTGATCAGTGAAAATTGTCTTTGGCTCTTGTTGGCACATTGCTCTCTTGAATGTTTCTAGTAGCCATTCAAAGCTCTCTTCCTTTTCATTAGTTATGAAAGCACATGCAAACATTGTTGTTTTCCAATGGCATTTATGCCAACAAATGGTGCACATATCAGTCCATATTTGTTTGTCCTATATGTTGTGTCAATATCATAACATCTCCATATGCTTTGAAGTCCTCCAACATCATTGAATCTCGCCAAAAGTAGCTGACAATGTTGTTATGTTCCCCAAATTTCAGCCTGTAGAAGAATGCAGGATCATCATCCGCTCTTTGCTGAAGTAAATCCAACACGCTCTGCATATCCTTTCCTTCAACCAATCTTGTTCTGTACTGTGTGATATAGTTTAGATGGTCCCTTTTTGTGTGACCCACTACTTCTTCTGATCCAGCCTCATGACACAAAAAGTTGTATGCATGCATTGGCTTTATGCCAGATTCAACCATTGTTTCTATTAGTTGTCCTTTTTGTTCAGTTATCTTCCTTTCTGATTTCAGATGATGTATTTCTTGTTGTATTACCAACTCATGGTTGTGCTGCAACTCATGAGCTACTACAACAAAGTCTTGACCAGGTTTTTTCTTGCTTAAATCTGACCATGGCTTTGCATGCTGTTCTTGTTCCATTGACTACTCTTTCCTTTCTTTCCTTGGTTGGCTGCTCAACATCTGGTATCTGAACATGTTGTTGTGTGTCTTTTTCTTTTGGTTCTGTTATTTTGTTTGTTGATTTTGAGGCTCCTTCTTTTGAGCAAACCAAGTAGAATTCGTATATTGAATTATCAATTCTCCTCCCCCGTAGAGTTTGTTTCCTAATACTAAATCCTAATGCTCTTGAGTGTGCTTGATACAAGTTGTAACCATCTTTGTGATCTGTAACATGTCTCCCTATTAAACTGCTACTGATATTCTCGTCATTGATGTACTTGAGATATTCATGTTCAGCTGTTGAGTTCATTGACAAAAATAAGGACACTAACTGAAAGAACAGAAGCACTAACTGAAAAATAAACAAGTGTAGCTGAAAATAATTGTAATTGTATCAAATGAAAGAATCATTATACTAAATGAAATAAAGTAAGAACCAACTGAAAAGAAAATAAGTCTAACTGAAAAATAAAGAAGTCTAACTGAGAAACAAATAAGTCTAACTGAAACTAAATAAGGCTAACTGAAACTAGATAAGTCTAACTGAAAACTAAATAAGTCTAAGTGAAGAGTAAATAAGTCTAACTGAAGAGTAAATAAGTCTAACTGAAAACAAAATAAGTCTAACTGAAAACTGAATCAGTCTAACTGAAGAGTAAATAAGTCTAACTGTCTAAATAAGTCTAACTGAAGAGTTAATAAGTCTAACAGAAGAGTAAATAGTTCTAACTGAAAACTAAATTAGTCTAACTGAAAACTAAATTAGTATAACTGAACGCTAAATAAGTTTAACTGAAAACTAAATAAGTCTAACTGCAAACTATATTAACGGAAAACAAAATAAGTTTAACTGAATAATAAACAAGTCTAACTGAGTATTAAATAAGTCTAACTGAAAAAGAAGTTAATGAGTGAAAAATAGACTTTTGTTGCAATGTAAATGCTAATTTTATACGTACTAACTGATACAATCGAAATTCTAACTGAAAATGAGTAAATGCAATTGAAATTTAATTTTAGACATACACCTGTTTCTTCGTCTTCTTTTCCAGCTGATTCTTCATGTAATTTCTTTTTTTTTTTTTCTGATGTGATATCTGTGTTACGATTTTCATTGTTTAGTTCAATTTGTAATGTGAGATCTGTGTCAGTATTCTCATTGCTTAGATCAATTTGTAATGAACTTCCGATTTGTGAATTCGAATCTTCGGTTGACATTCTTGGTTGAACTAGATTTGAGTAGTGGAATGTTCAAATGAGATTTAATTGCAGGGAGAAAGTGGATCTGTTCGATATGTTTCGGTTGTTTTTGTTTTTGAACAATGGCGGATGAAGGGGATGAAGGGGATGAAAGTGTTTTTTTTTTAATTTTTTCGGTCTTTAATAACTCGCGCGCGTGTTGCTCGTCCGATGAGAGTGTTGTGTCGGACGAGTCCGACACAATACGTTCTCATTATATATACTCCATTCATACTATAACTATGATTTTGCATAAAATGTTAAAAACTAATAGTTAGATGAATTTAGATATATTAATTTGCCAATATAAAAAAACTAATAAAGATTGTGAGTGATTTTTAATATTAATTTTTTTGTGATCAAATTAAAGTTTATTAAAAGTAGTGAGTTTTTAGACTTTTCAGGTGGACGTCATGTATATCATATTCTTTTATATAAAAAAATATAAAGATATTCTGTCCATTTAAATTTCTGACTGAAATATTTGACATTACCATTTTCAACTTGTTTTGAATGGCAAGTTCAAATGAGAAATGATTCTTAAATTGTACTCCCTCTTTTTTTTTATCATTCTCACTTTCTTGTGCGCGTCTTCCAATGCACATTTTTAAACTTAAATATCTTTCATTATATATTAGTAAAAATTATAACGATTGAATATTAATAAAGTACTAATTGAGACGAATCAAACAAGACCCCACATGACTATGTTTTTTCTTATAACTTGAGAACATTTGAGAAGATTCTTTCTAAACATGAATAGTGTCAAGATTCCAAGTGAGAAAGATTAAAAAAAACAGAGGGAGTATTCTTTTATAATTTTTTTCATTTCATTAGATCATTAAGGGTAATTTAGTATTTTCAAATGAGGACACCATCTTCATCCCCCCTTCCCTTATATAATAGAGATTTTCTATTTTAGTACTATGTCTGTTTCATTTAACTTTGGCTATCTTTAGTTCACCTTATTTTTCCTTATCTAAACTTATTTGATCCAATTTGATTTTTTTTGTCTGAACTTATCTTTTATAAAACCTATTATTACTTATAGTATTATTACTTTATATTTCATTACTAGTATTACTATTACTATCATTTTATTGTTATGCACAACTTTTAATAATATATATATATATATATATATATATATATATATATATATATATATATATATATATATATATTATATATATATATATATATATATATAAAATAATCTATACAAATATATTAAAAGGCGTTTCTATCAAAGGAACGGTGCCACGTGGTACTTTGCTCAAGGTTTTAATACACGTGTTTATAATCTCATTTTAAAATATTAACAATGTGTAGTTAATAGGATTCGAATACATGACCTTTGAAATAAAATGTGAGTGTTTAACCACTAATCCACTATAATATCAATGATTAATGTTTCAAAGTAAAACATAATAAAGTCTTATAATTATATGTAATCATAAAGACATAGATAAGCTTTTGGATATCTAACACTTTTATTCAGTAATAAGATTCTCTTACCCTAATTCCATTAAAATTATTATTATTACCTCAATTCCTTAGATATTTTTTTCAAAACAATTTTTCATGCCATAATATCCATTTTTCGATTTTGCAATAGCTAGAATATTAAGAAAAATTAATAAAATCAAGTATGAGATTTATGAATAATATTTCATTTGATAATTGTAACTAACCCGCGGCATCGCCCGGGCCAAAATACTAGTTAATATATAAAGCAAAGTACAAAAGTCAGCTCATAAATCGCGACATTGGCGTCCTCATTGGACGCCATTTGTCGTGCTCATTAAGTGTCAAGTCATATTTTTCTTAAATATAAATATAGTTCTAAATTGATTAAAATACAAATATAGAGTGGAGTTCACAATGAAAAACTTATATATAGTAAATTGATTATAACTTTTAATATATAGTTCGTAAAATTATATATTTTTTTTAATAATCGGAAAGTGTTTAAAAATTACTTTAAAATAAGATCCATTTATACTATATTTAAATTTTTATAAAAAAAGTAACATATAAAAGGAAATACTGACTATACAGATGTATTAAAGTAACCTGCTGCAACTGAAATTAGCTATTTAGATAGAATTATGGTTAAAGTATTAAAATAACTTATTGCAATTGGAATTAGCATTAGGGTTGTTATAAGCGATTCAACTAGAATTAGGAATTTGTGCTACAAAATCTATTCATATTAGAATTAGAATATTCAAAATTATATATATACTAGATTGTCAGCGGTCAACTTTGCACATTGATTTTTTTTCCTAATATTTTACTTCCACTTAAGCTAATTGTGTGAACTACATGTTATAGATTTTTAGCCGTCCGCTTTGTACATTGAGTTCTTCCCCATGCAGGGTACGGTTTCTAATAAATATACTCCTCATATTTTCTTTTACTTTGATAAGAAACAAATCTTGCGTCCTTCGTCTCCTCCAAACATGAATGTTGGATAAGATAGGACATGGTCAACATATTAGAAAGAGGGTTGATATTGTTAATCATGTTGGTCTATTGAGGCATGAAGCGCACAGTAGCAGCATATCGTAGCAATACTATCAATCCTTCATAACTTAACAAATTGTTTCATATTTATATGACAGTTGCTTTTATTTGGTTTGTAAACACAATGAGTTGGGGACAAACTTTGCAGAATGTCATCCTATATCGGCCACAACTATATGTGGCAGTATCAAGGGTGGCTTCAAAGGAGAGACTACGAATATTCATTTGATAACCAGGGATCTGCTCCATCAAACTATACAAGGAACATTGTCTATACAAAGACTTTTGACAACATACCTAGGGGTAACTCAATGGCTATAATCAAACTTTTATCAAAATAAAATAGAAAGCATGCAAGCAACTCACATCTACAATTATTAAAACACTTAAATGGACCTAGTGAAACACTAATGTTGGTCATTCATATTAAATTCATATAGTGAAGTGAGTTTCATACAGATATAGTAAACTTCTATACAATATGCTGGATTTTATTAAGGGAGAGCATATAGTGAATAATATGCAATATAGTGGAGGTTTAATTTTTTATGAATTAACATGCAGGAAGATGTAGGTTGTGTAATATATTGTGACATGTGCTTTAACATATAAAAATATGTGGTTTTTTCATCATAAAGTGAATGTCTTAATCATATAGTGAGTTTTTGCCTCATATAGTGAGTGTCTAAATGATACAGTGGATTGTTCAGAAATCATGTAGTTTTTGCATGATATAGAGTTTCTTCATGACATATAAATTAGAAACCAAAGTCAAAGATAATGACAAAATCATATTATAACTTTTAGTGGTTCTATGTCAGACAAAAATAACGGCAAAAATACGGGTGTAAATATTTAAAAACTCAACGTCTACTTCAAGAAAAAGCCTGGGCATATGCTTGGGTCCCACTAGTAAATATATAAAGGAATAACTTTTCGGAAGCATGGGGAGCTCTTCAAGATTTCAAGGCCATATAGCGCGCCACGTAAGACTGTCATGTCATCAAAATTTTATTTTAATCTTTTAAAAAATAGAGTTCTACATAGATTTAGATACACCTAACGAGTTCTAGATAAGCTAAAATTAGAGTTTGATTTTGCATGAACAACTTAGGGCCTGTTCTCCCCAACTTATTTTCAGTTCAGTTCAGTTCAGTTCCAATCAGTTCAGTTCAGTTCAGTTCAACTCCGACCAGTTCAGTTCAGCTCCATTCTTTTATAACCATTTTGTTAAATGTTATTTTTATGTTGGTATAATTTATCTTACTAATTACTCTTATTATTATTATTATTATTATTATTATTATTATTATTATTATTATTATTATTATTATTAATTTTTATATCATTACTATTAAGTTAAGAGCCCCTAAATTTGGGACCTACACAGGTTAATCAATAGTTCAGACCTTTTAAAAATTATCACCCAAAGTTCCGACCTCTATTGTCAATTTTTCCTTTTGAATTCTATTGGTTGTTTTAGGCGGAGATTACTCAATAGGCGATTTTTAAAGTGTTAAAGGTGGTCTATCAATTTGTCTACACAAGGTACGTACATAACTATGTGTTATGTGATGTAGTACATGATTTTAGGAAGGAAATTTGTAGTATCATGTATAGGAATTTTGTAAGCTCATATATGATTTCTATTATGATTGGATTTTACATGATTTATGCTTGTGCATGAACATGTAAGTTTGAGATTTGATTATGAGTTGAATATCATGTTTGTATGGAATATTGATGCAAGCATGTTGGTTGGAAACTTTATTTATTAATTCACATGAGGGAATTAATATAGTTATTGAGTTGGATCATGTTTGAATCATGTGTTCCCTTATATTATTAGTTTCACTACTCTATGAGGACTGTGAGCCTTATTTGGGAAGTTGATAATATATGCCTTTGAAAGGTAAGATGGTTGTTGGCTATGTTCAACAAATAGGAATTAAGGATTGAAACAAGAAGGAATTAATCTTGGGTTGTAAGTTGTATGATCACTCATTTAATCCTAAGATAAAAAGGAATTAAGTTATGAATGTTTGATTATATGTATCTGTATTGCTTGTGTGTCATAACAAGTAATAATTTGTAAATCATGTAAAGTGTAACTTAGATAGTAATAAACTTTGGACAGGTGCACGTCTGAAGTTGGACAATCAGGAGTTGAGGTACATGGTGAGCGTGCCATGGCTTTTTTCTGGGAATTGGATTGATCACCGTTCCTATTTTTATTCAAAGGTTCCTTGATATCGCATGTCATTATGGAATACGGAGTCGCGCCCGTATTTTGTCTTCCTAGGTAAAGGTTGGTTTTTCGTTAAACATCTCGGTCCAATAACTATTCCATTAAAGTATTGAAAAGATGGTTAAAATTTAGTTCAATAAAAATTATTTGCAGATTGCTAGATTATTATGTTATTATTTATCCCTGCTTATTATTTTTTAGTATCATGTTATGAATGTTTATTTATTATTTGTAGTACTCAGCTTTGTTGATTACGTTCTTTGTTTATGTGCGTTGATCATGGCTTTGCCTTATTGATCATGTGATGACCTGTTCTTGGTGAGCAGATTCTTTAGTGCATTGACATCTACAGGTTTGCAGATGTTGCATCACGGGGAGTTAGGAATGAAGAGAGGAGAGCTTGTGTAACAGATTGATTTAATTATTGTTTTAGTAGGAACATATTATTATAGTGCGTTGTGTTTTGTTTTAAAGTTACTTTGTTATTTATTATATTTCAATTCTAGAGTTTAGTTATATGTTTTCCGCTGCAAAATTCTGAATAAGCCGATACGTTATCACACGGGCGATAATGTTTTGATGATTCTTTAAGTTTTATAGTTGAAAAGTATTTTTGGAAAAGAAAGAATTATCAGGGTGTTACAACAATAAAGTTAGTTTTCTGTGTTTAAAATAATTGTTTAAGTTAATAAAAATTAAGTTGAAGTAATCTTTAAGTACTTAAAATAATTTCATAAATAATTTGAAAACCATGAACTTTGATTTATAAACTCTCTTAAAATCATTAAGATTTTAAGTTATTTGAATTATTTAAATTTTTATTTTATATATATATATATATATATATATATATATATACGTACATACATATAGGTTTAAGTTCATATGAGAACCACCCTTATGGTGAGAACCGTGATAACCACTCATTTTCCCTCATTTAACGAAGATTTTGATCATTTCATAATATTTTTGCTCATTTTTTGTTTCACTTATTTTATGGTTTTGCTCATTTAACAATTTTGTGCTCATTTATCAATCTTTTTGCTCATTTTACGTTTTTCTCATTTTACTTTTTTTCTCATTGAACTTTTTTATGCTCATTTTACGTTTTTCTTCTTTTACATTTTTGTACATTTTACGTTTTTGATAACTTAATGTTTTCTACTCATTATATGTTTATGCTCATTTGTTACTTTTTTTGCTCATTTTAGGAAGTTTTTGCTCATTATAAGTGGTTCTCACCATAAGAGGGTTCTCACTAGAACCCAACCCTATACATAGTGAGAACCCTCTTATGGTAAGAACCGTGAGAACCACTTAAAATGAGCAAAAACTTCCTAAAATGAGCAAAAAAAGTAACAAATGAGCATAAACATATAATGGGGTGCTTACTTGGATAAATCGCATCTTACCACCTAGACTTTTCACGTTTTTAGAAACTCCCACCTTAATGAATTTTTTTTTATAAATATATAAGGGGTTATTTAGGTAACTAATTTGGATCTCGTTGATGTCCATTATAGACTCCGATTGTGTAGACGATAAATATCAAGAGTGTTAATCCGTTTACGAACTTAACTTTTGGGCACGTGTCATGACGTACGTAATCTTCGATGTCCATCTAAACGTAGATCCCGTTAGTGTAAAACGATTTGATTATGTGATTATGTGCTTATAAAATTTATAAGTATGGACTATAATTATGGATTTTAATTATTGACTTAATGCGGATTACGAATACGTAGAATAAAATGGATGACGACTATGGATTACGAATATGAATTATGACTATGGACGATGTACGATATGACAAAGATGTTTATTATAACGTTATTAACACCGTTAATAATAGCAACTTAATCACTAATCTTTTACTCCTGTTATTAAAATCGTTTAATGTCTTTTAGTAATGTTATGGTAATTATTATTATTATTATTATTATTATTATTATTATTATTATTATTATTATGATTATTATTATTGTTGTTGCTGTTGTTATTATTAGGATAAATCGCATCTTACCACCTAGACTTTTCACGTTTTTAGAAACTCCCACCTTAATGAATTTTTTTTTATAAATTTCCACCTACCATTTTCAATTTTATTAAAAACTCCCACCACTTAACGATTTTTGTTGAATTCCATTAACAAAACCGGCAAATGGGTCCCTCATATACATTTTGTTAACAAAATCGAACTTGAAATAGTTACAAGTCTATCCAAATAGTTATAATTCGTTCCAAACTTGCTCCAAAATTGTTAGATTTTGCCCTTAAATTGATGAAATTGACTTTGATTTCAGCGTAAATTAATAATAAAATGCATATATGTGGTCTACTAAACGGTTTTGTTAACGGAATTTAACACAAATCGTTAAGTGGTGGGAGTTTTTAATAAAATTGGAAATGGTAGGTGGAAATTTATAAAAAAAATTCATTAAGGTGGGAGTTTCTAAAGACGTGAAAAGTTTAGGTGGTTTTGAACAAAAAATCCTTATTATTATTATTGAGATTTTATGAAAGTTGAAATTAGTAAGAACTTTTGATAATTAAATAATTATGAATTAAAATGCTAAATGAACTCAAACGACGGTTGTGTTTATGAAATGAAATATTGAAACCGCTATGTATGGATTAGGATCATGTTGGATTAAATATGTTCACACTTGATTAAATAAGATGATGTAAATGCTTACATGTTTTAAAATTAAATTAAAAGTTATCAATCACTTAAAGTGAAATATCGTAGGGAATGATGAACAGGTCCTGTATGGGAGGTTCAACGGCCACCTACAGGTTTATCTTGTTACTAAGCTGATTTTCTGTTACTTGTCTTCCTTTCTATCTTGTTGTGATCCAAGTAGAAGGGGTGTACACACTAGGGACTCAATGATTATGGCCATTATGTTATCCGTAAGTGGTTACAAGGGATTGACCCCGGCCTAAAATGTTGAAATAAGTGGTTACAGGGGATTGACCCCGGCTTACTAGCGTTCTCTTTCCTCTCCTTGAATAACTAGATTAATTGAATTAATCATGTGATTATTCATTGTATATATATGTGTATATATGCTATGATTTCTAAGCCTATTAACTTATTATTCTACAGAGTATTCCCAACTTAAGTATTTTACGGGATGGATTGGAATTACTCAGATTTTCTGATTTTTGGGAGCTTGTCTCTCTTGCTTCTTTTCAATGTATTTGTGCAGGTGGGTGATCAACAGGGGAACAAAAGGGAGACCATTTAGAGTTGTTTCATCCACTTAGCTTATGATTTAACTTCCGCTAGAACTCTTAAACACTTAAGTAATCAGTAATATTTAATGAACGATAGATTTACTTGGTTGTAAGGATTAATTTATTTGAATTTAGTATGCTTTAATCTAGCATTACATTTATTTCCAAGGAGATAAGTGCGACGGTTACCAGAGCCGTATTTGGGCATGGGCGAGAGGGGCAGGTGCCCACGACCCCAAAACACATAGCTCAAATAAGTAAACATAAAAGAGAATAAAAGGAAAAATATAATAGAAAAAAAATGCAAAAGAAAAGATCACTGCAAAATTGCAAATGTTGCCGACAATTAAGTTTATTGCGAATTATGTTTCTTATTCAACTCTCCCACTTGTTTTTCGATCAAATGTCAAACGCTCAAAATTTTTGGGTAATTTCTCTCTTTTCTTTGCAATTTTTGTTCTTTATTCGATTTTTTTAGGTTTTGCAAATTCTGAATTTTATTACTTCATTTTTCGACCAAGAATTATTATAATTATTTGAGAATTTCAATGACACACTGTATTTTTCATAGTAACTAAGTATTATACATTAAATCAATTTAATTTTTCTGAAATCTTGAATAAGTTTTGTGAAATCAGATTGTTGCTGATTAATTTTAATGAACGGCTGAACTCGAAAATAGATTGGGCCATAGAAGTAGACAAATTAGGCCATGAAAATGTGTTTTTATTTTAATGTCATGTTGTAGACCCTTAATGGTGGTTTATGCATATAAATTTCAATCTTTCTTTAGATTTTAGTCTTATACTCCTACTTGTATTTTCATTTAGGGCTTGTTCTCTTCGGCATAAAACAGCTGGACTGAACTGAACTGATATGATCTGATCTGAACTGAATTGAACTGAACTGAATTGAACTGAACTGAAATAATAGTGATATGTGAGAGTAAAAGTATTGTCAAGAGCTGAACTGAACTGAACTGAAATGAATTGAACTGAACTGAACTAAATTGGACTGAACTGAATTGAACTGAAAATAAGATGGGGAGAACAGGCCCTTAATATAAAATTTTGATATTTGTATGTTGTAGAACTGCATAATGAATCAGAGTAATAAAATGATAAATTTAATTTTACCCCTATTATTCTTTGTTCTGTATAAGTTTAGATTAGTTCATAATATTTTATTAAAAATAGTATACAGCAAATTAACTAAAAAGAACAGACCTTAATCCATAATTTTTTTAATAAAATTTTGATTTTATCTAATATGAATTCCAATTATTTTTAAATATCAATTCCAATTATTTTTTATCACTATATTTCGGTCCTGGTTAAATTTTTCCGCCTTTGGTCCTTCTATAATGGATGGTTGCAACTTCTTTTGGGTTTTGCAAAATTGCAACTTTATTTGTAATTTCTTTAGTAATCATTTAATTGTGCATTTTTTCAATTTCTTTTTTTTGGTTTTTTGATTGACATATTAAATTATCAGGTACTTACATCCTTATTTTAACGTCTATTACAAAAATTTCGGACCAAAAAACTGTTTATTTTTTGGTTTAGACCGAAAAACAAAACATTAAAAAAAACTTGGACTTAATCAGGGCCCTAATATGTAGGCTCGCCCTTGGGCCTCCAAAATCTCAGTAACGGGGTTGGCGGTTACTAAGGTGTTCCATAAATCTAGTTGTTAAGATATAGATCACATGTTAATCTACATAGAAGGGCATCAATAATTTACTGAAATCGGAAGGTGTGCAACGAGAAAAAGGTATCTAGTAATAATATATATAACTAGTATATGGGCCCGGGCGATGCTCCGGATTTTCTTTATGCTACAATTTAGTAGTAGTTAAATAAGTCATCTCATTTTCATTTGAAAAAGTTATCTCATTCATTATATAGATTTTAAAAGTTTTCCATTCATATATCATTATTAATTTTGATTGAAAAAGCAATAATGGTATGGTGGAGTAATGGTTGGATCTCTTTATTTCATACTTGAGGTTGTGGGTTCGAATCTTCACGTCAACAATTCTTTATTATGTTATTGAATGAGGGATGGTGACACGTGGCACATATACGTTCTTTTACCACTTTTAAGGCAACTTTATATATTTTAAGGGTAACTTTTACCAGTTTTAGGATAACTTCATATATTTCAAGGGCAACTTTATATATTTTAAGGGTAATTTTTACCATTTGTGGGGTAACTAAATTATATTAAGGATGATTTTATATAAGCCAAGGGAAACTTTATATATTATAAGAGTAACTTTTACCACTTTTAGGGTAATTTTTAGCATTATCATAGTAACTTTCACTAATATTAGAGTAACTATACACCTTGATATTTTCCTCACCTTCTTCTTCAACCTTCATCTCCTTCCTTTTTCTCTCTCTCAACATTCAGAAAAAATGTGAGAAATAATTAGTTCAAATTGTAGCTTCATAACTTAGTCAATCTCTTAAATAGAATGTTATTTCCCTAGGAACACTACAAGAGGGGGGGTGAATTGTAGGTGTAGAAATAAACGTAACTTTTTGCGGAAATTAAAACTTAAACGAATAAACAAGCTAAAGGAACACAAGGGATTTTTACGAGGAAAAACTTCTTGGGCCCAACAAGAAGAAACAACCTCGACCACTAGGGATTTTAAACTCAACACTTTCACTAATTAGGCCAAACAACTCTGTTACAACCTAATTCTAACTCGAGCCCTACCTTGAGTTCCTAAACTCAAGTTCCTGAACCACTGTTCCCTTAACAGCAGTTCCTCTCAACTTCACTCGAAGTTTTCTCACACATACAAGCTTCACTCAAAGCCTTTCTCTTACAGAACTTCACTCAAAGTTCCCTTACCCCAAAAACCAAAATACAATTGATCGAAATAAGCTTAGTGGAATTAGAGTAAGAAGGCAAAGAACAAATGGCTATTATGAGAGAATGAAGGCACTGACACTTAATAAGTTAAACTCACTTAATTACTTAGTCAGACACAATTTGGAACTTATCTAGACTTCTATATTTATAGTGTTAATCATGAAGAACGTGGGATTAATGTTAGAGTACACGTTTTAATCCATTTACCCATGATGTTCCTTCCCCTAAGGAACACGTTTTACATCATGTCCCATGATCCCATGAACTATAAATGAACGTGGATAAAATGCAGCCATTACTCCTAAATAATAGGAGTTCCTTAAGCATTATCCGAAAATCAGTTTTTATAAACTCTTTTTATCTTTAAATCTGAATTTCTAATCTTTAAGAAAATAATATCTTTGAAATAAAATCTTTCTAACAACCGGATATTTATTTTCTTATTTTCCGAAAAAAAATCTTTTCCAAAACAGATTTTCTTTTTAAAACTGATTTTATCATTTGAAATTAGAAATAACTAATTTCCTATAATCTAGGCATGACTTACTCCATTATCTTTTTTATAACTAAGTACACGCCTAAGTCTAGTTCCTTATATTAGTTCAGTTCCTTTAACATATTTCTAAGTGCCACTTAGTTTGTTCCTTACAAGGAACAAACGCTTCATTCTCAAATATTCTGCCACAGTTCCTTACCATTCTTTCTTTGTTCCTTTACATTGGAACTAGAAAATAAAACGCCTAGCTTTTATTCTTGATCCAATGCTTGCTCCAGTATCAACATAGAAACTTCTTTACTTAGCCTTTGAAATCCTCTCTTGACTTCTTCATTGACTTGTATTCTCCCAGTTCCTTGCATTGATACCTTAGACACCATACACTTAAATAATTCATTAGTTCACTACTTAGTTTGTTCCTTTGTTTCTTTGTCATTATCAAAACTAGGGTTCAACAATTTCCCCCTTTTTGATGATGACAACAAAGGTACAAACTAAGGAAAATAACAAATAATATAAGTGAATGAAAATAAAAACATAAAGAAGAAAATGAAAAATAAAACACAATTATATGAGTAACTGAAGTTTGATTTTTCATTTACCTTAACCTATTTTTGATTTTTCATTTACCTTATCCAATTTTTAATTTTTTTTATTTGTTTATGTACTGTTTGTTCCTTAAATCCTTTTCCCCCTTTGTCATCCTCAAAAAGAATAGACTCTGCATGAATTGATGAATTGATTTAACACCTTAAGACCAATATGCAAGCACCATTAGTGGTTAAGTTAGAAAATCAAAGAGTAAACTTGCTCAAACATCAATCACATAATACTAGCCATTCCAAGGAAGAAATTATGCAAAGCATTTAGAAACATAGACAATATAGCAAAAGTCATTGATTATATAGCACTTGTTCCATCAAAACAAAGAAAGAAAAGAAAAAGGAAGAAACAAAAGTTGTGTTCCTTGATGAAAGAAACAGGAACAACAAAACAACAATAAAGAAACTAAGAAAGGGAAGGGGAATGGTGTTCCTCTACAACTTCTTCTTCAACCACATCCTCCAACTTTTTCATCACCACCCCATGATGTAGTTCAACCTGTTCCTTCAGCTCCTCCAAGGTACGAGCCATAGTTCCATCTTCTTTGCTGCGCAACCACGGTATCACTCAATTTCTTCATAAGACTTATCATAGTATCAGTTTTGGCATCCAAAGTCCAATGAAGATGATTAGAAAATTTTATCATATGTTGTGCAGGAAGGCAGACTTCATTAACCCAGTTAGTATCATCCGGATTTTCCTGTTCCTTACCCTTGGAACTAGAGGCAGATGGGGGATGTTGTGAAGGAACGGGGAGGTTTGAGTGGAAGGCTCATCTGTTCCAGGAATGGAAACAGAAGGTGAAGGGTGATAAATGGGAGGAAAATGGTGGTGTGGGTGGAAGAGTTGTGGAGGTGGAAGCAAAAGGATTTGGCCTTTTTTTCATCCTTCAACTGCTCAAAACTTGAAGGAACAGAGAAGGACGAAGGTGAAATGGAGGGTATTTTTGTGAAGGAACAGAGAGTTTGGGAGATGGTGGAGGTAGTTGGTCTTGAGAGTAGAGGGTACCTGTTCCTCATTATCCGAAAGGACTAAAGGAGAGTCCTCGTTGGAAGGAACAGGAACAGGAGCAATTTTTCGACGAGTGCTCTTTCTCACTCTCAAAGGAACAGAGGGTTTAGGCTGTAGGCAATGTGTTTGCGCCTCTTAGGTTTCGGTTCCTCCGGCTTAGGAACAGGATTATCCAAGATTACATCATCTCTTCTCTAAGTCCAGTTTGGGCATTTTCTTTTTCCTGAGGAACTGGAAGCCATTCTTCCTTGAATGAGAACACCTTCTTGGACGACAACCAAGTCCATTTAGGGTCTTCTCATTCAAGATGTTCCCTTGTTTGACCCTATGGTGGTCCAACCAGTAAGTCTTACTTCAAAATGATGAAGTAAGAAGTTATCAAGGCCCGTACCAATACACAATTATTTCAATGCAATGGTTAAGTGTTGAATGAAGAGGGAAGGGAAATTATTTGTATGTGTGGTCCAAGCAAAACATGTAACACATATCCAAGAGACCCACTTCATTCCTCTTTTCAGTTCGAGGAATGAGTGCTCTCCAAACCAAGTTAAACAGTACTTTGTGAAGGGGAGAGAGATTATGGTTAAGTTTGTTTTGGCCAGCTGTTCCTCCAAAATATTCTAAGATTTTGTCTTGAGGAAAATTCGGAAAGGAAACAGTTCCTTTCCTTTTAAAATACAAATCAGTTCCTTTGCAAGGAACTTCCCATACTTTGCTTAAAGTTGCTTGATTAAACCTTATTTTCTTCCTCTAACTTCAGTTGTGCAAGTTCCATTAGTATTAACAAAATTTGCACAAAACTCATCCATAGCTAGAGGAACAAGAGCATTATTAAAGGCGAATTCAAACAAGAATTCCATGCCTTGTTCCTTTAGAATGGAGGTTAATTCTAGAAATTCAATTTTATTGCCCATTCTAAATCGACGCAAAAGCCCAAGACATACCTAGATTCACTTCGTTCGACCCTTTTCTTGGAAGACGAAGAAACAGTTCCTTTGGAAGGAACAGGTGCATTTCTTCTTCTTCCCCCTGAGATTGTTCCGGGGTTTCTTCTTCATGTCTTCCCCAATCAATTTCTTCTTCTCATGCTCCTTCTAGGAGATTCTAATTGCTGTTCCTCTATGGGGTTTTCTTGAATTATGTCGGTTTCAAGGGTTTTAGTTGGAGATGAAGAAATTTCCATTTTTGAAGTGTCGGTTGTTTTTTGTGTTGGAAAAGGTGAGTTTCTTGAAGTTTTTGCCATGATTTATGAAGGTTTGGAGGTTTTTATGGAGTATCAAAGGGTGTGATGAGGTTTCGGATTTGGTGAAGATGAAGCGTTTGAGAGGAACACGGTTTCCTTAGATGAATTGAAGAAGGAAGTTTTGCATGTAATAGTAATTATGACACGCGGGAAAGAAATAAAGCAAAAAAATAAAAATAAAAATAAAAAGGAAGAAAACG
This sequence comes from Beta vulgaris subsp. vulgaris, assembly GCF_026745355.1. Taxonomy (NCBI): domain Eukaryota; kingdom Viridiplantae; phylum Streptophyta; class Magnoliopsida; order Caryophyllales; family Amaranthaceae; genus Beta; species Beta vulgaris. Next base: position 12,990,085 of record NC_079208.1, read on the forward strand.
AAAAGATAAAAAGAACCAAGATTTAATTAAACTGGTTCCCCTTATTTTTGGGATTTTATCGGATTTTTCGGATTTTTATGAATTTTAATTTTTGAAAGAAAATAAATGCTAAGGAACTTGTGCTATAGGAACAACTAATGCTACATATCAATATCCTTCATACTATGCATGTTTCTTGACCTTAGGAACAGTAAGGGGAGTATTATGTGACATTTGTGAGTTGTTTTATTTCTTTGACTTCATGGTTATGTTTTGCAACATTCCAATTTGCAATGGTCTTAGGCAATTAAACACAATTATTTTTAGCACACAAAGTCACTCAAATTGATTCAAACATGGGGGAATTGACATAGGAACAATCACTTAATTTTTATTAAGCCTAACTCAAGCCTTAATTTTCATATCTATCTCTTTGCAAAGGCTTAGTTAGGATATCAGCAATCTGATAATCAGTTTGACAAAACTCAAGTTTATCAAACCTTTTTCGACATTTTCTCTTAAAAAGTGATGTCTAATATGTATATGCTTTACTCTAGAATGATGCACTGGATCTTTAGATATACATAGCACTTGTATTGTCACAATAAATAGGAACACATTCAAAGTTTATTCCATAGTCACTAATTGTTGTTTTATCCAAAGCATTTGAGAGCAACATGCAGCAGCAGCTACATATTCTGCTTCAGCAGTGGATAAAGCAACTGTGTTTTGTTTCTTGGTACTCCAAGAAACTAAACTATGACCAAGGAATTGTGCCATACCTGAGGTGCTTTTCCTATTAACAAGATCTCCAGCATAATCTGCATCTGCATATCCTTTTAGTTCGAATGTATCACTTCTTGGATAGTAGAGTCCAAGATCATCTGTTCCTTTAAGGTATCTAAGAATTCTCTTCACAGCAGTGAGGTGAGACTCCTTTGGATTTGCTTGAAATCTAGCACACAAACCAACACTGAAAGCTATGTCTGGACGACTAGCAGTTAGATACAAAAGTGAACCAATCATTCCTCTATATTTTGTTTGATCAACACTTGTTCCTATGGAGTCTTCATCTAATCTAGTTGAAGTTCCCATAGGAGTGTGATTTATCTTTGAATTTTCGAGGCCATATTTCTTTAATAGTTCCTTTATGTATTTTTGTTGGTGAACAATTATACCTTTTTCAGTTTGTTTGATTTGTAGTCCAAGAAAGAAATTTAACTCACCCATCATACTCATTTCAAATTCATTGCTCATGAGCTTGAGAATTCTTTGCACAATGTTTCATTAGTAGCTCCGAATATGATGTCATCAACATATATTTGAACAAGCAAAATATCAGTTCCTTTAGATTTTAGGAACAAGGTTTTATCAACCTTTCCTCTTTTAAAGTTGTTTCTAAAAGGAACTTGATAATCTCTCATACCATGATCTAGGTGCTTGTTTTAACCCATAAAGAGCTTTATCAAGCTTGTAGACATGATTTGGGAGATTTTATTTTCAAACCAGGGGGTTGTTCAACATATACATCTTTTTAGATAGCCATTTAAAAATGCACACTTAACATCCATTTGATATAATTTGAATCCCATGTAAGCAGCAAATGCAATTAAGATTCTAATGGCTTCTAATCTAGCTACAGGAGCAAAGGTTTCTTCATAATCAATTCCTTCTTGTTGGTTATAACCTTTTACTACAAGTCTAGCTTTGTTTCTTACAATGGTTCCATATTCATCTAGTTTGTTTCTAAACACCCATTTTAAGCCAATTACTTTTTGTTGTTTAGATGAAGGAACTAGATGCCATACCTTGTTTCTTTCAAACTCATTTAATTCAGCTTGCATTGCAATAATCCAATCAGAGTCAGTTAAGGCTTCTTCATGATTTCTTGGTTCCATCATTGATAGGAACGCATGAAATGCACAAAAGTTCCTTAACTGAGATCTAGTTTGCGTACCTTTGGATATGTCGCTGATTATGAGTTCCACAGGATGTGACTTTTGTAATCTCCAAGGTTTTGGTTGAAACTCTCTTATAGGAACATGTTGTTCCTCATGAGTTCCTTGAGTGGATGAGGAACTCTGCTCAGTTGTTCCTCTGTTAGCCTCGGTGGACTCAGTTCCTTCATTTAGAGGAACAGGAGCATCTTCTCCTCCTTGAGGAACAGGAAATCATTGATTCATTTTTTCGAATTCCTCGTTCCTTTCCTCTTTCACTTCTTCTTTCTTGTGAATCTGTGTTCCTTACTAGGTTGCTAACCCTATCTCATAGTCATCAACCTGTATGCTTGGATTATGTTTGTCAGATTCATCAAAGATTACATGAATGCTTTCTTCAACACACATAGTTCTCTTGTTATATACTCTATAAGCTTTACTATGTGAGGAGTATCCTAAAAATGTTGCTTCATCACTCCTTGCATCAAATTTTCCAAGATTATCTTTTCCATTATTATGCACATAACATTTGCATCCAAATGTTCTAAAATAGGTGATGTTTGGTTTCTTTCCAAAGTAAAGTTCATAAGGAGTTTTATTAATGATAGGTCTCATCATGGCACGATTAATTATGTGACAAGCAGTATTAACAGCTTCAGCCCAAAAGTTCCTTGGAAGTTCACTAGCAATTAACATGGTTCTAGACATTTCCTCCAAAGTTCTATTTTTCCTTTCTACAACACCATTTTGTTGTGGTGTTCTAGGGGCAGAAAAATTATGATCTAGGCCATTATCTCTGCTTAGGTCATCAAATTTATAATTTTCGAATTCCTTGCCATGATCTGATCTAATGTGCATTATTTTATGTCCACTTAGGTTTTGAACTCTTTTAGCAAAGACAAGGAACTCATCATAAGTTTCATCTTTACTAGAGAGAAAAATAACCCAAGTGTACCTAGAGTAGTCATCTACAATCACAAGTACATACCTCTTTCCACTTCTGCTTTGAATTCTCATGGGTCCACATAAGTCCATATGAATTAACTCTAATGGTTTAGTGGTACTTACAATCGTTTTAGATTTGAAAGAGGATCTTACTTTTTTCCTCGTGCACATGCATCACAAACTTGATCAATATGAAATTTTATGATGGTAATCCTAAAACAAGGTCTTTTGATCTAAGTTTCTCAAGTAATGAAAAGCTAGCATGTCCTAGACGCTTGTGCCATAGAAGTGAATCATCTTCAATAACACTAAGACAAGTTAAATTGATTTGAGGAACAAGGTCTAGATCCACAATGTATGTGTTCCCTTTCCTTGTTCCTTCCAAAATAACCTTCTTAGTTTTAATGTTGATGATTAAGCATTTTTCCTTATCAAATTTTACAGTATTTCCTTTGTCACAGAATTGAGAAATGCTTAATAGATTATGTTTTAGACCTTCAACTAAAAATACATTTTCAATGGAGTGTAATGGTGACTTACCGACCTTACCCATAGCAACAATGTTACCTTTCTTATTATCACCAAATGTTACACTGCCACCTTCATAGGTTGTGAGTGAGAGAAACTTCGTTTTGTCTCCTGTCATGTGCTTGGAACAACCACTATCGAGATACCAAGTGTTGTTCCCCCTCACTCCAACCTGCAAAAATCAACTAGTTGTTAGTTGAAGGAACCCCATCTTTCGTGGGTTCCTGTTCTTGACTAGGATTTGTTTTGACAACCCATTTTTTCTTACTTATTGTCACATTTTTCCCAATCATCTCAGATTTTAGTTGACATTGATTTATGTAATGACCTACCTTGCCACAATACATACAGAACTTATCACTAGGTAGATCAACATATTTCTTTGTCTTGTTCCTTTTCTTGTAGTTTTCAAAACCAAGACCTTCCTTCCTTTTGGTCTGTGGTTTCTCAATCCACTTAGGAACTTTCATGATTTTGCCTCTGTTCCTTGCGACAACCAGTTCCTTTTTAAGATTACAGATCTGTTCCTTTAAAATATTTTTCTCTTTATTTATTTTTTCAATCTCAGATCTGTATCCTTTCAAAGGGGTTGATCTTATATCAAAGGAACTCAGAACAGGGACAAATTCCTTCAAGTGTGAAATCTCTAAATTAATTAGATAATTTTCATTTTTCAAACTCTCATAACATTCTTTGATTTTTAAGTTTTTATCAAACAAATCAAAAAATCTAGTTTCGACATCAGTTCTCATTTTCTTAAGCCATTCTATGTGTTCCTTGCAAACCTTTAAGGCTTGTTCCGTTTGTTCACGTTTTTACGTTCATCTCTACATTCAAGAATTGCATCATAAAGAAGATCATATATTTCAGTCCTAGTTTTACCATCTAGTTCTGACTCAAGTCCATGTTGACTTACCTCAATTTTTTCTTCATCTTCTTTTTCGTCAGTTTGCCATGAGGCAAAGGTTTGCTGTTTCTTCAGTTGGTTGTTCCTCTTCTTCTTCCGTCTCTGAATCTCCCCAAGCAGCTATCATAGCTTTGCGCACATTTGCCTTAGAGAAAGGTGCTTTTGATTCTTTGTTCCTTTCAGCAAAGCGTTCCTTGTTCCTTTCTTTGGTTTTGTCGTTTTCCCAAAGAGGACATTCTTGATGAAGTGATCTTTACTTCCACATTTATGACAAGCAGCTTTGTTAGAAAATTTCTTAGTTTTACCTTTGAAGTTTCCATTCTTCATGTTCCTGTACATCTTTCGAAATTTTCGAACCATGAGGGCTGCTTCTTCTTCTTCAGAGTCCGAATCATCTTCATCATCTGCTTTGAGAGCAATTGATTTTGATTTGGAGCTTTCACCATATTCAGTATCAAGGTGAAGCTCATGAGTCATAAGTGACCCTGCCAGCTGTTCTAAGTTGAACTTAGTGAAGTCTTTTGTTTCTTGAAGAGCCGTGACTTTAGCCATCCATCTGTCCTTAGGAAGACTCCTAAGAACCTTTCGAACCTGTTCCTCAGATGAAATAAACTTTCCAAGAGAAGCCAACTCATTTATAATGTTAGTAAAACGAGTAAACATGTCTCGGATGCTTTCTTTGGATTTCATGCAGAACAGTTCATATTGATTCATAAGTAAATCAATTTTCGATCTTTTAACTTCATTAGTTCCTTCGTGGGTTACTTCTAGTAAATCCCATATTTGCTTTTGATCCTATTATGTTCATGGGGTCCAAGTCCACAATGCAATAATTTAATAGCCATGGCATTTACTTCCATTTTTTCAAAATCAGATTTGTCATAATCAGAGAGGGGTTTAAGAGTTACCTCATTTTTGTCATTTGTAGTTGTGACTTCGAAATCACCAACTTCAATGACTCTCCATACCTGATAGTTTTCAGCCTTGATGAATATCTCCATGCGGTTCTTCCAATAGTTGTAGTACTTCCCATTGAACATAGGAGGCCTTTGAGTGGAATAACCTTCTTCAAGTTTCTCGGTGGTATTCATTGTTCCTTGGATCTTTTCCTCAATAGGGTTTCCTATCTTACGTGAGTTCTAGCTCTGATACCAATTGTTATTTCCCTAGGAACACTACAAGAGGGGGGTGAATTGTAGGTGTAGAAATAAACGTAACTTTTTGCGGAAATTAAAACTTAAACGAATAAACAAGCTAAAGGAACACAAGGGATTTTTACGAGGAAAAACTTCTTGGGCCCAACAAGAAGAAACAACCTCGACCACTAGGGATTTTAAACTCAACACTTTCACTAATTAGGCCAAACAACTCTGTTACAACCTAATTCTAACTCGAGCCCTACCTTGAGTTCCTAAACTCAAGTTCCTGAACCACTGTTCCCTTAACAGCAGTTCCTCTCAACTTCACTCGAAGTTTTCTCACACATACAAGCTTCACTCAAAGCCTTTCTCTTACAGAACTTCACTCAAAGTTCCCTTACCCCAAAAACCAAAATACAATTGATCGAAATAAGCTTAGTGGAATTAGAGTAAGAAGGCAAAGAACAAATGGCTATTATGAGAGAATGAAGGCACTGACACTTAATAAGTTAAACTCACTTAATTACTTAGTCAGACACAATTTGGAACTTATCTAGACTTCTATATTTATAGTGTTAATCATGAAGAACGTGGGATTAATGTTAGAGTACACGTTTTAATCCATTTACCCATGATGTTCCTTCCCCTAAGGAACACGTTTTACATCATGTCCCATGATCCCATGAACTATAAATGAACGTGGATAAAATGCAGCCATTACTCCTAAATAATAGGAGTTCCTTGAGCATTATCCGAAAATCAGTTTTTATAAACTCTTTTTATCTTTAAATCTGAATTTCTAATCTTTAAGAAAATAATATCTTTGAAATAAAATCTTTCTAACAACCGGATATTTATTTTCTTATTTTCCGAAAAAATAAAATCTTTTCCAAAACTGATTTTATCATTTGAAATTAGAAATAACTAATTTCCTATAATCTAGGCATGACTTACTCCATTATCTTTTAATCGTTATACTAAGTACACGCCTAAGTCTAGTTCCTTATATTAGTTCAGTTCCTTTAACATATTTGCTAAGTGCCACTTAGTTTGTTCCTTACAAAGGAACAAACGCTTCATTCTCAAATATTCTGCCACAGTTCCTTACCATTCTTTCTTTGTTCCTTTACATTGGAACTAGAAAATAAAACGCCTAGCTTCTATTATTCTTGATCCAATGCTTGCTCCAGTATCAACATAGAAACTTCTTTACTTAGCCTTTGAAATCCTCTCTTGACTTCTTCATTGACTTCGTATTCTCCCAGTTCCTTGCATTGATACCTTAGACACCATACACTTAAATAATTCATTAGTTCACTACTTAGTTTGTTCCTTTGTTTCTTTGTCATTATCAAAACTAGGGTTCAACATAGAATCAATCATCATCATCAACAAAACTGAGCTAGAATTAAAACCAGAAAGTTCCTCTAATCAACAATCAACATCAGTGCTATAATATGAAGTTTCCTTGAAATTATCAGACAACAACATATTGTTTCAAGTTTCATCATTCAAAAGAAAGTACAAATAACAGAAAAGTGATCAATAAAGAGAGAGAATAACAGTAAATATCTGAAGGAAGGGTACGGAGTTGATCCTCGCACCGAACTCTAAGCGGCAAGCTGCAGCAACTTGGACATGGCGTCGCGGCGAATAGGATGAAGAAAGGTTGAGGAGTTGAGTGGAAGTGAAATCGCGTTTATCTAAGCAAAATCGACGCTGAAAACAAGAGATTAGAGACGTTTGATGTTGTTATCGACTTCTTTCCTCCAATTTTGCTGATTTTATTCTCTCTCTTCTTGTTTCTCCATTTTTGCATCTGTTAGAACTTCACCGTAACGAGATAAATGATGAGAGGAAAGAGAAATGAATATTCTCCATTGTTGAATTGTTGTCTGATGAATTCGTAATCAGAAGATCAAAGAAAGAATGGAAATTGTTAAAGTAGTTGGGGTTTCTCTGTTTCTGTCGTGGTTTGAAGAGAGAGAATGGGGCTGCTGGAGGAGATGATTTAATTGGCCCAAATCTTATGAATTTGATCATAACCATCGGATCTAGTTTCAATGGCCCAAATCTTCTGTTTTCAGTTTTCAGCTTTAGGGATGTTTTCACAAGATCCCATTCCTGTATATATATATATATATATATATATATATATATATATATATAACATGAGAATGCTCCTTATATGAGAAATGAGAATGAATCTCAACCACACGATTGGTTTAGAGTTACAACACTTATTCATTAGAGTTATATCCCTCTAAAAAATTTTGAATTCAAAATTCAAAATTGTTTTTTTTGAATTTTTTTTTCAAATATTTTGTTTTTGGAGTTACATCACTTTTTCATTAGGGTTATATCACTTATTCATAAGAGTTATAGCGTGTAAAATTCATTCTCATTTCTCATATAAGTATGCATTCTCATATGAACTCAAATATATATATATATATATATATATATATATATATATATATATATATATATATATATAATATATATATATATATATATATATATATATATTATAGAACATTATGCTGCTTATCTTTTTTTCTTTTATAGTTATATAATGCTACCTCTAACCATTATAAACACAACCTTACAAGTTACAAACACTACTTTTGAAGTTTTGTAGAGTTTAACTGGGACAATATGATTATTGCTACCCAAAAAGCTCTTTTTGTACATTGCTATTAATTATATTATGCTCTTGACTTAATCTTATGCGACGTCATACCCATAAATATCATGGACACTCCCTAAAATGCATCTGTGGCAAGACTGGAAACTAGGGCAGTACTTGCTATTATTAACCCACATTATCACCAAAATTTTCTTTTCCAAATCCAGTGAATAAAGCATTGTTTAAGAATTAAAAGTCTAGATCAAATATATTGTTTACTGCATTTCCTTTATTTATATATTTAAATTAGTCTTATTTTGTTCACAAATATGTCAGTTGGAGCTGCTACTGCTAGTCATTCTTACGCTGACGTAACTGGAAGACTATTGATCACGAAGCCTCGACATTTAAGCTGATTGCTTATGCAAGTGGGATTAAAACACCTAGCAAAATTGACATCAGTGATGACTAGTTGCACTATTGTGCTCAGGTTATCGGTACATATTCAAAACAATCCTCCAATTTTTGTACATCTTGATGGTTTTATGGTGGGAAACGTCAATATTAACAATTTCTAATAAAAAATATTTTTGTAGCACTAGAAAGGAGTTATGCAACTTGGGCGCATTATAAGTGAGGCTGCAACGCTACTTCTGGACCTCAGAAATTTCGTTGTGCAGTGGCTGGTCTGGAACCGGAGTCTATCCCGCATGTAAAGGCATCATTTGGCACTGAGGTAATGAATTGTTTTAGGAATGATTGATTCCTGCCCTTTTTTTCCCCTTCCATATCTTGTTTTTCCCTTGATTTTGGCGATACTGACTAAAGGGCTGCATTGACTTACCAATGTTGAATAATAGTTGCGAGGTATTCTTCTGGATTTGGGAAGTTGCTCCTAACTCAACCGTTTCAAATTGGAACAAATATGCTTTATTCACGGGATTTATTTCCTTGGATTGGTCTTGCAGTACTGAAAATCTTGATCCCCCGTGATTATCGGTATTCTCTCGACCATGCTTGGATTGTGCCGTCGTTTGCTAACCCTCCTTAGTGGTGGTGACGTCCGCGTTGGTTTGTTTGGCAACCCTGTTTTAGGGTGGTGGCTTCTTCGCGATCATCCAAGAACCAAATTCATTCTCCTCCTCTGGATTATTAACATTTTTTATGTTGCAATCCCGTGTGTGCTGTTAGTGTAGTAACGATACTTTCAGAGCTTGGTTCCATATCATGCATGGTTGTACACTTTTCCGCCACATGGCGTATCTTAGCACATCTGAAACATATGAATTTTAGCCCTTCATATTAGATTTTCCAAATTATGCCTTTAAGCCAGGATTTTGACAAGAGTGGTTTAGATAAATCCAATTCCACACTTATTCTGGTAAATTGACCCCTCTTAGCATTGGTAGTATGTTTGTCTATTTTAGTTACTTTCTCAATTTTATTTCCTACCTTATGGAGAAAATCCTTATCGAAATATTCCACTGATAGGTTTGGGATTCTAACCCAATTGGGTATCCATTTACGAATTGCGACTTGTGAGATAGTTAATAAGTAAATGTTATTATTTTTGCAGGTGCCACCTGAAGGATCGGTTCTTTATAGGAACTTGATGTGTTGTATGCTTGCGTTTACCCATGCTGATGCACCAACATTTTGGCAACACGAGTGGTGTCGGCATGAGAAGCATCCCGTTTATACTCAAGAGGAGTATTTTTTTCACAACTACTGCATCTTGCGTGACTTTTTCAATTTTCGTGATATGTTGTTAGCAGGGCCGTCCCAAGCGTTACGGAGGCATGTACAACTATCATTAAATGAGGCTTTAATCGGTGAACATGAACTACTATTTAATAACAACTAGTTTTAGGCCTGCCCAAGCAGTATTGAAAAAGGAAAATAAAAGGTGGTAAAGGGTCGTGGAGGATTCGAACTCCTAACTTCACAGTTACTTAAAAAAAAGGTGCCAACAATGCAAACTAATTTCTTAATCACTCAAACAAATACAACTTTACACATGCTTCCTATAACAATTCATACATATAAACTTAAATTGGAGAGCTCTCATTTTTCCAAGCCCCTGTGCCGAGGCCGATGATGCACATGTTCATGGGCCGGCCTTGCATATATTATAAATGAATAATTAATGTATTCTACAAAGTATATCATTGTTAAACTCTTTTTTACAAAATAAAGCTTCGGTTTAAACGATATAGCTAAAAAAAAACATTAAATTTAAGATTTTGGGACCCTCTAAAAAGTAGGGCACTATGTTGTTAATCGCTCTACATGTCGAATTACGTGATTAGACTGCCCTGGATGCCATGTATATTTATTTATTTATGGAATAACAAAGTGATAATCACTTAATTTAATTACTTTTCTTACACTAACCTATACTTACGTTAACTACAGTCTGTACCACTATACTTATCAGAAATGGCACCATACAAGTACAAAGGATCACTGAACATTGGTTTTCAACTGTCCATTACAATAGGCATCTTAATCGCCAACATTCTAAATTATTTCTTCGATAAAATACACGATTGGGGATGGAGATTAAGTTTAGGAGGGGTAATCAAGGTGTGTTGGATATTTACTGGGCCATGTTCTGTAATGGAAATTGGGCACTTTCTTTCCCCTTAGTGATAGAAAAGGACCATAATTATTCGTAGAGAGTAGAGAGAATCAATACTAATTGATGGATTGATTTTATCATTGATAATTATGAAAAGTATTAATGACAATACCAAAGTTAAAGATATGAAGGGCCGTATTTGGGCATGGGCGAGAGGGGTAGGTGCCCAGGGCCCCAAAATACATAGCCCAAATAAGTAAAGGTAAAAGAGAATAAAAGGAAAAATAGAAAAAAAAATGCAAAAGAAAAGATCACTGCAAAACTGCAAATGTTGCCGACAATTAAGTTTATTGCGAATTAAGTTTCTTATTCACTTCTCCCACTTGTTTTTCAATTAGATGTCAAACACTCAAAATTTTGGGTAATTTCTCTCTTTTCTTTGCAATTTTTTTCGACCAAAAATTATTATAATTATTTGAGAATTTCAATGACACACTATATTTTTTCATAGTAATTAAGTATTATACATTAAATCAATTTAATTTTTCTGAAAACTTGAATAAGTTTTGTGAAATCAGATTGTTGCTGATTAATTTTAATGAACGACTGAACTCGAAAATAGATTGGGCCATAGAAGTAGACAGATTAGGCCATGAAAATATGTTTTTATTTTTATGTCATGTTGTAGACCCTTAAAGGTTGTTAATGCATATAAATTTCAATCTTTCTTTAGTTTTTAGTCTTATATACCTACTTGTATTTTCATTAAATATAAAATTTTGATATTTGTATTGTAGAACTGCATAATGAAACGGAGTAATAAAAAAATAAATTTAATTTTACCCATATTGTTTTTTGTTCTGAATAAGTTTAGATTATTTCATAATATTTTATTAAAAATAGTGCAAAGCAAATTAACTAAAAAGAGCAGACCCTTAATCCATTTTTTTTTTAATAAAATTTTGATTTTATCTAATATAAATTCCAATTATTTTTTATCACTTTTTTTCGGTCCAGGTTAAATTTTTCCGCCTTTGGTCCTTCTATAATGGATGGTTGCAACTTTTTTTGGGTTTTGCGAAATTGCAACTTTATTTGTAATTTCTTTATTAATCATTTAATTGTGCATCTTTTCAATTTTTTTTTTTGGGTTTTCTGATTGACATATTAAATTATCAGGTACTTACCTCGTCATTTAAACGTCTATTTCAAAAATTTCGGACCGAAAAATAAAACATTCGAAAAACTTGGACTTAATCAGGGCTCTAATAGGTAGGCTCGCCCTTGGGCCTCCAAAATCTCAGAAACGGGGCTGAAAATATGGAAGGTTGAATTTTTGGTGAAAGGGATTGAGCAAGATGATAGGGGATATCGTGAATTTGGGAGTCCAGAGACGAAGACATGGAGCGTTCCGTTTATACAAAGCATGATATTTTCAAATTGGGCCCTTTCAAATAAAACCAAAATATTTTGGACCAGGGGCCCTGTGCGAAGGGGCTCTTTCCACACTCGCAACTACGTCTCTCGTTGTTAGCACAGGGTTAGAAATACTGAATTCCATATTCTTTAGTGATGATTTTTTTTAAATTATTTAATTAGCAAATTGTTTATCATTCAGTTCTTAGGTTGGGTATAGATATACCAAAAGATTATAGAATTTGTCTTGTAAATGTCCACCTACTTCTAAATTAAAATTAGGCAATGGCAAACCCAATATTAAAAAGAGAATTAGCCCAATAGTGGCTAGGTTAGATAACAACGGAGAAACACATTGTTGGCGGAGTCTTCAAGCCAAAAATCTTGTTGAGGTTTTTGCGAAGGACGCGCGCATGTAGAAGTGCAACCTCGACTTCCATGCGAGTTTTACAAGGGTTAGTGGAGTCAAAACAGGTTCTCAAACAGGTTTCGGGTATACCCACGACAAACTAGGTCAGACCCGAACAGGTTAGGATTCTGATGGTTAATGCCCCAAGTGTGTGATGACTTCCAACATTCGGTAGTCAAATAAATACGACCCGGTGCACCTAACAACATTGTTTTAACCTTTTTCTATCACAACTTTTTTTTGGGTTTTGCAAAATTGCAACTTTATTTGTAATTTCTTTATTAATCATTTAATTGTGCATCTTTTCTATTGGATAATATTATATGTAAAGGGATAATATTATATTGTAAAGGGTAGTAGGGTACTTTCATAGTAATAGATCTGTATTATAAACACTATATATATTGAATGACAGGTTAACCTACAACAGGTTAACACACAATTATTCCCACAATTGTACATGGTATCAAGAGCCTAGGTGTTTCTAACAGAAAAACACAAAAAAAAAATTCCCAACCACCTAATTTTTTTCTCCGGAAATTTTCTTTCACAGTTTTTGTTTTCACGCTAAATGACAAAAACAAAAACCACGTTTTTTTCCCCTAAAATCCCGGCCATGGATTCTGCTTTACCGACTTCCGCTGCCTTCTTCACGCAGCCTATTCCGGCGTCCTCAGTCGTCGCCATCGCCGTCGGCGCCCACAACAGCTGCCCAGGCTATCGTCGCTCCTGCTAGCTTGCAGTCATCAGTCGCGACCTATTTCTCTCACCCTCTCTTTTCGGGCATCGACCACTCCCAGCCTTGGTCGGTCGGAGTTGCGTCACCGGCATCTGCCTCGCGCACCACCACGCGTTTTCCGCCGGGTTTTTCGGTACCCTCCCACATCGACACCCCTGCGGTATCCTCCCCCGTCTTGTCAACCACCCCCCACGGTTGGCCGAATACCAATTCTTTAATGCCTCTCTTCGGTGCATCCACTCCAACAACTGCTTTCAGTCTACCGACATTATCGGTGCCTAATTTGACAAATCTGGTAACCATTACTTTATCTTCTCTTGAAGATTATTTATTATGGAAAACGCAAATTACTTGTCTGTTGCTTTCGCATGAATTACTTGGCATCGTTAATGGTACTGCTATTATTCCTCCTGCTACTGTTATTGATGACTCTGGTAATACTGTTCCCAATATTCACTTCTATGAGTATTTGCGTATTGATCAACTCGTTAAATCATGGATTTTTGCCACCTTATCCCGTGATGTATTTGTGGACGTACATGATTTGCATACTTCTGTGGATATTTGGACTAGATTACAATCTAGATTTATGCATGCTAGTATAGCCAAATCAATGGAATTAAAGGGTCGGTTAACTCGTATTAAAAAGACTGCTTCCTAGACGATGGATGGTTATTTACGTGAGATTAAGGTGATTGTTGATTCCCTTGCTGCTATTCAATGTCTTGTGTCGAACCAGGATTTAGTGCAGTATACCCTGTTTGGATTGGATCGTGATTCTGAGTACGATCATATAGTTGCTAGTTTTCTGCATTATCCATTCCCGATTAGTTTTGATGATTTGCGTCCCAAGTTGCTACTGCATGAACAAAGATTGATCAATTCTAAGGATGCATCTGATCCCTCATCCCATCATGCATTACTTGCCGTTAAATCTACTGGTACTGGTTCAAATTCCTCCTCCCAGAATAATTCTGGAGGGAGAAATCAGGGAAGGAATAACAGAAACAGAGGTGGTAATAATAATCGTGAGGGCAACAATGCTCGGAATAATAATGGTGGAAACATAATAATCGTGGCCCTGGAGGAAACAACAACAACAATGGTAGTCAGGGATGCTCAAATGGTGTAAGTAAGTTTTCTAACTTGTCATCCTATAGTATGCCTTGCCTAGATTATATTACTAATAATTTGTCGTCTGCAGGGAGTAATTTATCAAATAGTAACAATGTTACCTCTACCCCTACTTCCGATACATGTGGTTTGTGTTGGTTTCCAGGTCACCAAGCTGCCTACTGTCCCCAATGTTTCAATCATAGCTTTGTTCCCTCCTCCTCAGAAAGTGTCACTCGAGCCTTAGCTGCACTGTCTGTTGGTGGTGAAGCTAATGACTCAGTCTGGTACCCGGATTCGGGAGCTGCTTCTCACATGACTCCTCATGATGGTACGTTCTCTATTAAAATCCTTATACTGGGTCTAGTTCTGTTGTAGTTGGTAATGGTACCTTACTCCTAATTAAAAGTACTGGACATTTAACTTTAAAAACTGCAAGTCGTCCCCTCCGTTTATCATCTGTCTGTCATATCCCTAATCTAAAACATAATTTATTATCAGTTAACAAGTTGTGTCATGAAAATGATTGTGTTGTGAGTTTTGATAAAAATTCTATTTATGTTAAGGACCAGATCACGGGGGAGTTCTGCTTTAGGGAACCAGTAAACAAGGTGTCTACCCTCTACAACTAGGGATGGCAACGAGTCGGATCTGGACCGGGTCCAGGTGGACCCGGATCAAGATCCGTTTCCAGACGCTGGATCCAGATCCGACCTGGATCCAGCGGGTCTGAAAATGTTGGACCCATATCCAGATCCGACGGATCCTACGGATCCCTATTATTCTACTTGGTTTCTAACAATTTACCAACTTTATCACAAAATTGAAATGAACAAATTCACATAAACAGTACCACAATTGCAATCAACAAATTATTTCAAATTATGCTTCACAATTGCGAAGTCTGTTTGATTGATTATCTCGAACACATTTCTTCAACAATCTTTGGTTTTGCATTCTGCTATCTAAAGAGGAACCTTGTGATCTTGGACATTATGTTGACCGTGAGAGTCAACATTGCGGATTGATCTTTTTTGTCAGGCAAGTTCTAGTCTACTACAATTCAAAGGAACAAGCAAGAGAAAAATAGAAAGCCTAAGAAAATAATCATTATGGTTTCTCTAACATCTGACAGTTCTCGTAAGGATATGCTTAGCTGAAGAATTCTTACCTGAATTTTGTTGCTCTTTCTGTTTTTTCGTTGTCTTGTTGCTGTGGTGGACACAGCTGCAGGCGGATTGGTCTATTGGAATCTTCACCAATATTCAGACCGTTTCCATTTGCGAGAAAAGAATTTTTGTTTATACCATTTACTTCCCTTGATTCATGGAGCTGAGATAAGAAACATGTGTTTGCTGGTAAGTTACAATTATTTCGAAAAGATTTAAAAAGACTTATCATTCCTAGAGATAAGACAATTTTTAAAACAAATTGATTTGCCAATTACTTTTTTCTGAAGCTCGAGAAAATGGAGAGGAGGTCAGAGGCCCAGCCTAACGTGGAGGTTTTTTTTAAAAAAACGGATATGCGGATCCGGGTCCGGGTCTATTGTAAAGATTCGGACCCGTGATCTGACAAGTGGATCCGAATCCGACCCGGATCCAACGGGTCCATAATTTTAGGATCCAGACCCGGAAAAACGGATCCGCGTCCACGAATCCGGGCCGGGTCCAGGATCCACTGCCATCTCTATCTACAACCCAGCATTGTCCCTCCTAAGTCTTCAGTTCCTGCTTTCCTAGCCATTAATGAGTCTGGCGACGTGTGGCATGCTCGTATGGGACATACACCTTCTAGCATTTTAGGAAATTTATGTTCCAATAAATACATCACATGTACCTCTAAGTTTCATGATGATTGTGTAGGATATAAGCTAGGAAAAATACATCGTTTACCTTTTGATTCTGTTGAACATCTTTCTACATATCCATTATATAAAATTCATAGTGATCTTTGGCAATATCCTGTTTTGTCGAATCAATTATTTCGATATTATGTTGTGTTTGTTGATGATTTTTCACGCTATTCCTGGATTTATCCATTACGTCGAAAATCGGATGTTTATTCAAAATTCCTTATGTTTCAAAAGATGGTTGAAAATCTTTTTAATTGCAAAATTAAAATATTTCAAAGTGATGGAGGAAGGGAATTCGACAATTCTCCTCTTCTTCAACATTTTTCTGACAATGGTATACTTTTTCAAAAATCTTGTCCCCACACTCCAGCTCAAAACGGTGTTGCAGAACGCAAACATCGTCATATCATTGAAATGGCTCGTACTATGATTATTCATTCTGACTTTCCTGCCGAATTTTGGGTTGATGCCTCATATTCTGCCGCTTACACTATCAATAGATTAGCCAGCTCGGTTTTAGGGGGTGTTTCACCTTTTGAAAAATTATTTCATCGTCCTCCTTCCTATCAATTTTTGAAAACATTTGGATGTGAATGCTTTCCTTTGTTCCTGAACTCTAAAAATCACAAATTGCAACCTAAATCTAAAACCTATGTTTTTATTGGATATGCATTGGAATATAAAGGGTATCGATGTTTTGATCCTACTACCAAGAAAGTCTATACTAGTTGTCATGTCTTGTTTCATGAACATAAATTTCCATATCGTGCTTTGATTGGTGCTCAGTCATCTGTGCCTTATACCTCACCCTTAGTCCTGACCTTTGACTGGCCTTTAACCAATGTCACCAGTGAGCTGCCTTCGGCTCATGTGTCTCTTCCATCGTTGGCCCCGATGTCGCGGCCTCGGCCCCGTAGTCCTGCGTTTACCTCTTCCCCTCGTCCAGTGTCACCTACTTCTTCACCAACCTTGCGTCCCTTGTCTGCTGTGAGTCCCTCCCTCCCGCTTCATGGGTGCTGCATCCACCCTCCGCCCAGCTCTGCTGGGCCACTTCCCCTGCCTTCGATAGCGAGCGTCTCTCGCTCGCCTGTTTCCGTCGACCAAGCTACCTCGTCCCTTACTGCTGGACCTGCTGGCAGTCCAGCGCATCACCGGTCTCGTCCAGCGTCTCCATTCGTGCCTTCGTCGCCTGCTGCTCGCGACATTGCACCCTCCCCCTCCCCGGTTCGTGACTCTCTCTCTCCTTCCCCTACGGTTACGAGTGCTATCCAAAATCGTCATCCTATGGTCGCCAGGCTAAGGGATGGTGTGTCTAAGCCAAGCATCTTAATGAACTTAAAATAAGATATTGTCGAGTCTGAACCGACTAATTTTGCTTGGTTGTAAGTGGGTTTACAGGATTAAATATCATTCTGATGGTTCTGTGGAGCGGTTCAAAGCCAGACTTGTTGTTTTTGGCAATCATCAGCAAGCAGGTATTGATTACTTTGAAACCTTTAGTCTTGTTGTTAAACCTACTACTGTTCGCTTGGTTCTTACTATTGATGTTTCTCTTAAATGGTCTATTCGTCAGTTAGATGTCAAAAATGCGTTTCTTCATGGTTTTCTCAATGAAGAGGTTTATATGCGTCAACCTCCGGGTTTTATTCATCCCTCTAACCCTACTCATATTTGTCGTCTTCGTAAGTCCATTTATGGTTTGAAACAAGCTCCTATAGCTTGGTTTTCTCGGTTTAGCAACTTTCTTTTATCTATTGGTTTCAAGTGAAGCAGTTGTGACACTTCTATGTTTACTCTGAAATATCGTGGTCATCTCATTATCTTCTCTTATATGTTGATGACATTGTCCTTACTGGTAGTAGTCCTCCTCTTGTTGCAAATTCATTTCTGTTCTTTCTTCTCAATTTGCTATGAAGGATTTAGGGGATCTTCATTACTTTTAGGTGTGCAGGTTGTGCGTACTCCCTCTGGTTTATTTTTGTCTCAACATAAGTATGTCTCTGATTTACTACGTAAATTCCATCTTCATACTATCAAACCAGTTACCACTCCTGTTGTCTCTAGAGTAACATTGTATCTGCTTGATGGAGAACTTCTTGCTGATCCCACAGATTATCGTAGTATGGTTGGTGCATTGCAGTACTTAACTATGACTCATCCTGATATTGCTTATGCTGTTAATATGGTGTCCCAGTTTATGCATGCTCCTCGTACTACTCACCTTCATGCTGTGAATTTTTTTTTTCAGATATCTGCAGGGCACTCTGGATTATGGACTTTATTTATATAGCAGCAACTCTCCTACTGTTGTTATTGCATATTCTGATGCAGATTGGGCAGGATGTCCTGACACTAGACGTTCTACTACTGGTTATGCTATTTTTCTTGAGAAGAATCTTATTTCCATGCGTTCGAAAAAACAACCTACTGTTCCAAGTCCTCCACTGAAGCTGAATACAGGGCCATTGCCTACACAGCTGCAGAAACCATTTGGCTCAAGCAACTTCTTGCTGACATTGGCCATTTTCTCCATCGTCTTGTGATTGTCTATTGCGACAATGTCTCTGCTACTTATCTCACTGCTAATCCAGTTCATCATGATCGTAGCAAACATATCGATGTTGACTATTACTTTGTTCGAGAAATGGTTGCCAAGGGAAGTCTTATTGTTCGACATGTTCCTACTTAGTCTCAGGTTGCAGACATCTTTACTAAAGGCCTATCTAATGATTTATTTACTAAACATCATACCAATCTATCCGTTGTTTCACCCCGTAAAGATTGAGGGGGTGTATTGGATAATATTATATGTAAAGGGATAATATTATATTGTAAAGGGTAGAAGGGTACTTTCATAGTAATACGTCTGTATTATAAACATTATATATATTGAATGCCATGTTAACATATAACAGGTTAACACACAATTATTCCCACACTTGTACATTTTCAATTTTTTTTGGGGTTTTTCTGATTGACATATTAAATTATCAGGAACTTACATCCTTATTTTAACGTCAATTTCAAAAATTTAGGACCAAAAAATTGTTTATTTTTCGGTCTAGACCGAAAAATAAAACATTCAAAATAACTTCGACTTAATCAGGGCCCTAATATGTAGGCTCGCCCTTGGGCTTCTCAAATCTCAGAAATGGGGTTGAAAATATGGAAGGTTGAATTTTTGGTGAAAGGGATTGAATAAGATAATAGGGGATAGCGTGAATTAGGGAGTCTAGAGACGAAGACGTGGAGCGTTTGCCGTTTATACAAAGCATGATATTTTCAAATTGGGCCCTTTCAAATAAAACCAAAATATTTTGGATCAGGGGCCCTATGCGAAGGGGCTCTTTGCACACTCGCAACTACGTCCCTTGTTGTTAGCACAAGGTTAGAAATACTAAATTCCATATTCTTTAGTGATGATTTTTTTAAAATTATTCAATTAACAAATTGTTTATCATTCAGTTCTTAGATCAGATATAGATATACCAAAAGATTATAGAATTTGTCTTGTAAACGATCACCTACTTCTAAATTAAAATTAGGCAATGGCAAGCCCAATATTAAAAAGAGAATTAGCCCAATACTGGCTAGGTTAGATAACAACGGAGAAACACACTGTTGGCGGAGTCTTAAAGCCAAAAATCTTGTTGAGGTTTTTGCGAAAGACGGGCACATGCAGAAGTGCAACCCTCGACTTTCACGCGAGTTTTACAAGGGTTAGTGGAGTCAAAACAAGTTCTCAAACAGGTTTCGGGTATACCCACGACAAACCAGGTCAGACCCGAACAGGTTATGATTCTGACAATTAATGCCCCAAGTGTGTGATGACTTCCAACAATCGGTAGTCAAACATATACGACCCGGTGCACCTAACAACATTGTTTTAACCTTTTCTCTATCACAACTTTTTTTTGGGTTTTGCAAAAGGGGAGTTTTATATACAGCAAATAAAAAGGCTAAATACAGCAAACTTGTTAAAAAGACTAACTTACCCTTTTTAAAATTTAACCCACCCTCAACAATTACCCACCCTCACCCACACCCTCACCCTCACCCTCACCCTCACGGCAAACAAAGAAAACGCCATTGACGATCAAAATTCGAAGCTCCAATTCCAGGTTTTCCTTTACTTCTCTTCATCATCCCCAATTTCTCTCTTCTTCTTTCTGGATTTCATTTTAGTTTTCTTTCATCAATTAATGTTAATTTCTGCTCGTTAATTGGAGTTTTAATTATTCTCCATGTGATAATTTTCTTGGTAGGAGAATGCTGTATTGATCTAATCTGTAAATTGTGCGACTTTTTTCATTTTGTTTGCTTGATAACTATGATCTTCTCTCTGTACATTACCTTTATTGTTATTTGGAGCAGATTATAGGTGTGTGATTACCTGAATTTAAGATGTATTGTTTAATTTCATGATGATTGACATTGGCTGTTTTAATGTTCCTCCTCACCTGCGAATCTGCAGCAGCAATAATCGCGAGACGACAGTGGTGCCGCGCCGACCCACGCAGACGACCCACCCTCCTCTTCGTGCGACGCAACGACCACCATCATCCATCACCTAAGGTTAGTTTTCTTGAAATAACCTTTAATTATTTTCTTGTAGATTTGATTTGATTCTTGAATTGGGTGTTCTTTGATTGAGATTTTTGGTGATTGTTTGTTTGAAGAGAACTTATACTATTGAATTAGAGTATTTTTGCTGAATTACCTACTGAATTAGAGCATGTTTTATTGTTTGTTTACTGAATTAAATGGCACCATTTATTTGCTAACTCATATTTACAGAACTGAAGTATCATATACCATAAGCTGCTATGTACTACGAAATTTGATAGTCATGAGATCAGTGATTGATTAATGAATTTGATAGTCATGAGATCACTAGTTGTAATGAATTCGGTGCACCCACTTATTAAAAAAATGTAGTAAGTTTGTCTCTATATGTGAGGATATTTGTGGTTTGCTACTCCAAGCTAATGAAAGCAACAGTTAATGCACAACAACCTTTTTGCAAGGTATAGTAGTGGAATATCTCATGTTGGTGACTTGAGTTGGTAATAAGTAGGCCATATATTAGTACTACTGCATAGTTGTTATTATTATGTGCAATAAGACTTGAGAAACATTTACTTCTTTTTAATTATAATTATGATGATATATCAGATGTCAAGTACTAGAGAAAGAGGTTGTATTAGCCAGAAAGATGGAAATAAAGGAAAAGGAAAGAGGCAATTACTTGACACTGAAGCACCATCGGAGAAAAATTATAGTGGTCGACTTGGAAAAAAAAATGACAGAACTCGAAAAGGTGTTACAATGTCTGCGAGAGCTAGGGCTGTGAAAGCTAGAGAAGAAGTTTTAGCCCCTACTAGTAAAAATGATCGAGAGAAAACTCATATGGAGGACTTTACTATCCCCAACTATGTTGATAATATTCAGATGATAATATTTCTAAAAGAAGATATGTTGTTTAGTGATATTCTATTTCAGAGAGAACGTGAGGATGATGAGGATCGAGTTGATGATAATGTAGAGGTGATCATGGGCCGGGCCGGGCCGGGTTCGGGCCGGGCCGCGGCCAAAAAAAATTGCCCATTGGCCGGGCCGGGCCGGGCCGGGCCTAAATTCGGGCCGAATTTTTGTGTCCAAAGCCCGCTATTTCGGGCCGGGCTTAGCGGGCTTTTGCGGGCCAAAACGGGCCGGGCCAAAAAATAGACTAAAAAGTCGTTTTTAGCTTGCCCAAAGCCCGGCCAAAAACAAAAAAAAAATGGCCGGGCCGGGCCCGGCCCGGCCCGCGGGCCGAAAAATTCTGCCCAAACCCGGCCCAAAAACGGGCCGGGCCGGGCCGGGCCAGCGGGCCGGGCCATGTTTGATCACCTCTATGATAATGGTGATGATACTGATGATGTAGAGGGTGATGACATAGGGGAGGAGGATGAGGAAGAACAAAACGTACACAAAACTGATGATTGGCAGTTGATTAGAGGGATAGATGGAGGACCTTCAAATCCCGATTTACTTACCGGTTTTCGCGCTCATGTTGCACACTACATATGGATTGGTCGGGTTAGATGCACATCTTCTAATGCTTTCTTTTTTCTAATTTAATCCATTTATTCATTAATTCGTGTATATTAATAATAGTTTTTTCGTTCAATAGGATCGAGGTTTGTTGACATGCCACAATCGAAGTGACCAGTTATCTTCGTGGACTATAGAACAAGATGATGTTAAACTTCTGCTTGCAAAAACACAATTAAAACATTTATCAACTTGTATGTTTGAGCACGTAAACCTGCCTCTGATTTCAGCTTTCGTTGAGAGATGGCATCCTGAAACAAATTCATTTCACATGCCATTTGGAGAAATGACCATCACTCTTCATGATGTATCTTATATACTCAATGTACCGTAGTAGGTAACCCTCTAATTACTGAGAATACAGGACCTGCGGTATCATTGATGAAAACCCACATGGCATCCCTCCTATATATGTCTATGGATGAAATAAATAAAAATTGGAAGAAAGGTACCATAAAATTCAATGTTGTAAAATCTAACGTATCTATCAAAATGTAAATCCAAAACATACTGCAATAGGATTTTTGTTATGGTTGGTTGGTGCTACATTGTTTGTAGACAAGACTCATAATGCAGTGAATGGACATTTTTTACCTTTTCTAATGAATTTAGAAGGGGTTAGTAGTTATGCCTGGGGTGCTGCAACTTTAGCTTATATATATCGTCAGCTCGGAAAGGCTTCACGATTTCAAACTAAGCAAATATGTGGTTGTTTGACATTACTTCAGGTAAGAAATATATGGTTATTGATTAAATTTTAATACATTTGAACTATATATTATCTTAAAGTATTTAAATTTTAATGATGTGTGTATTTGTTATTTGATTTAATAGGCATGGATATATGAATATTTTCCAAGATTTAGGCCAACGGAAAATGGGAATTGGGCGAAACAACCCCCATATGCTGCAAGATGGGTACCTGGAAAGATGAAAAAGACGAATGATGATTTACTAATTTATAGAGCTGCGTTAGATTGCATGACGGTGGATGAGGTTAATCAAATACTTACTCTTTCATTTTATTAATTGTTTTTGTCATAAGTTTATAAATTACTTGTGTATTAACATATTTTATTTTATGTAAGTAGGTTACTTGGACCCCCTTTACAAGAGATCCGAGCAAAGATGTTCCAATTTCGCGATATTGTGGAATCATTCACTGTCGGACCATTACTGAGCCATACATGCCTATTCGAGTTTTAAGACAATTTGGATATGTTCAAGTGATACCTCCATGTCCTTTTGTTCCTAATAAAGTGTATAGGGGATCCAATATACATAAATATAATTGTGTACATGATCCGATGATTACAAATTGGAGAACATGGCAACAACATTTGATGCAACCTGGTATTCTTGGGTCTTTTCGTGCTCGTTTTACCACAGAGGTTGCTGATAATTATATAAGTTGGTTTAAGGATCGCACACATCCTAAAGTACAACATATCACAGGGCCAACTCCGATGTCGCAACCTATCCCATTCAATGAGATGCCTGATAGAGCGGTATAAGAAATTATTTTAAATTTGTGTATTTATTTATGATGACATGAACTAAATAGAGGCAATATAATAAGTGTATTTACGTCCCCATTTTGAAATGATGACAGCGCTTGCAATACTTGGGTGCACGTGCATATCCACTTCATCCAGAGATACGCGATAGGACTGATAAAGAAACATATTATCGATGCCTCAACGAGTTGACTATTGCTTTGGAAGATTTAATGCCTGAACTCGAAGACGATCGTCGTCGAAGAGGCTCAGTCATGCATATGGTCATGGTGATAGTTTACATGGTAATTGATGATTGTATTTTTATTGTCTTAGTTAGTCGTTATGAAATTTAGTAGTTTTAAATATTAGTGTTTGGGATTTATTTTTAAACATGTGTGTTTAATCTTATATTTTTTGTTCCATATGTTACCATCTTGATCAATTATTTGGTTGATGTCGCCACCTATAGATTGAAGGTTAGAACTAAATCATTACTTGCAATTACAAACATGGTATGCCAAAACATGAGACATTATTATATATCAAAGTGAAATAAACTAAAATTGAGGGAGAACACAAACTTTAAACGCATTAATGTTGTAACTATGAAATGAAATGAAATCCTACTGCTTAAACCATGTCATGAGAAACGAAACCTATATAAAAATTATGTTCTATCTAAAATGTTCCATTGATCAAACCTTTCCCGCAAATTGCTTTTCCAAAAA
Source organism: Beta vulgaris subsp. vulgaris (assembly GCF_026745355.1). NCBI lineage: Eukaryota > Viridiplantae > Streptophyta > Magnoliopsida > Caryophyllales > Amaranthaceae > Beta > Beta vulgaris. Next base: position 13,014,582 of record NC_079208.1, read on the forward strand.
CGGATCTCAGGGTTACAGTAATTATCCCATCCAGGATACAGTGTAGGCAACGGAGCACCATCATGCATAAGGAGGACTATAAAGTGACGATCAATAAGTCCCAGGTTGATGTGCAACATTGGAGGTTAACTCCCGCGACGACATTCTAAAGGCAAGAACGTAAGACTGCCAAGAAGAGTATAACTCATAATAAGCAATACATCTAAACCCGCAATTTCCGTCGCCGATGACATCCACATATTCGTCAATGTAAGGGACAATAAAGTGAGGTAGTCTTTTGTCATAAGTTTGAGAGTCTGATGATTTTGCCTCATTATAATCGCAATTATTATGTTCAGAATCTCGTTGAGAATAGGATGAATTGTTTCTTGTACCTGATTTAGTTTTCTTATTTGCCCACTCCCAACTAGATAAGTTTCTCTTAGTAGGATTGTGCTTTGGTCGGCCTTTGTGACTCCTTTGTTTGGGCTCTTCAATATCTGTCGATTGGGGATGAATCATATTATGGATGCATTCTGCATAATACATTTGTTGCCTATCTGATTCTTTCCGCAGTTCATCCATCATTTCACTCAATAATTGCGATCCAGTTGCTTTATCTTGTGTGATTAGATTGCATGTTACACCTTCCATATGAAGAGTTCTCCAAAAGACATGAACATCAAGAGGATCAATGGGTCTATGTTCAATGACCATTATACCCATCTCATGAGCACATGGCAAACCAAAGCTAGATCTCAACACACATCCACATTTCACAGCATCCACACCTATAGTAGACCCTCGAGTCTTAAATTCTTCATCCAGCAGCTGAATGGCTTTGTGGGAAACACGACCAGCTAATCGACGGAATAATGAGAATGATGTAATGTGAAGGTGAACCGTTCGGGACCTTTCAAACTCTCGTTGAATCTCATTGAATTGTAGTTCTACAAGATCATGAATTTGGGGTAACAACAAATAAAAACTCCCTGTTGCTGTTCCCAACCAACGCTTCAATTGAGAATGTGCACCCTCAACCCTGTTATGAAACATGAAAATAAGTAAATTATATTGAATAAATCCAAATAACGTTTTCACAAGTGCAAAAAATATCAAGTTCACTATTGAAGGGCAATAAATTAGTGTTTTTTTTGTTAATACTTATACATACCTATTTGTTGTCTCCGCACCAAAGTGTAAAGCATGTTTTGTCCATCGGGTGACAAACTTCTTTCGGTATGGCTCTAACCATGTCATATTCACATAAGATAACATTGCAGGTAAACGAAACCACTTCTTGTATAATTGCTCCACATGTGAATAATACTCATCTTGTGTCCTTGCTCGAACAATTTTGTGCCACCTTGCACTGAAGGCGGGACAATATGTTTTACATTTTAGTAAATTAGTAAGGTATCGTTCAACATCCATTGCAATATGCCGTCTACATAAAAGGCGTCTAGAATGCGGAAATACAATCTTAATAGCTTTCAAGAGTGCCAACTCCCTATCTGTAACAATCACTCCTGGCTCTTGGCATCGGCCAAACAACATCTTTAATTGTTGTACCACCCACAAGAAACTACCTGTTGTCTCATCCTTCATGAAAGCAAAACCGACATGGAAATTCTGGCCAGTTGGTGATACACCTATCACTTCCAAAAGCGGCATCTCAAACCGATTTGTCTTGTAGGTTGCATCTAATATTAATACATAAGGAAATAAACGCAGTAGATCGGTAGTTTTCGGGTGTGCGAAGAGTACATCACTTAGCACATTCGTGCCTTCCTCCCTTCTGTGCCACTGAAAATAATTATAATCTTTTAGCATCTTGAAAAAGAATTGCATTGGTGAAAAAGAACCCATCATACTCCTCTTCAACTTCTGCAAAGCATTGTTAATGTGTTTGATTGAGCTGTTATTTTGTGGGTTCTCTTTCTTCAACAAATTGAGTATTTGTTTGCTTTTCATATTAGATTGACGATACGTGCCAATTTTTGCAAATTCTTCTCTCGTTAATTTTGCAACCGAAGTATGCCACTTATTATACTTACCTACTTTGTGGTTGTGTTTGCTCCTCCATTCATTCACAAAAACCTTCCAAACACCTTCCTCTACTTGAGCACCCACTACTTGAAAAGGACAATGATTTTTTTTTGTTCCCGTTCCTTTCCTCCTATTATGATTCACTTTCGAAGATATAAATCTTCTATAAGGACCACCCCTTTCACATCTCAAATACACACGGTTGCTAAAAGAATTCTGCACATAAAACCAAATCTTACACTCCTTTCCGATTTCTCTCACCCATTCCTCCAACTCTTGACGATTCTTAAAACTTTGATTGGTTGTAAAATAATGACTAGTGTCTGGACTCTCGTCTCCGCTGCTATCCTGAGTGAACATGTAAATCACCTTCGGTCAATATTTAATAAGCAAAATGATCATACTATTAGGGGTGTCATCTATCGCAACTTATCTTTACAAAGTTGAAATTAATTAACACACGGTTGTACTCCAAATATTGTAAGAAAATCAATAAGTCAAAGATTATTAGGTGTAATTTCTAAAAATGACTCCTATTTCAACTTTGGGGGGGTCATCTATGACAAATGACCCCCCTTGGGGGGGGTCATCTATGACAAATGACCCCCTTGGGGGGGTCATCTATGACAAATGACCCCCCCTAGGGGGGGTCATCTATGACAAATGACCCCCCTTGGGGGGTCATCTATGACAAATGACCCCCCCTATTTTTTGTAATTTCTTTATCAATCATTTAATTGTGCATCGTTTCAATTTTTTTTTTGGGTTTTCTAATTGACATATTAAATTATCAGGTACTTACATCCTTATTTTAACGTCTATTTCAAAAATTTCGGACCAAAAAATTGTTTATTTTTCGGTCTAGACCAAAAAATAAAACATTCAAAAAAAAACATGGACTTAATCAGGGCCCTAATATGTAGGCTCGCCCTTGGGCCTCGAAAATCTAAGAAATGGGGCTGAAAATATGGAAGGTTGAATTTTTGGTGAAAGGGATTGAGCGAGATGATAGGGGATAGCGTGAATTAGGGAGTCCAGAGACGAAGACGTGGAGCGTTTGCCGTTTATACAAATCATGATATTTTTAAATTGGGCCCTTTCAAATAAAACGAAAATATTTTGGACCAAGGACCCTGTGCGAAGGGGCTCTTTGCACACTCGCAACTACGGCCCTCGTTGTTAGCAGAGGTTTAGAAATAAAAAATTCCATATTCTGTAGTGATGATATTTTTTTAAAATTATTCAATTAATAAAATTCTTTATCATTCGTTCTTAGGTCGAGTATAGATATACCGAAAGATTATAGAATTTGTCTTGTAAACGACCACCTACTTCTAAACTAATATTAGGCAATGGCAAGCCCAATATTAAAAAGAGAATTAGCCCAATAGTGGGTTGGTTAGATATCAACGGAGAAACACATTGTTGGCGGAGTCTTAAAGCCAAAAATCTTGTTGAGGTTTTGCGAAAGACGTGCGCATCCAGAAGTGCAACCCTCGACTTTCATGCGAGTTTTACAAGGGTTAGTGGAGTCAAAACAGATTCTCAAACAGGTTTCGAGTATACCCACGACAAACCAGGTCAGACCCGAACGGTTATGATTCTGACAATTAATACCCAAAGTGTGTGATGACTTCCAACAGTCGGTAGTCAAACAAATACGACCCGGTGCACCTAACAACATTGTTTCAACATTCTCTCTTTCACAACTTTTTTTTGGGTTTTGCAAAATTGGAACTTTATTTGTAATTTTTTTATTAATCATTTAATTGTGCATCTTTTCATTTTTTTTTTTTTTGGGTTTTCTGATTGACATATTAAATTATCAGGTACTTACATCCTTATTTTAACGTCTATTTCAAAAATTTCGGACCAAAAAATTGTTTATTTTTCGGTCTAGACCGAAAAATAAAACATTCAAAATAACTTCGACTTAATCAGGGCCCTAATATGTAGGCTCGCCCTTGGGCTTCTCAAATCTCAGAAATGGGGTTGAAAATATGGAAGGTTGAATTTTTGGTGAAAGGGATTGAACAAGATAATGTCTAGAGACGAAGACGTGGAGCGTTTGCCGTTTATACAAAGCATGATATTTTCAAATTGGGCCCTTTCAAATAAAACCAAAATATTTTGGATCAGGGGCCCTATGCGAAGGGACTCTTTGCACACTCGCAACTACGTCCCTTGTTGTTAGCACAGGGTTAGAAATACTAAATTCCATATTCATTAGTGATGATTTTTTTAAAATTATTCAATTAACAAATTGTTTATCATTCAGTTCTTAGGTCAGATATAGATATACCAAAAGATTATAGAATTTGTCTTGTAAACGATCACCTACTTCTAAATTAAAATTAGGCAATGGCAAGCCCAATATTAAAAAGAGAATTAGCCCAATACTGGCTAGGTTAGATAACAACGGAGAAACACACTGTTGGCGGAGTCTTAAAGCCAAAAATCTTGTTGAGGTTTTTGCGAAAGACGGGCACATGCAGAACTGCAACCCTCGACTTTCACGCGAGTTTTACAAGGGTTAGTGGAGTCAAAACAAGTTCTCAAACAGGTTTCGGGTATACCCACGACAAACCAGGTCAGACCCGAACAGGTTATGATTCTGACAATTACTGCCCCAAGTGTGTGATGACTTCCAACAATCGGTAGTCAAACATATACGACCCGGTGCACCTAACAACATTGTTTTAACCTTTTCTCTATCACAACTTTTTTTTGGGTTTTGCAAAATTGCAACTTTTTTTGTAATTTCTTTATCAATCATTTAATTGTGCATCTTTTCAATTTTTTTTTTGGGTTTTCTAATTGACATATTAAATTATCAGGTACTTACATCCTTATTTTAACGTCTATTTCAAAAATTTCGGACCAAAAAATTGTTTATTTTTCGGTCTAGACCAAAAAATAAAACATTCAAAAAAAAAAACATGGACTTAATCAGGGCCCTAATATGTAGGCTCGCCCTTGGGCCTCGAAAATCTAAGAAATGGGGCTGAAAATATGGAAGGTTGAATTTTTGGTGAAAGGGATTGAGCGAGATGATAGGGATAGCGTGAATTAGGGAGTCCAGAGACGAAGACGTGGAGCGTTTGCCGTTTATACAAATCATGATATTTTTAAATTGGGCCCTTTCAAATAAAACGAAAATATTTTGGACCAAGGACTCTGTGCGAAGGGGCTCTTTGCACACTCGCAACTACGGCCCTCGTTGTTAGCAGAGGTTTAGAAATAAAAAATTCCATATTCTGTAGTGATGATATTTTTTTAAAATTATTCAATTAATAAAATTCTTTATCATTCGGTTCTTAGGTCGAGTATAGATATACCGAAAGATTATAGAATTTGTCTTGTAAACGACCACCTACTTCTAAACTAATATTAGGCAATGGCAAGCCCAATATTAAAAAGAGAATTAGCCCAATAGTGGGTTGGTTAGATATCAACGGAGAAACACATTGTTGGCGGAGTCTTAAAGCCAAAAATCTTGTTGAGGTTTTGCGAAAGACGCGCGCATCCAGAAGTGCAACCCTCGACTTTCATGCGAGTTTTACAAGGGTTAGGGGAGTCAAAACAGATTCTCAAACAGGTTTCGGGTATACTCACGACAAACCAGGTCAGACCCGAACAGGTTATGATTCTGACAATTAATACCCAAAGTGTGTGATGACTTCCAACAGTCGGTAGTCAAACAAATACGACCCGGTGCACCTAACAACATTGTTTCAACATTCTCTCTTTCACAACTTTTTTTTGGGTTTTGCAAAATTGGAACTTTATTTGTAATTTTTTTATTAATCATTTAATTGAGCATCTTTTCAATTTTTTTTTTTTGGGTTTTCTGATTGACATATTAAATTATCAGGTACTTACATCCTTATTTTAACGTCTATTTCAAAAATTTCGGACCAAAAAATTGTTTATTTTTCGGTCTAGACCAAAAAATTGTTTATTTTTCGGTCTAGACCAAAAAATAAAACATTCAAAAAAAAACTTGGACTTAATCAGGGCCCTAATATGTAGGCTCGCCCTCGGCCCTCCAAAATTTCAGAAATGGGGCTGAAAATATGGAAGGTTGAATTTTTGGTGAAAGGTATTGAGCAAGATCATAGGGGATAGCGTGAATTAGGGAGTCCAGAGACGAAGACGTGGAGCGTTTGCCGTTTATCCAAAGCATGATATTTTCAAATTGGGCCCTTTCAAATAAAACCAAAATATTTTGGACCAGGGGCCTGTGCGAAGGGGCTCTTTGCACACTCGCAGCTACGGCCCTCGTTGTTAGCAGAGGGTTAGAATTACTAAATTCCAAATTTTTTAGTGATGATTTTTTTAAATTATTTAATTAACAAATTGTTTATCATTCAGTTCTTAGGTCGGGTATAGATATACCAAAAAATTATAGAATTTGTCTTGTAAACGACCACCTACTTCTAAACTATAATTAGGCAATGGCTAGCCCAATATAGTAAAGAGAATTAGCCCAATAGTGGCTAGTTTAGATAACAACGGAGAAACACATTGTTGGCGGAGTCTTAAAACCAAAAATAGTGTTGTGGTTTTTGCGAAAGACGCGCGCATGCAGAAGTGCAACCCTCGACTTTCATGCGAGTTTTACCAGGGTTAATGGAGTCAAAACAAGTTCTTAAACAGGTTTTGGGTATACCCACGATAAACCAGGTCAGACCCGAACAGGTTAGGATTCTGACAATTAATGCCCCAAGTGTGTGATGACTTCCAACATTCGGTAGTCAAACAAATACGACCCGGCGCACCTTACAACATTGCTTTAACCTTTTCTCTATCAAAACTTTTTTTTGGGTTTTGCAAAATTGCAACTTTATTTGTAATTTCTTTATTAATCATTTAATTGTGCATCTTTTCAATTTTTTTTTTGGTTTTCTAATTGAAATATTAAATTATCAGGTACTTAAATCCTTATTTAAAAGTCTATTTCAAAAATTTCGGACGAAATTTTTTTTTATTTTTCGGTTTAGACCGAAAAATAAAATATTCAAAAAAAACTTGGACTTAATCAGAGCCCTAATATGTAGGCTCGCCCTCGGGCCTCCAAAATTTCAGAAATGGGGTTGAATATATGGAAGGTTGAATTTTTGGTGAAAGGGATTGAGCAAGATGATAGGGGATAGCGTGAATTAGGGAGTTTAGAGACGAAGGCGTGGAGCGTTTGCCGTTTATACAAAGCATGATATTTTCAAATTGGGCCCTTTCTAATAAAATCAAAATATTTTGGACCAGGGGCCTGTGTGAAAGGGCTCTTTGCACACACGCAGCTACGGCCCTCGTTGTTAGCAGAGGGTTAGAATTACTAAATTCCAAATTTTTTAGTGATGATTTTTTTAAAATTATTAATTAACAAATTGTTTATCATTCAGTTCTTAGGTCGGGTATAGATATACCAAAAAATTATAGAATTTGTCTTGTAAACAACTACCTACTTCTAAATTAAAATTAGGCAATGGCAATCCCAATATTAAAAAGAGAATTAGCCCAATACTGACTAGGTTAGATAACAACGGAGAAACACACTGTTGGCGGACTCTCTAAAGCCAAAAATCTTGTTGAGGTTTTTGCGAAAGATGCGCGCATGCAGAAGTGCAACCCTCGACTTTCACGCGAGTTTTACAAGGGTTAGTGGAGTCAAAACAGGTTCTCAAACAGGTTTCAGGTATACCTACGACAAACCAGGTCAGACCCGAACAGGTTAGGATTCTGACAATTAATGAGTCAAGTGTGTGATGACTTCCAACAATCGGTAGTCAAACATATACGACCCGGTGCACCTAACAACATTGCTTTACCCTTTTCTCTATCACAAATTTTTTTTGGGTTTTGCAAAATTGCAACTTTATTTTTAAAATCTTTATTAATCATTTAATTGTGCATCTTTTCAATTTATTTTTTGGGTTTTCTAATTGACATATTAAATTATCAGGTACTTACATCCTTATTTTAATGTCTATTTCAAAAATTTCGGACTAATTTTTTTTTTTTTTCGGTTTAGACCGAAAAATAAAACAGTGAAAAAAAACTTGGATTTTATCAGGGCCTTAATATGTAGGCGTGCCCTCGGGCTTCCAAAATTTCAGAAATGGGGCTGAATATATGGAAGGTTGAATTTTTGGTGAAAGGGATTGAGCAAGATGATAGACGATAGCGTGAATTAGGGAGTCCAGAGATGAAGACGTGGAGCGTTTGCCGTTAATACAAACCATGATATTTTCAAATTGGGCCCTTTCAAATAAAACCAAAATATTTTGGACCAGGGGCCTGTGCGAAGGGGCTCTTTGCACACTCGCAGATACGGCCCTCGTTGTTAGCAGAGGGTTAGAATTACTAAATTCCAAATTTTTTAGTGATGATTTTTTTTAAAATTATTTAATTAACAAATTGTTTATCATTCAGTTCTTAGGTCGGGTATAGATATACCAAAAGATTATAGAATTTGTCTTGTAAACGATCACCTACTTCTAAATTAAAATTAGGCAATGGCAAAAGCCCAATATTAAAAAGAGAATTAGCCCAATACTGGCTAGCTTAGATAACAACGGAGAAACACACTGTTGGCGGAGTCTTAAAGCCAAAAATCTTGTTGAGGATTTTGCGAAAGACGCGCGCATGCAGAAGTGCAACCCCCGACTTTCACGCGAGTTTTACAAGGGTTAGTGGAGTCAAAACAGGTTTCGGATATACCTACGACAAACCAGGTCAGACCCGAACAGGTTATGATTCTGACAATTAATGCCCCAAGTGTGTGATGACTTCCAACAATCGGTAGTCAAACATATACGACCTGGTGCACCTAACAACATTGCTTTAACCTTTTCTCTATCACAACTTTTTTTTGGGTTTTGCAAAATTGTAATTTTATTTGTAATTTCTTTATTAATCATTTAATTGTGCATCTTTTCAATTTTTCTTTTTTGGGTTTTCTAATTGACATTTTAAATTAGTAGGTAATTACATCCTTATTTTAACGTCTATTTCAAAAACTTCGGACCAAATTTTTTTTATTTTTCGGTCTAGACTGAAAAATAAAACATTCAAAAAACCTTGGACTTAATCAGGGCCCTAATATGTAGGCTCGCCCTTGGGCTCCAAAATCTCAGCAACGGGGCTGAAAATATGGAAGGTTGAATTTTTGGTGAAAGGTATTGAGCAAGATCATAGGGGATAGCGTGAATTATGGAGTCCAGAGACGAAGACGTGAAGCGTTTGCCGTTTATAGAAAGCATGATATTTTTAAATTGAGCCCTTTCAAAAAAAGCAAAATATTTTGGACCAGGGGCCTGTGCGAAAAGGCTCTTTGCACAGCTACGGCCCTCGTTGTTAGCAGAGGGTTAGAATTACTCAATTCCAATTTTTTTAGTGATGATTTTTTTAAAATATTTAATTAACAAATTGTTTATCATTCAGTTCTTAGGTCGGGTATAGATATACCAAAAGATTATAGAATTTGACGTGTAAATGATCACCTACTTCTAAATTAAAATTAGGCAATGGCAATCCCAATATTAAAAAGAGAATTAGCCCAATACTGGCTAGGTTTGATAAAAACGAAGAAACACACTGTTGGCGGAGTCTTAAAGCCAAAAATCTTGTTGAGGTTTTTGCGAAAGACGCGCGTATGCAGAAGTGCAACCCTCGACTTTCACGCGAGTTTTACAAGGGTTAGTGGAGTCAAAACAGGTTTCGGGTATACCTACGACAAACCAGGTCAGACCCGAACAGGTTAGGATTCTGACAATTAATGCCCCAAATGTGTGATGACTTCCAACAATCGGTAGTCAAACATATACGACCCGGTGCACCTTACAACATTGCTTTAACCTTTTCTCTATCACAACTTTTTTTTGGGTTTTGCAAAATTGCAACTTTATTTGTAATTTCTTTATTAATCATTTAATTGTGCATCTTTTCAATTTTTTTTTTGGGTTTTCTAATTGACATGTTAAATTATCAGGTACTTACATCCTTATTTTAACGTCTATTTCAAAATTTTCAGACCAATTTTTTTTTTTATTTTACGGTCTATACCGAAAAATAAAACATTCAAAAAAGCTTGGACTTAATCAGGGCCCTAATATGTAGGCTCGCCCTTGTGCTCCAAAATCTCAGCAACGGGGCTGAAAATATGGAAGGTTGAATTTTTGGTGAAAGGGATTGAGCAAGATGATAGGGGATAGCGTGATTTATGGAGTCCAGAGACGAAGACGTGAAGCGTTTGCCGTTTATACAAAGCATGATATTTTCAAATTGGGCCTTTTCAAATAAAACCAAAATATTTTGGACCAGAGGCCCTGTGCGAAGGGGATCTTTACACACTCGCAACTACCACCCTCGTTGTTAGCAGAGGGTTAGAAATACTAAATTCTATATTCTTTAGTGATGATTTTTTTAAAATTATTTAATTAACAAATTGTAAATCATTCATTTCTTAGGTTGGGTATAGATATACCAAAAGATTATAGAATTTGTCTTGTAAACGACCACCTACTTCTAAATTAAAATTAGGCAATGGCAAGCCCAATATTACAAAGAGAATTAGCCCAATAGTGACTAGGTTAGATAATAACGGAGAAACACATTGTTGGCGGAGTCTTAAAGCCAAAAATCTTGTTGAGGTTTTTGCGAAAGACGCGCGCATCCATAAGTGCAACCCTCGACTTTCATGCGAGTTTTACAAGGGTTAGTGGAGTCAAAACAGGTTCTCAAACAGGTTTCGGGTATACCCGCGACAAACCAGGTCAAACCTGAACAGATTAGGATTCTGACAGTTAATGTCCCAAGTGTGTTATGACTTCCAACATTCGGTAGTCAAACAAATACGACCCGGTGCACCTAACAACATTGTTTCAACCTTTTCTCTATCACAACTTTTTTTTGGGTTTTGAAAAATTGCAACTTTATTTGCAATTTCTTTATTAATCATTTAATTGTGCATCTTTTCAATTTTTCTTTGGGTTTTTTGATTGACATATTAAATTATCAGGTACTTACATCCTTATTTTAACGTCTATTTCAAAAATTTCGGACAAAAAAATTGTTTATTTTTCGGTCTAGACCAAAAAATAAAACATTCAAAAAAACTTGGACTTAATCAGGGCCCTAATATGTAGGCTCGCCCTTGGGCCTCCAAAATCTCAGAAATGGGGCTGAAAATATGGAAGGTTGAATTTTTGGTGAAACGGATTGAGCAAGATGATAGACGATAGCGTGAATTAGGGAGTCCAGAGACGAAAACGTGGAGCGTTTGCCATTTATACAAAGCGATATTTTCAAATTGGGCCCTTTCAAATAAAATCAAAATATTTTGGACCAGGGACCCTGTGCCAAGGGGCTCTTTGCACACTCGTAACTACGGCCCTCGTTGTTAGCAGAGGGTTAGAAATACTAAATTCCATATTTTTTAGTGATGATTTTTTTTAAATTATTCAGTTAACAAATTGTTTATCCTTCAGTTCTTAGGTCGGGTATAGATATACCAAAAGATTATAGAATTTGTCTTGTAAACGACCACCTATTTCTAAATTAAAATTAGGCAATGGCAAGCCCAATATTCAAAAGAGAATTAGCCCAATAGTGGCTAGGTTAGATAACAACGGAGAAACACATTGTTGGCGGAGTCTTAAAGCCAAAAATCTTGTTGAGGTTTTGCTAAAGACGCGCGCATCCATAAGTGCAACTCTCGACTTTCATGCGAGTTTTACAAGGGTTAGTGGAGTCAAAACATGTTCTCAAACAGGTTTCGGGTATACCCGCGACAAACATGTCAAACCCGAACAGATTAGGATTCTAACAGTTAATGTCCCAAGTGTGTGATGACTTCCAACATTCGGTAGTCAAATAAATACGACCCGGTGCACCTAACAACATTGTTTTAACCTTTTCTCTATCACAACTTTTTTTTGGGTTTCGAAAAATTGCAACTTTATTTGTAATTTCTTTATTAATCATTTAATTGTGCATCTTTTCAATTTTTTTTTTTGGTTTTCTGATTGACATATTAAATTATCAGGTACTTACATCCTTATTTTAACGTCTATTTCATAAATTTCGGACCAAAAAATTGTTTATTTTTCGGTCTAGACCGAAAAATAAAACATTCAAAAAAACTTGGACTTAATTAGGGCCCTAAAAATCTTGTTGAGGTTTTTGTGAAGGACGCGCGCATGCAGAAGTGCAACCCTCGACTTTCATGCGAGTTTTACAAGGGTTAGTGGAGTCAAAACAGGTTCTCAAACAGGTTTCGGGTATACCCACGACAAACCAGGTCAGACCCGAACAGGTTAGGATTCTGACAGTTAATGCCCCAAGTGTGTGATGACTTTCAACAGTCGGTAGTCAAACAAATACGACCCTGTGCACCTAACAACATTGCTTTAATCTTTTCTCTATCACAAGTGTATAAGGAAAATAGTTCTCTAG